>NC_140031.1:13627185-14085374 GCF_963513975.1 Fringilla coelebs
ATAAAATCCCTACCCATAATAACTTACTTAAGAAATCCAATTTCCCTATTCAAGAATGAAGGTGTAATTCTACACTCTGAACTAAAAATTGTTATTACTATTATTTAATAATTATTTGAGCATTATCAATCTCAAGTTCACTGTTTTACTGATATCCCTTTAACTTTATATAAAGGAAAATAATCAAGACAGTGCTTATAGTTTATATCAGATGCAAGGCAGAAAAACCTGGAAAAGCAGGCAGAACAAAATGCATTTTGATATCTTAAATATATATATTTTTAAATATATTTATATTTATATTTATATTTATATTTATATTTATATTTATATTTATATTTATATTTATATTTATATTTATATTTATATTTATATTATTTATATAACTAAATGTTTTTTATACTTTTTTCTAGGTCAGCATTTCTGTACTTCCTATATATTTGAAGATATTGGAATAAATTTAGTATGGTCAAGCAGAAATTCTGGATTCTTCTTCCAGGTTTAGGGTCACTTTTTGAATTAACAATTTATACCGCATAGTGACAAAAGCACACTAGACTGCCTCAAATCTGTTTTGTACGGGTGAGTAAAGTCATTAAGACCCAATGAATGAACTTAACTTTTTAATTCCCTTGACAAAAGCAGAATGTTAGGGCCCAGATTTGAAGAAGTTTTATTTTGTAGTATCAGTCTGAAGTGCCATTGGATAAGCTGACAATGCGAACGTAATACAGCCAAATTAGTAATATGAGCAGCTTCAAACTCTCAGAAGAGTTCCCAATTTTGGGAATGATAATTCAAGTTTAAGGTCTTTGAATCAGCAAATATGACCGCATGATATTCTGAGTCTGCACTGTTTTTTAAAATGCCATGAGTATCTGGCAATTCATGATCAAGTAAGCACCAAAAAAAAATTTTCCTGTTAATCACTGGCACAATTCCCAATGATTCTGTCTACATGAACTGAAAATAACAACACCTGGAGGTCATAAACTAAAGCATTTTTCATTATTTTTTCCTGTTGTAGCTAGCATTCAATGTAAAGTGAGCCCAGATCCTCGAGAACTTGTACAAGTTTAAGAAAAGTATTTTAAAACTTTCTTAGCTCATATAATTCTGGAGAGACTGAAAGGGAAATCTAATTCTGAGATACTTCATGGACCTTGAGAATGGAAGCACATGGCCACCAGGAGGACAGAGCTCTGCTAGCATTCCTCATAGGATTGACAAAGCTCCAAACCTTTACCAGCTCTGGAGATTAGGTTTCTAAAACACCTAGTCTTAAAGCTTTAGACCCACAGCTAATGTTGTAATGACATCTAGAATCGTTTCTTACATAATGAGGAAAGAAAAGAAAGAAAAGAAAGAAAAGAAAGAAAGAAAGAAAGAAAGAAAGAAAGAAGAAAGAAAGAAAGAAAGAAAGAAAGAAAGAAAGAAAGAAAGAAAGAAAGAAAGAAAGAAAGAAAGAAAGAAAGAAAGAAAGAAAGAAAGAAAGGAAAGAAAGAAAGAAAGAAAGAAAGAAAGAAAGAAAGAAAGAAAGAAAGAAAGAAAAGAAAGAAAGAAAGAAAGAAAGAAAGAAAGAAAGAAAGAAAGAAAGAAAGAAAGAAAGAAAGAAAGAAAGAGAAAGAAAGAAAGAAAGAAAGAAAGAAAGAAAGAAAGAAAGAAAGAAAGAAAGAAAGAAAGAAAGAAAGAAAGAAAGAAAGAAAGAAAGAAAGAAAGAAAGAAAGAAAGAAAGAAAGAAAGAAAGAAAGAAAGAAAGAAAGAAAAAGAAAGAAAGAAAGAAAGAAAGAAAGAAAGAAAGAAAGAAAGAAAGAAAGAAAGAAAGAAAGAAAGAAAGAAAGAAAGAAAGAAAGAAAGAAAGAAAGAAAGAAAGAAAGAAAGAAAGAAAGAAAGAAAGAAAGAAAGAAAGAAAGAAAGAGGAAAAAGAAAAAGAAAAAGAAAAAGAAAAAGAACTGAGGCCTCAGCTGACTGAGGAACTCAGATCCCCAGCCCTGTGCTCTTCAACATCTTCAGAAATGACTTGGACTCAGGACTGAAAGGGACACTGAGCAAGTTGACAGATGATACAAACCTGGGAGCAGCTGTTGACTCCCCCGAGAGCAGGCAGGTCCTGCAGAGAGACCTCAGGCACTCGGGGAGACGGGCAATCACCAACCACATGAAGTTCAACAAGGGAAAGAAAGTGCTGGATTCTGCATCTGGGATGGGGCAGCCCTGCACCTACAGACAGCCTGGGGAACGAGGTGCTGGAGAGCAGTGCCATGGAGAGAGACCTGGAGGTCCTTGTTGTTGAGCCAGCAGTGCCCTGGCAGCCAGGAGGGCCAACCCTGTCCTGGGGACATCAGGGACAGCATCAGCAGCCAGGCAAGGGAGGGGATTGTCCTGCTCTGCTCTGAGCTGGGGCAGCCTCACCTCGAGTGCTGGGAGCAGTTTTGGGGGCCACAGTGTAAGAAAGACATGAAACAATTAGAGAATGTCCAAAGGAGGGTGATGAGGATGCTGAAGGGCCTTGAGGGGAAGCTGAATTAATAGCTGATGTCTCTTGGTCTGCTCGACCTGAAGGAGACTGAGGGGACACCTGACTGCAGTTACAATTTTCTTGTGGGGGAAAGAGGAGGGGCAGGCACTGATCCCTTCTCTGTGGTGACAGTGACAGAACCCAAGGGAATGGCCTGAAGCTGAGTCAGGGGAAGTTTAGTTTATCAAGAAAAGGTTCTTCATCCAAAGGGTAGTTGGGCACTGGAACGGCTTCCCAAAGAAGTGATCACAGATCCCTCATCCCATCATCCACTTCTGATGAGAGGAAGGAAGTGGCACATGCTGCAGTTGGCCTGGTCCTTCCACAGACAAAAAGCCTGACAGACTTCAAGAAGTGTTTGGACAATGTTCTCAGGCACATGGAGGCGTTCTTGGGGTGACATGTGAAGGGTCAGGAGATGGACTTGATATTTCTTGTGGGTCTCTTCCAACTCAGGATGTTCTGTGATTCTGTGAAGTCTAGATTCTCCGATGCAAAACACGGGGGAAAAAGTAAAAATTGAAAAGAAACACATTTTCAAAACTTGCTCAGCTTTGTCTACAGTTTCTGCAGAAACTCTGCATGTAAAGTTTAGACTACAAACATGTGGATGTTTTCCATAGCACATTGCCTTCCCAGGCTTACAGGAAAAGGAAAGGTTGAAAAAATTTCCAAACTCAGCCCCCTCATTAACAGAGTGTTTTTAGCAGGAAGGGTGGCATCCAGTTTGACAAATTATCACTCTTACATAAGAAAAAACAGTGCTTATGGTGATGTAGCATAGACTAAGTGATACTCCAGATATGTGATTTGTATACCTGAACTGAGAGAAGAATTTTGGTATTTACATTTAGTCTAAAACTAAATGCCATCAAGAATTCCCATGAGTTAGAAGTTTTTTAAGTCTTGAAGGGAAAAACTCAGTATATAGGACTGTCTCATATAAGATTATCCTTAGGGATAAACCATGTTTATGTGTTTTGTCCAAGAACAGATAATAATGAATCACTAGCTGAATATGAGTCAACAAAGTACTGCTCTTGCCAAAAAACAGACAAAGCCATACTCAGATGTTTATCCACAAGTATTGCTTTCAGCTTTGCTGAACTTAGTCAGGCCTTTGATGGAATGGTGTATTCAGGTCTGAAATGCGCTTCAAAAACTGTGAACTAACTGCACAGGATCCAAAGGAAAGAAAATAATGCTATCATACCTATAGAAGGAATGAATAGGAGAAAGGTCAGGAATTTTTAACCTGCAGGTAGGAACAATCTTTAAACACATACCAATTTGCTGCAAACAGAAAGGGTTTGTTTCAGTGGCCAAAATAAATTTTAAAAAATAAATCATTTTCTGGGGAGAAAGATTTCTGTGAAATACTGGAAAATCTTCCTAACATAGGGAAAAAAATATTTCAATAATTTGCACAAGGGAAGATAGATATTTTTGTTGGTTGCAGCTTTTAAAAGCATATATTCTTCAGGAACACTAGATAATCTCTCTTGGAGGTTCTCATCTCTTTTTTTGTTAGCTCTTGCAAACTATATAACACTTTCTGAGAAAAGGGTTCAAATTTCAAGTTATTTCTCTTTCTTGTAGTGAAGTGATACTTGGCTACAAAACAAGAGACCCTTTTGGTCTCTGAATCTTGATTTTTTGATGGGCTCTGGGTGAGCTGAAATGTTCTCATACCCTGTTGAGGGGTAAGAATTGTGGCTTGTCTTTTTCACCAGAAGAAAAATGTATGGCATGTCCCACACAATGTAGAAGCACTACTCGTAGCCTGATGCAAAGAGCTTAACAGTTTTTCCCAAAAGCCATTATCCTGAAGAACCAGTGTGAAGAACCAGCCTGGTGCCATCCACCTTAATAGCCACTTAATAGCCAGTCTGCAGCAGAGATCATCTCTGTCATGCACAGATATCAAAATACCTTCTGCTCCTTTGAAGGAAAAAAAAAATTTAAAAGTTAACCAAAAGGAGATCCCTTTTATTCCAGTATCTTGGAGTCTGATTTTATGTCACTTTACATTAGAGTCTGGGTTGGAAGGTCCCAGGAGTACGAGTGGGTCAGGAAACAGTGAACCTTTGAACTTCCAGGTGAGTAAAGGGTTAGCATTACTGCTTCTCTCAGTGGAAAAGGTGCAGGTTTGGTGCTGTTGTGCATGGCCTTCACCCACAGATCCCTCATCCCATCATCCACTTCTGATGAGAGGAAGGAAGTGGCACATGCTGCAGTTGGCCTGGTCCTTCCACAGACAAAAATGAGAGGCTGAAAGGAGCTAATTACATCCTGGTACCCATACTGAGCATCTTTATAAGATCTGGCACTGTCTAGGCTTTACAAGCTTCTCACTCCTAGTCTGTGTCATGCTTAATCAAAGACAAGAAAAATAATTTACAGATGTTTTTATTTGATCAACTGTCTTCTGTTTTATTAGCTGGGAGGTTGGTCTCACGTTTCCTCAGATGTGTCATGTTAATTCTTGCCATTCTAGATTGCACAAATCATGCTGGGTTGCTGGATCAGACACAAAGGGAAGTGACTGCTCTAGTTATGTGTAATATCTACATGGTCTTCCAGACATTTAACAGACGGAGAGCTTCAGCAACAGTGTAGAGTGCCAAAACCATGGAGAAAAAAACATTACAGAATGCTTTGAGTTTTTCTTTGAATCAGCGACAATTTCAGGGATAATAAAGGAAGCTGGAGTCCCTTCAAGTTTTAGCTTTATTTTAACTTCTTCCACAGGAAGGTATAATTTTCAAAACTGCAGATATAGGGATCAGCTACACAAAAAGAACTCCTCTGCAGAGAGCCTTGCTGCTTCACAGATGTGACTCCATCATAAGCCCATCCCAGTGTTTATTCTGTACTGCTGTGTGTACCTATACTGCTCTGTAGTCTTGGGAATTTTCTGTACCACTGTTACGTGGTTACTGGGTTCTCTCTGAGAGAATTCAATCAGTTCTTCTCTCCCAGCCTGAGCTGGATCTCCAGTGCTGGCCAGTCATGAGTTTTGAGGCACGTACTGCAGCTATCTCCCCTTCTGCATCTTGCTGTGTTTCACAGCATTTTCCTCAAGCAAAGCCATTTTACTTGTCCTCTGTCCTGCTTCTTAGGCATTGCTCCAGCAACAACCAGAAAGATCAGCTTTAGACACAGTCACACAAAAGTTATTTGCAGATAGCACCTAATAGGCACTAGTCATTGCATCCCATATTTAAAGATATGGGATTAAAAGCAGATAAAAGTCTAAGCCCAGCAGCATTTGTTTACAAAGCTGGTGAGTAGAGCCCTCAGGCCAACATGGTCTGATTTACAAACAGGAAAGAGCAACACTGTCCTTTTCAAAAGATTGAATCAAAGGAGTCAGCAGGGCAAGTCATTATGAGATACACAAAGAACATCTTCCAGCTGAGACAAGCAAAGCAGTGACTCAGATTCTGCACCCAATAGCAGTAACTGCTGCATACAGGAGAATAGCTCTGTCTAATACAGCAGGTTCACCAGGATCAATGACAAAAGCAAAAATAAAAATAATTCACAATGGACTATGAGAGCTACACTAGCAGCTCACTGATATGTTCCAGTTAGAAATTAATTTAATAAGGTCACTCTTCCCTACAGTAGACTTGCTAGAGTGACAAAGAAGTTATGTCAGGCTTATGAGCCATACACCAGTAGAGTCTCTTCAGTGAATAGGACTCCACAAAGGATTTCTGAAGCACAAGCAGCACTTGCAGAGAACAGAGCTGGCATGACAGAGAAGTTTTTGTTTAATACAGGTTGAAAACATAAAGATTTTACATTTCATTTTCAGAGGAAGAATGCACAGTGTGCATGCACATACACTATTGACATATGTATGTTACTTATTTTCTAGATATGTTAAATAAGCATAAGGATGTACATATTTTATAGGGCTGCAGGAAGACATTGTATAACGAAAAAAATGCACATCGCTTCACCACAATCAATCAGAAATTTTGGCATTTAAAATAACAGGGGGTGTAAAACAGGTTTAATTAATAGGAAAATAAATGGGTTTGACCAGTTTTCTGCAGAATTTGTCTAATTTTAATATCCTTCATTGGACTGACTCACAGGCTTTAAGTTAAACATGTGCCAAATAGGGATTTCAATCATTGCAGCTTCAAAACCCTGATTGACATAATTTGTGAGAGTTCCTATACTTATGCTCTCCAGAACTTGGTATATTTTATTGATTCATTGTTCTTTGGCTGGGAAAATAATTACTCCTTCAAATCATTTCCCAACAGGGATAGATTCCCTATTTCTTGCCTTTTCCGAGTTTTCCCAAGGGATCTCCTGCAGTTTAAACTGCTTTCCCTTCTGTGTTGCTCTCAAGGGAGACTCAGTTTGCCTGTACTTCTGTTTAACACGAGTTAATAATTACTTTTCTGGTAAGTCTCCAGTGCTGATAGGACTAGGTAAAAGGCCAGAATCCATTGCTAATGGAACAATTTTTAAATAGCTCGGAGTGGAATTCAGGTGTCAAACAAGTGTGTGGTCATATGGTCCACATGTATGCTCATAAATTAAACAGCCCCAGTGAACAACCCTGCAAGGATTCACTTTCCTATGCTGTTACTGTCTGGGTTGTTTCACGCAAGTTATTGCTAGAGAGCAGTCCTAACACTTCAGTGTTCTCACGTACATCTATGCAACCACTGACGTACTCATTTCAACCATGTATTGACACTGCACTCCACTTTTGAGCCTAAAAGCAAAGATTAAACTTACAAGTGAACTGGATGTAAACTTGAGCTCATAAGCATTAAAGAGCGTATAGGCATATTATCTACGATTTTATTGGCTGGTAGGATGGTTATTAATTCATTCATTCATTCATTCATGTAATTATTACCTGTGCAAGATCTACATTATAATGATTTAATAAGTAACAAATGAGATTAAGGGTTATTTTAAAATCTTTTGAGCAGACAGTAGAATTAATGCCCTTCTACCACATAATAAATGACAAGAAGTTATGCATCATTCAGAAGTATTTCAGAGCGCACTGGAGACTACAGAAGAATTTCAGTGGTCATTGAAAAATATTGTGATTGAATTTTCAACTCATAAATCAATAACATGACAAATAAAGGAAGCAGATGTAGATGGAAAAAACCCACAGTAAGAAATAATATGAAAAAGAATACTTAATATTATTTATGTCAGTTCTTTTCCTGTATTAGGAAAATTATAAATAAAATGAAGTAGTTAGGAAGGGAAACATAAAATGGGCAGCTCCACAATACATGGGAACCAGACTGAAATTCTTCCCCTCTCATCTCTAGTGAAGATCAGGAACTAGAGCACTGTTAGCTCTTCCCATTCACACTGAGGATGGACCCATCAGTAAAGCAAAGTCCTGCTTTACTGACTAGAGTGGATTGTGAATCAGCCCCAGCTCAGGAACAGTGGTAACGATGTGTAAAGCACCATTCCATTTATTTCTTTAGGGAAAAAAGCATGCGCACACAGAGGCTAGAGGTTATCCAAGTCTCTTGTTACATTTCATGGTTTGTTCTGCTGGGACAAAATTGTGATGTGCCCAAGGAGTTTTCCGGCCAAGCAAAACCATAACACAAGCATTACCACTTGTACGGCAGAACTGGTTCAGTACTCCTGTCTCTGAGGTCAGTGGATGATACAGCAGAAAAACACCCCTGGCGTTTTATGCAACAGCGTCTCAGCTAGTTCAGGAATGATTCCAGCCAAAACCACATGTTCTACATTCTCAGCCAATGAAACATCGTAAGTGGAACTGTGACACAACAAGGCTGCCATGCCGAAATAGAGACAGACAGTGCTCAAGGATACAGGATATAGAAATATAAGCACTTGATTTTCCAAGCCGGTTTCTGACAAGTAAGATCTTGGGGAAAAAAAAAAAAAAACATTTAAAAAAAATTACTAGAATAGTCTGAGAAATAAGAGCATTCAAAGCATAACATCTATTCTCACATTCCTGTGACACAGAAACCCAGACTGGCTATTTAATGATTTTTTTTTAAATGAAACTACACTTATATTGTGATTTAAAACATTAACTCATTAATATAAACCACATTTGCAAAGGACTTACTTAAAATACTCAAAGATTAATTCTTGTGAATTGACACTAAGAACCTAGAACTTGACCAACAGAACAGATGGAATGAAACCTCAGCCAAGGAAATCCTCAGCGAACTTATTTTTGAAAACAATATCGCGGAAAAAAAGGAGATGATGCTAAATAAAATTCAAGCCTAAATAACACTAACAAAATTAAGTGAGGTTAATATCTGAGGATTCCTCACTGACAGAAAGAAAAGTCCAAGGTCACAATAATTTTTCTCTAGGTGTACAGAAAGAGGAAACGTGAAGGGGTAGCATGAGTGATAGCCATGGCGTTCTGAAAGAATGAGGTTTGCTATTCTCATTAAGGTTTCTCTTACCTTGTGTAAAAAATTCATTGACTAAGAAAACAAAGACTGATATAAAAATCTTTTACAGTGCCTGAAGCTCATCTGAGTTGTGAGAGATTGAACACAAACTAATTCCAGATATTCTTTCAGGCTACTTCAAGAACTGGCTGAACAATTTAAATTATTTTCATTAGAATCATAGAATCATAAAAATTATAGAACTGTAGAATTATAGATTAATTGACATGGAAGGGACCTTTAAAGTCCATCTAGCTCAACTCCCTTGCAATGACATCTTCAACTAGATATGGTTGCTCATCTTGTCCTTTCAAACCCACTGTAGTTTTAAGCCGTGTATTTGCAGTCTGATTGGTATAATCTCTGGTAGTATTACACTTCTACACTTCTGAAAATTTTCAAAACTTGTTACCTAAACATGTCTTTGAATGGCTGGATGGCTGGGTGGCTGGATAGGAAATTGTATATTTCTATCTGGAATTTCAAGTAACATAAAGCAACCTCCACAGGGGAAGTTTTAGCTGTTCCACGTGACAAGAGAGGTGTTTTCAGCCAAGTTGTTGCACCAGCATTTACTCCACCTTGTTGAAGGCCATCCTGTATGAAAGCCTCCAATTCTCATGTTGTCTCTGCACTCTACAACATAAAGAGATGTGTCTGCCTAATACCATGTGGCTGCTGCATAGAACAGATGTGTGTGTGTGATGCTTCTGCAACAAGCTGTTGCAAGAGAGCTTTAGAACTGAAAATTCTGGCAATCAAAAGACACAGACAATCTCCACAGTATAACAGTATCTGCATATGTGACTTCATCCTAAAAACCGTGAGGCAAGGAGATTTAAAATGAACTGCTGGCTATTTGGCATGTGGCATATGTGTCATTAAAACATTTAACACAACTGCAAATGACTGGTCATAACTGAATATTTTTTAAGTTCTTAAAAAAAATGTAGCTCTGTTGGTTAACTATAATATTTATTAAACTTATTTTGTCATTTAACAAATTAGAAATCTCTGAATCCAGAATTATATTTATATTGTGCTGATAGTAAGTCATGCTATCTAATGCTATGAAAAAGTAAGTGAGCGCCATTTAATGGAAACTTCTCTTCTTAGTGCTATAATCCAAAGCATAGAGAAATCATCAGAAGTTTTTCTGTTACATTCAATTAAATTAAAATTGAATACATAAAACTGAAACACACATTACATAAAATAAATTAAATTAAAACCACTCTTAAGTGCTTTCCTACTTTTGCAGCATCTTAATATAGCTGAAAATAATACATCATTCTTTAAATTCAATTCTACAAATTTCATTCTCAGAGGCAAGTACTTATTTAATACAGGTCTTTCTTCCTTTTTACAGAAAATCTTTGGCTGCCCTTCACTGTAAACCCCAAAGAATTTGGATTCCTTGTACACTAGGAATGAAAGAATTTCCTTCCTTCTTTCCTTCCTCCAAGAACAGTTTTAATAGCTACTTCTCAAAATTACTGTGTAGATCTGTTTGGTCTGTTAGGTTTTCAAATTACTGGTTATTATTTCTCACTCTCTGCAGCCTCTGCTTCAAGGGCAATGAATCTCAGTTAAGATTCTATTCTAGCACATATCATCTCTTTTTGGGTTTTTCATAAGGAAAGTGTCTTTGGGTGGTCTGTGGCTGACAGGGTATAATAAACAAATACAATGTCAAGTGATTTAAATTTTCCATAATTCTTCCTGATTTCTGCCATATATTTGCTTTTCCAATCCTTTCAGCTGAGAAAAATGTAAATGAATGGTTCAAAAAATGGCTCATTATCTTTATCAAGAATAAATAAGTCAAATTAAAAACATTGACATAAAGAACTTAAATTAAAATGATGAAAATATTGATTCTATTTCTTTGTATAGTGTTAATTATTGATTCAAATAAATTCGTTTACTCAGCTAAAAAAACCAAAATATTTTCATATCACATACTAACAAACATGAGATGTACTTCATTTAGCTTTAAGCGCATTAATTGCCTTATGAATAATTCATATATTTTACAGGGATAAATTTCTTTTACTTGGCATTACATCAATAATCTCTCATCTCTGAATCTCTCTGTTTCATTCCTAAGGACACATGTCTCTGACACAACACCCACTGTTGATAAAGCTAGCAATAACTAACTAACTGTGAAATATAAATGGCAATCAAACAAGGAGCAAGTCACAGGACCACAGGATGGATCAGGTTGGAAGGACCACTGTGGCTCATCTGGTCCAAACCTGTGCCCAAGCAGGGCCATCCCAGAGCTCATGGCACAGGATTGCATCCGAAAAAATGGGATATCTCCAGAGAGGGAGATTCCACAGCCTGTATGGGCAACCTGTTCTGGTGCTTGGGCACTGAACAGTAAAAAAGTTCCTCCTCATGTTCATGTGGAATTTCCTGTGCATCAGTTCCAGCCCGTTGTCCCTTGTCCCATTGCTCGGCAGCAGCGAGCAGAGCCCGGTCCCTGCTCTGACCCCTCCCTGCAGACCCTGACAGACACTGATGGGGTCCCCTCTCAGCTCTCTCTTCTCAAGGCTGCACAGGGACAGCTTCTGCAGCTTTTTCCCTTTAGAGAAATGCTTCCCTTCCTTGATCATCTTCATAGCTCACTGCTGGACCTGCTCCAGGAGCTTCAAGTCTCTCTTGTGCTGAGGAGCCCAGAACTGGACACAGCAGTCCAGATGTGATCTCACTACGGCTAAGTGAATATTATATATATTTTATATATATATATATATATATATATATATATATATATATATATATATATATATATACACACACATTTCCCAGTAATCCCCCATCAAGAATTCATATCTTTATTGCTGTTTATTGAGATTGATTGACTTGATCATTCTATAGTTGCAACCTCAACTTCAGCTTTCAGTATCATTAGTTACACATTATGAAGTTTAATTTTTGGAAGTCTAGAGTATTACAAACCAGCAAAGCACTGACGCATATAAGAACATATCTTGGTTTGATCTTCTCATTAGGCCCAGTATGGCCTATTGTGGCATATCACACAAAATAATTTTAGTTAAAGTTTCATTCTTCCAGCTGAGCATGCACTTAGGCCCACTAAAAAATTGTGTCCACTCGCCTGTGGATCAAACTTTAGGATGGAACCTGTAAGCAAAGTATCTACTTTAAAAGTGTATGAATGATATGGGAATGGATTCTAGCTTGGGTTGTGGCTTTTGATCATTCCCATCTGTTTACCATGTATTGCTATGTGAAATCCTCCTAATAAGATACCAACATTCCTCCTTCACCTGGCATGATCAGATTGTCTCCACTTGAAACATGTGGATTTCCCTATAGGAAACCCCAATCTCTTCCAAGCAGAGACTGGGAATACATGGAAGAATGATAAAGGCTATGAAATTGTCAAAAAGGGAGAAGAAATCTTAAGTGCTTGTTTCCAGAGATGGTAGATATAACACCACAGCTTTGACAGAGGCATGGCCTGTCTGGTACCAAGGAGGGATGAATCTGACACTTAGATATATGCTGATACAGACATAAGGCTTCCAAAGTGTCTCTTAATGTGAAGAAAAGAGCGGAAATAGTTGTTTTATTTCCATACTCAGATACAGAAAGAGGCCGCAGTTCTACTCACCCTGTTTGAGGTTAGTTCACCAATCAAGAAGGAATTATAGAGTGGGGTTTTTCTTAAGATTAAGATGCCAGTGATCCTCAGATATCAACCCCCAGTTTCCAGTGTATGCACTCTTCACTGTTTGTTTTCTGATCGGGGAAAGAGCACACAGACCCTCCACCACAGCAAAGAGATGAAGGGCACAGCAAATTGCAGAATCAGGTAAAGACCTAATTGGTTACAACATTCCAAGGTTATTTGGGAGGGTAAGAGGAAATCACCCGGTCACATGAAATAATTATACAGGCAAAAACTTTGGGAATATATCTCCAAATTAGGACCAATCTGAAACTGGAAGTATTATGTCCTTCATGCACTTGTAAAGAGAATGGTCAATGAAAAACTGTCTACCAGTTTATGTAAAAGTACCTGCCTGTTTTTCCATGTCTACACATGGAAAAGTTCTGGGAGTAAAGGCTTTCAACAGGAATTTTTTACCTAGGTTTGAGCAATTTTTTACCTAGTTTTGAACAATGTCAACTATGTTTGTTAAAATTCACATTTCATGAGCAATGTAGCAAATTTTAGAACTCAGTCTTCTTAACATTTCTTTTCACTTCAGATTCAGTTTGCTCCTCCTAACCTAGTTGCAAGAACTAATGCAAATGTTTAGTATTAAGCACAAAGTGTTCTGTGGTGCCATGACTAAGCACTCATAGAAGTGATCAAACATTATAGGATATAAGTATGAATATATTCGATTAAGCCATACCTAGTGAGTATAAATTTTCCATCTCAGGGAAGGAAGTAAATCTGCACCAAGAATGTAATCATTTAACTTCCTGTTGTGAGTTCCAGTCTTCAGAACCTAAAGGGAGGTCTCACATAATCAAGAAAGGAATAAAAAAGAAAAAAAAAAAAGTCAAGCAAAAATGTAGTGCTTTTTGAACAAGGGAGACATATAGGTTTTAGCAAGTGCTTCATCTATATGGATTTGAGGTTACAATCTTGGAACAGACAGTTTGAGAGTCTAGTCCAGAGGCTCTTCAATTTCCCATCTCATTCAGAGAAGCCAAAGGGTAAATTCTTTATAACAGGATCACAGAATATTTGGAATGGGGACCCACAAGGAACACCAAGTCTATGGGGATCAAACCCAAAATCTGGAGTATTATTAATACAATGCTAATGCCAACTGAGCTAATGCTGGCATCTGTAGGCAAGATGACTTATCATCTAACCTTTTACAATCATCCTGTTCAAGAATCATATTCAACATTTATGAGAAAGGTCTTCTATGAAGACAAATGGGGAAAAGATGTCTCCTACATCTCTTATCAGTCACCATGATTCAGGCTTTTTAACTTAAACAAGGAGAGTCTCTTATCAAGAAAAGAAAAAAATTGACTTCTTTGGATTACCTACAAATCACTTAGTAGAGATTAATCCTTCAAAAATGGGTGACAGAGAATCTGGTACCTCTGGTTTTAGGTCCCTTTTGATAGATCTATAATTACCTGAGACGGAGCTTGATCCAGGAATTCATCCATTCTTCATTATGAGAAACACTCCCATCTCCCATTTACCCATGTCCACTGTGGACATATTCACTAAATTTTCCCCACCAGCATTCTGCTTTCACCCAAGCAGAATTTTTTACAGGATTACTTATCTTTTCCCCTCCTTTTCTTTTCCTTTACTTTGTCAGCTCTTGAGCAGAACGCCCAGTACGTGCTCAATCGTCATTTCACTTGCGGATAAGGGCTCATTGTTTTCCACTCAGACAAGGAATTTCTTTATGAAAACAGCTTGGATTTTCAGTCTCTTCCAGTCCCACTTTACTGTTAAAATTTCCCTTACTCACTGTCTTCATGTGGTTTCTCTCCTATAGGAATGACTCTTGCCGGGTCTCAGGAGAGCGCCGTTGTGCCGCAGCACCTTTCTCAGCTTGCGTCACTAGAACATCACAGTCTGGAACCGCTTTTCCATCTTGCGGTTCACCCATTTTATTTCCCCTGCCCGTCCTGAATTCTCAACGAGGAGATTTTTTTTTTTTCCTTTCTTAACTGTGGGGCTTAAGGGATCACAATGTTGCAGTTATTTGTGGCTTGGCTTTCACTCTCTATTTCTCTCGTCTTACAATGCTGCTCTCCCACCAGTTCAAACTTCTAAGGTAGTGAGCTCTCTCCAGTCATACAGCCAAGAAAAAAAAATCCTTCTACTTCTTTCTGTCTCATTTAAAGCTATTGCAAGTGAAGCGTCTTCACTTGCAGTGGTACCATCTGGCAGATAGGGAGATACCGCTGTACTATCATTACCTCTGTTATCTGTATGCACACTCAAAAAATCAAAGGGACATGGTCCTTTCTGCCTTCCTCCAGCTTTTGCACTAAGGCTGCTAACGCATAAAGCTTTACTTAGAGACCCACTGAATTCAGGTTTTTGTCAGCTGCATCATCTGTACAGGAAATTCTCCATGAAAGAAGATACTAGGGAGGGAAATTTAAAGAAAGCAGTTTTTTTTTAAAGTGTATTCATCTTTACATACCACTGTTATTATACTTGGATTACACTTTTACATTTCAGCATTTTAACAAGAGCCTATTTAAAGACATTAACCAACTACTAAAGCAGAGGCAATCACTATGTAAGGGATAGTGGTTACCCACCTATCCTGTATTTGGAATAAATACGCCTTATGATAGAATACCTTCCATAAAGATAAATAAAGATGGTGAAAATTTCACACATGCCTTTTACTTAACAAAGGGATAGATTTTAATTTTAAAATGTAGTGAAATCTCTTTAACAGAAAACTAAAATTGATGCTTCTGAAAATTCAAGACACCTAACTTCACACAGCTCCTGGAGATGATACCGCTGGGACTGATCCAGCCTCAGTTGTTTTGGCAGAATTTCAGTCTGATTAAAAATGCTTATGTGCAAACAGCATTAGGTGAACATCAAGCCCATGAAAGTCAAAAGGAAACACCAACTTCTGTAATACAAAGCATATGCAAAAGAGTTTTCAATCTAATGATAAATAACTAACAGTGGAATTGCTTTTAGGCAGCTTGAAAGCCTAAATAGCACCAGCATACAACTGTGAACTCTGTGAGTTTTTCTAGCTTCCTGATGCAATTTTACTTTTCTCAACAAATAGCACGTTCCAGTGCGGCAACACAGACACAGTACTCTAGGGTGAATTGAGGGTGGATTGAAACACTGAATTTGTTACTTTTAAATATTAAAACCTGCATGTTTTATCGTGGATTATAGTCCTGTTTTAACAGCACAAATGTTCTCCACATTTATCTGAAGCACGCAGTCTGCTCAGATGCACAATAAAGAATTGAAATTAAGGCCTTTAAAATGCCACTCTCAAAGTGGACTCTCAAGTAGGCTTTACCCTTGGAAGCCCATGCAGTCATATAGTTCATTTGCAGCAATAAATGTCTTTCAGCCAGTCACGTTTCTCCCTTGGCTTCAATGAAGGCTGGATCACATCCTTAAAGTTAATCAGTTTCAGAAACTGTAGTCTATAATTTTGAATAATAGCAATAAGAAAGACTGCACCAAGGATAACCCTACAGATGCAGCTACTCAGCCAGTCAGAAAGACCCTGTTCCTTCACAAGGAGGAAAAACACATGGACATCTCCTTGATGACTTGTGGGACATTGTTGGCATTTCTCTCAGGAACAAAATGCAGAGGGCACAGTGACTGCAACACCACAAGAAAATATGAAAATAGTGATTATCTCATCATCAAAGCTTCTAGGTTTTGTTTTCTAATGCTTGTAATCCTTCCAATGCTTTTTAAAGCACCTTATTCCATTTTCTCTCTGAGGCACCAAATGGTACCTAGAAGAGCTTGACAATTTTTTCAGTCCAAAGATTTTTTCCTGAATTTAGATAAGCTGTGAATTATAACACATTTAAGAACAAAATATGAATATGCATAAAGGAACAATGTTTTTCATGTTACAAATTGTATTCCTTGTTTATAATCAAGTTTGTCAAGATCAGAGAAAGATACACATTCCTACAGGATACAAAAGTTTTCCAGGGACCTACCCTGTGAAATACATATGTGTTTTTTCAGAAAATTGTACTGGCTTCACAAAAAGTTTCAGAATCAATTATTTCTGCTGTGGCATTGCTGTTTTTAAAAGGCAGGCTAAATCTGGCATTTTGTGTTTCTTATTTGAACTTTTTCATACTTGCAACAGGTGCTGATGTTGGCATAGGGGAATAAAAAACCTTTTCTTCCAGTACTGAAGATCTTTTACACCTTTGACAAGAACCTTTCCACCACCATTCAACTTATTTAAGAAATGGCAGTTTGATATTGCCACTTATGAAGCAAAGAATATTTCATGGAAATAGTTTCCTAAGAATTTGTCAAAATGTAGACATGAACTGAAATTGATAATGGGAAGGCCATAGTAATTATCCAGCAACCTTTCCCACTCCCATGTAGTACCACTCTCACTACATTCCACTTCCTTAAGTATTATCACTGGATTATGCCAGACTAAAATGTTTATGAATTTATTGTACCTATTTGCTTTTTTGAGAAATATTTTTGGACTTGGTACAGACTTATTATAGCTGTGAATTTTACTTGCTCTAAAAAGGCTCTACATGTATGACAACAGAGCAGCACTAGAACAGATAACTAAGCCGTGGAGTCTACATCCTTGCAGGTTTTTCAGACTCGGCTAGACAAAGCCTTTGCTGACCTAATGTTGATAGTCTTCCTTGGAGCACGCAGTGTGACTAGAAACTTACAGGGTTTCAACCACATTTCCATGATCTGTGACCTGAGGTACTGAAACAAACCTGGTAAGCACTCAATTAAATAAGTCTCACTGTCTGTACAGAGACAGACAGTCCTGGCATTACCTCTCAAAACTACTTTATCCTCATAATGCAGATTTTCAAAATACTCCACAGATAGTTAAAGGGAAAGTCCTTTATGAGAGTTATACAAAACTGAGTTTTACTTCAAACTACATTTTCTTTTCCTCACACTTATGTTCCCAGTAACTTGATTTTAACTGTACCAAATACATGATTATCAGATTGGCTCCTTCTTGTGGAAGCCCACCCTAAAAGTGGGCTCTAGGAAAAAGGATATCACACATGTTATTGCAAGAGGCTTGCAGAATATAGCTGCAAGTGGGGAAATGGCTATCCAGCTGCATAAGGAGCACATGGTCATGCAGGAGGCAGTCTAATTCCACACAGACCTCAGAACATGCTGAGAAGAGGGATGCTTGAAGATGACAAAATGAATGGGTCACTGATACAAGAGCATGCATAAAGGCAGACCTGCTGTGAGATAGGATACTTACAGAATCTTTTCACTCTGTTATCGAGAAAGTATTAGATCGTTTCTAATTTAAAATGAAAGTGAAGATTATGATCATGAGATAGAAAAGTGAGGGTTACTGAAGAGTTCTTAATGTCCAGGGGATTTCCTGAAGGAGTCTCTTTTCCAGGCTGCATGGAGTCCTGTGCAGCAATTGATTGCTTGGCCAATGCACAAGCTTTGCCCAGGTGGCAAGGTTATAATGCATTCCCAAAAAGGCTAATGGAATGATGTTCATTAACAAACATGAGCTTCTGAGTCTCAGCCTTAGAGCCCTAAGGCTTCAGCTAACAGCTTGGAGCTCAGGGCTTAGATTTTCATCTAGATCATTTTAATAACACAGGAATAACTTAAAGCACCTGAGCAGTCTCCGTGAGGTCCATGCAAGCAAGCACGGAGACATCTGCCTGGACTGACTCACACAAGAGCTAACAACCGAAACTCTGAGTAAGGATTGAAATAAGACCCTTAACAGTACTCCTTAACAGTTTTCAAAATATCACCTCACCACACCTTTTAAGAGCTTTGTTGAATAAATATCTGACAAAGTTCATTCTAAACATTTTCTACACATGCTATTTTTTCACAGTATGCTAAGCAAGATTACCGACACCCCATTTGTTTAATACAAGGTGGTAATTATGCATTTGATTAACAAATATTAAATTATACATCTCTTCATTTATACCTTGTGGCTGCACAGGTCTGAAAAGTTGATCCACCTCACAGTTTTTAGCCTCCAAATGCACCCGTTGTTCTATTATAATAAACAAGTGGGCTATACCCACTGTGCAATTTGTTGATATCATGTCCAGAAAATTTACATTGCACATATTGCATAGTCCTGTCAAAAATATTTAGAACAACTCTTCACAAACATTAGGATAATATTCCTGAATAATATTTCAGAACAGTGACTTAACAAAATCCACTGTTGAGAAAAAAGAGCTGCTACATTACAGGAGCTGATATTATTTCAGCTGATATTGGTTTGTAATCTTCTCTAAGTTTAAAATGCTTATATCACCTTTTAAAAAATAAATCATACAAACCAGTTGATTGAGACAACACCAATTCCCAGCAGCTCCAAGTTAGTAATTGTAATGTTGCTCACATTTTGACTAAATGGGTTTACATTTTTATACACATAAACTGCTAAGCAGCAAAATACATATACTGAAATTTGTGGTAAAATCTGCTATGAAGTGTCGCTGTATGTGAGAAAAATATTTTGATTACAGAAGAAACAAAGTATTTGGAGTGGCAGGAAAAAAACCCCAACATAACCAGTTGGTACTTTCACCCAAAAAAAACCCCAAAACAAAACAAAAAAACAAAACAAAACAAAACAAAAAAACAAAACCAAACAAACAAAAAAAATCAATAAACCCTGATTATGTAACTAGGCCAACCTGGATGGGGCTTTGAGTAACCTGGTCTAGTGGAAGGTTCACTGTCAATGGCAGTGGGTTGGAACTAGATGATCTTTAGGGTTCCTTTCAATCCAAACTGTCCTGTGACTCTATGTCTGTAACAGTTCTTATCACTATTTTCCTGGTAATTTTAAGAAATATAGTAAAACCTGCTTGTTAACAAAAAACAACAACCTTCCTATCTAACTAAAAAACTCCTTTAGAAATAAAGAAGGTTGCAAACACTGAAATATAAATTCTCTAGTAGTCATTTGCGTAGTGGAATTGATATAGACAATTTCCTCCAGATTCATGATTTGTTTTACTATGCATCCCACTGCAGTCCTCCCTACCTTCCAGAGATTAATAACCAAGTAGACCTAATCAGACTGAGCTCTAATCAGTGCTATTGGAGCTACCAGGACACAATAGTCTTGTGCATTTGTTGGTCCACCAGCAAACACAGAGGAACCTGATCACACTTGCAGATGGACAAAGTATTCCCTCAGCCAGCTGGGTCTCTGTAGTAACATCACCTAACACATTAATATAAGAGAAAGCCACAATTACATTGGCCAGCTGTGGAAAAAAAAAAAAAAAACAAAACTGGCCAAAATTACTAAAAAGATAATGTTTAAAAGTCCACACCTTTTCTTACATAGTTAAATATAGTTTGGCACTCTTAATAAAATCCTTCTGTCTGATGTCCTTCCCACCCAAGAAGCAGCATTTATGAACACCACAGCAGGACTTTTTATTGTCAGGTTAATACTCTGCTGACAGAATCCAGGACAGCCATGAATTTATGCTGCAGGAAGATTCTTAGTTGCTGGAGCAGTTAAGTGTTATATTTTAACTCCAGGCATTTCTCAAAACTTCAAAGAAAAACTCAGGAAAAAAACTGGCTCTCTTTGGCTTTTCAAGTATTTTACATTAAGTACAGTTAATAAAAACAAAACATTTCCTCTGTTAAAGTCAGAGGGAGGTTTTCTGCTGATGTTGCTGGAACAGCACAAGACTATTCTTAAAAATAAGGATAGGTATTATCCAAAATAAATAAATAAATAAATAAATGACATTTAAAATTTTAACTTCCTTGCCTAATTCATCATTAGCCCTGGATTTAGGAGATTTGATCTGAATTTATGATCCTGCTTCTCCAGACTTTATCCCAAAATAGAAAGAGTGGTATTATAAACCCCTGGGAAGACAGATGGCTAAAGAAAGAGTTCCTGTATTGATCATCTGTGGGAGACAATGCAGTAGGTTGCAAAACCCCTTGATAGCAGGAGCATTTCACAAGAGCATGAAACCTGGCCTGTGAGCCTCCTAATGCAACGCTGGAAACCTCTCCCAGTTAGCTCAGGAATCCACGTCCCAATGCACGGACCTTAGCAGTCAAGACCCGGTGTAAGCCGTACTCTGGCAATGCATGTTTGCAGAACCAGACCAAAGTTTATGTATGTATTCAACTTTTCACTTGTTTAACAAGTGGGGTGAGCCCGAACGATGAGTCTTTGCCATATGCTGTGCTATCAATGTCACAATGAGACAGAAGAATTTTCCTACTTGCTATGAAAAAAACAGTTTTGCTCTCTAAGCACTCTGTTGCGAACAAAATATTAAAATTAATTGCTGCTCACAGCAAATGAGAGTATATAAACGGATCAATTAGCTGTATTTTAAAAAATAAATTAGAATATTATTCTATGGTTATAGGCAGATTATTAGAATATTAGAAATTAGAATTTATTATATGTTTATCTCTATGGACAATTTATGACAATAATTTAAGAATACTGATAGCCCTAATTATCACACTACAAGTGGAAAAATTGCATTTCCTTCTAAAAATAAATATAGACTAATTTTTAATATGACAGAAGACATTAATCTTTTTAAAAAATCAGAGAAATTATGGTGAATGAAAATCAAATAAGTTCACATTACTGTGTCATGGAACACTGAAAACCTGAAAGATTGATGATTCCAAATAAATATTTCTAGTTTGTTTTATCCAGAAAGCTATTGCCAAGTGCTGTTTAAATTAGTTGCCCTCATTGCTAAGCTCAAGTGGAACTTCACGCTGCTGTAAAAATATTAAAATTTAACATTTTAATCTTGCCTGTATTGAAGCACAGTTACTGAAATTATTAAAATTGAATTCAAGTACATGTTGTTAGATATAAGAGGAGATTCTCTATATTTCTTCAGACTTCAGACATCTACACCCTCTTAAAATCTGAGTTTGCTTTCAGTGTGGAAAACAGCTATCTGATTCTGATAAAGAAACATCTGTGCAGCCTCCTACACACTCCAGTGTAGGTGGATGCTGGGGCTGTGTGGGAGAATGTACTTATGAGCTTTGTGCCTCATTATTTGTCTTTAAATTTTTTTATTAATTAGTTGAGTTAATCTCATATTTCTGGCATGTGATCAAAATATTTATATTTTCCCAAAAAAATCAAATCAGACATTCAGCTAAACTGTACACCAGACATGGCCCACTTTAATGTCATCAGCTCATTGTTTCCCTCATTTCAGTACACCTAGAACCAAACAGGAATGACACTGGCGAGATAACACCTACCTACAGAACCCAGGGAGATACTAATTATACATGTATTTAAATATGAGTGATGCCTGCTTAAGGAATGAGCTGAGAAGTTAAATTCCTCAATAGGCTTGTTGTCATTTGCCATGCAGAAGAAATCACTGTGGAGCTCAGACAGATCTAATGGATTTATCAGAAGCCTATCAGCATTCTGGAGAAACACCATTTGCATGAAGCATGTGACAGCAAGCTTCTGTCATTTTTCTCCTGTTCTTTTGAAATCAATTTTACACAAGCATTATTTCTGAATATTCAAGTTATACTAGCGATAAGTCTAGCTTACATCCCAGGGACAAGGGATATGAACCTGGTGGTTTCAGTCACCTGGATTTATTGGTCATCATGTCATGACAAGGAGTTCAGCATCACAACAGATGCCAGCACAGATATCAATGAGTAGACTGGGATTTTTTTTCTCTAAGGAAGAAGTATTAATCTTCCTGCATGATAACACTTTTTTTTCTGAACTGCAGGGTCATTCTCAGTTCCAGACCTTGTCGTTCCACTATGGAGCAGATGGCTCCATTTGTCTAAGGAATAAATTCTGCCTCATGTTTCCAAATTACTCTACAAATATGGACATCTGGCTTAATGTGAATAAAAGAAAAGGAAAAGCAATCAGTCAGACTGATGTCACATGAGCATAATAGTGCAATAGAAAATGAATAGACCCATGGGCAGAGCTGGTGTTGTGTAAGTTATACTCATCATAAACCTAAAAAAGCAAGAGTATTTATATGACAGAACCTATCATGGCAAAAGACATGAAGCTGAAACAGTAATTGCTCAAACAAACATTTTTGAAATGGACATGTTTTTATCATTGAATGCTTTTGCAACAGCATGGATTTTGTATTTGATTTTGTTCATGTGCGTTATATCTCAGCTTTATGGCATACCTGTGTCATGCATTTGAAATAAGATCTACCTTGAAATACATTGGTTCAAAAATGCTAACAAGCTGCATTGATTTAGCCCAAACAGAAGGAAATAGCTGTTGCACATGACATCATAAACCCTTTTCCACACATTCATAGACTTGGAAGAACAAACTTTCTCAAGAGAGGCAGTGAAACAGATAACAATTAAGGCTGTAAAGCGTAAATTGAGACAGAGATTAAAAGCAAAGTTAGCAGAGAGGTAAAAAAGGGCGTCAATACAGACAAAGCAATGTCTTGCAGGGACAGCAGAAATGCTTTCACATGAGCCACCTCCAGAGCTGGGAGCAGTGTGGTGCTGGCACGGAGCTCTTCAGGCAACAGCCTAACTCATACTGAGCTGGAAATCACAGGCACTGCTACTACACCGAGAACATCCCAGGTAAGACGCTCAGGTGTAGCTTAAACTGGCTCAGCCCGGCATGTCCTGTGCCATAACTGCACAGGGGGGGTGTGGAGCTCACAGTCCAACACTTGGTTGTAGGAAAGGGAAGAGGGAGAGCAGCAGACTCCACAAGTGAGAGTTTCCTCCCAAAAGCTAAGGGCTGAATATCTTGGAATATGTCTTCAGCAACTGTCAGCTGGCACAAAACCATCAAAATCTCAGAGCTCCGCAAAATGCCTGCGGTTGGGACATGTCACACAATTAAATCCAGTGCTGAGCAGTTACTTCTGAATGTGTTTACCTGTGCATTATGCACTGGGCTCTCCTTTCCTAATTACAGTAATCACCTGTGTACCCACCAAGATGTATTATATAAGTATGTTCCTTGAGCATTAATGTACCCTTTCAGAAAACATTGTCCTAAGGGTGAGAAATAAATGTAGACACCCAAAATTCACAGATGTTCAGACTGGTGAAAAGTGGGAGAATTTTATCTTTGAAATTATATCTATGCATATTTAGTAAGAGCTGATAGGTGATAGAAGTCAATTATAGAGTTAACAAGACTAGCAGGATATGTTTAGAAATAGGAGGGGAGACTTATGCAAACAAAACCAAGGATGATAAAATGCCAGGTAGAATAATTCACTGATTCTCAGACAGCCACATCATCTGATGTGCAAAGCAAATATGCAAGAAGCAAAACAGATGGTAAATGTTAATACAGATGGGTTTATAGGCAGCTTATCATAATGAACAAATACGTACTGTGCAGCATGTGCAAAGGACATTCAACCTATATTGTCCATCCTGTAATAGGAATTTTCTGGATGTAATATAGACATTTCATACCCAAGTTGTGTGAGCAAAGATATGTCAGTTGCAGTCGAAATGCAGGAAATCAGAGGTTACCAGGTTAAGTTTATGCATATTCTAGAAGCCCATGGAACAGACGGCAGAACCACAGCACAGACTTCCCAAAAATATCTACATAGTTTAAAAATAAACAGATAAATGTGCTCATACTGTCCTTATGGAAGTCCTCTAACAGTACTATCAAAAATCTTGAAGTATTTAGACTGCATTTAAGAGACTTATTACACCTTATGTACAAACACTAGCTGGCTTGGGAATAAACAGAACAGTACCTGGGGTAGGAAGCTGCAACATGCCAGCTGGTCATTTGAGGTTTACAGAGCTTTCCAAACATACATTGCAATGCAAGCTCAGCCCCACAGTTATGTGGTTATCAGCAACAGAACTACTTAATTCTGGTTGGGCATGTTGGTGTGAATTGCTCTCATACCTAAGACTTCAACACAGATTCTTCCTCCCCACCCTCCCCACAAGAAAGGCTGAAAATCAATTGGTGAAGTTTTAGAACCCAGGCTCATTAACGCCTGACAATCCTAAAATCCTTGTCAATATTAGGACTACTCTATCTTGTTCAATTCACATAAATACAGTGACTGTTCAAGGGTTCCTCAAATTCTGACTTTTATTTAAAGTCACAATGCCTAAAATACATTACAACTTATCCTCTTCTATCTGATACATACTACATAAAAAACAGCTTTCTCCACCACAATTTGCAAACCTCTCTTCAAAGGCAAACTGAATCATGTGGGATCTGTAAAGCAAGTGTTATATTTCCCACATATTTCCTCCATTACTATACAAAAATAGAACACATGTCAAAACCGTCACCTAGTTATTTATGAAAAAGTTGGAAAAGTTTAAGCAAATAATTTACACCAGAGAAGGCACAGGCCTTCTCATTCCCTCTCAAATAAGGAAGACAAAGAATCATCCCACTAATAGAAGGAAAACAGTATTTTACTTTTTTATAATCTCATCCTTGAAAGCTCTTAAAAAAACCCCCAAGATATCTAGCTCAGGTATTTCACAGACTTCTAAACATTGTGTGGAAGGATACTGCAGTAGTACTTCTACAGTGAAAACATCAGCTCAACAAAATCATAATATAAAATGACAGATAAAAGTAAACAAAGCCAAAATTGCTGAAACTATTCATGCTACCTCTCCCAGCAAATGCACTTTTCAGTCCTGATAGCAAAGTCTCAGGAGACAAACTGAGATTCAGAGATGTCAGCTAATGATATATCTGGGAACATCAATGGAACCTTCCCCTGGAAGCACTAGTGGAACTAACTGCAGATTTGGGGTTTTCCTTCTCTTTGACACTCTCAATGTTTTTGATTTCCAGTGCTTGAAACTGCTTTCCTGAGATAAGCTTTATGTGACTACCTTCTTTGGCTCTGCTCAGATTTGGAAAAGAGTCAGCTGTGCCCAGTCTGTAGAACTGCATTGCACAGAAGTTGTGCATGATCTGAAATTGATACAGCACAAAAAATAATAATTAGAAATGTAAAGCTCATGAACTCTGAAAAAATTACTGAGAATGATTATCTTAAAGAAGAAAAGAGTGAAGGTGAAATCTAAAAGCAGACTACAGATACTGTGATAACAAAACAAAACAAAACAAACAAAAAAACAACAACAACAACAACAAAAAGGCAAAAAAAAAATACAAGGAAAAAAAAGGGGGAATCATCTATGCCGTGTGTCTTGGATGAACAGGCAAAGAAGCCAGTAATTTAAATTTCTGGAAAAGTGATTAGGAAAGTAACAGAAAAGTCTGGAAATCTTCAGGAAAATTTTGTAAGAGTAAGGACAGGTTAAGATCTGAGACAAATGTCTTGAGAGGCATCATCAGAGACCTTAAGAAATACGTGAAACAATACAAATAACACTGCAAGAACACAAAACCTCTGTTCTTTTCACCATGAAAAAATATTACGGAGGGGTGAAAATTAGAGAAGTAGATTTATGCAGCAGCACTCTGAGAAGCCAAGAGTTCATGTGTTACAAATCACCATGCACAGAACATGAGTGGGTGTGTACCCTAATAAAACATTCTAAAAAAATCAGATTTCAAATAGTCCCTTTAAAAATATAAGTAGAGCCTGTTAAAAATGTGAACTATGAAGCATTTTCATGATCAAAATTGGCTAATACACAGAAAAAAAAAGCACCAATGGTGAATGCTCAGTTGGCTTTACTGAAAAAATAAGTTGACCAGTATAAAATCAAGGTGTTTGTTTCTTTTCAAGTATAACTGAAACAAAACTGGGACAAAGGCTAAGTAGTAAGCAAGGAAAACTGCAGGTGCTTCAAAGTTATTTAGGGTGGTCAAGTCCAGACAGGACTGTGAGAAGTTTTCAAGAGAAACCAAAGTAATCACCAAAGTGGCAAATGAAACTCAATGTTAGTACTTACAAAATAACCCACACTGTTCAGAAGAAAAAAGGAAGAGTGTACTTTCATCATCCTAAATTAACTGCAGGAACTTTTGAAAATAGTCTGGTATCACTGTAGAAAACTCATTAAGGACCTCAGCTCAATGCTGAGCTGTGGTAAAAAAAGCAGACATGATGTTTTGAAGGATAAGACATAGTATGGTGAATAATTCAGAAAGTATTGTAATGCCATGATATAAATCAGTGGTGGAGTCTCACCTGGAATGCTGTACGTGCTTCTGATTACCCAGTCTCAAAAAGGATAATGCAGAACTAGGCAAGGTTCAGAGAAAAGCAGTGTAAATGATGAAAGGGCTGGACACCTCACATAAAATAATCAGAAAATATTTTTAAAATTATCTTCTCAAAAGACCAAACCAACAATGACAAATGTGCAATGTGATGAAGAATGGAGAAAGCGAATAAAGTTTCTCCTTATTCCTAACTCATGACACAAGAACAAGGTCCTTAATTGACATGAAAACATTACAAACTTAAACACATAATTAATATGTATGAAGCACGAACAAAATGCCAACTACTTATATTATGCTCTTTTTTTCTATACAGTAGAAAGCAATTAAGCAAAAAACATTTAAGAACTATCAGTGTTACAAAAAATTTGGATGTAAAAGTAAACCAGTTAGGATTAAGGAGTAAGCCAAACCTAGGAGGGATATTACTCTTTGTTTTAGAAGAAATTTCTTATACTTCCTCAACTAACTGGTAATGGACAGAGTTGACTGCAACTTGCTGAAATAAACCAACAACCAAACTGTTTTTACTTTGGTCCTTTCCCTGCATCTGTCAGAGAAAAGGAGTGATGGGCACTGTACATCAGTGATGGAGATGGATAAGACAAACAGAAATAAGATATTTCTGTTTTCTGTTAGGAAACGGAAATAAACAGTTTAAAAGAGGTTGTCAAAATCCACCATCAAAGCTGAACTTGAGAATTACAAGAACAAATGTTAAAATAAACAAAGGTACAAGGTTGTGCTCTGAGCACAACTATAAAATCTATAGATACAGGAAAAAAAGTGGCTTTACTAAGGCAGACATGTGAATACACAACTGGCAGAGGTCAAGCTTAGTAAGGAGAAAAATTGTAGGCCTGTATAGTGTCAACTAACCTATTTAGAAAAACATGATAAATTATGCTTTCTCTAAAACGGAGCATCTATGCATGAAAGCAAAGGTGTGCTGGCATAGGCCTCAGAAAAAGCTTACTTAAGTTTTAAAGCTGAGTTGACACTCTAAAAACAGACAGGAAAATGAAAACTCAGTCCAAAAAGTGACTCAAAGAGAGACTGTAGTTTGAGGATCCACAAAGGCACTTAGTAAACTAACTTGTATTTCAAAGTGTGTTCCTGAGTGACTAAACAACTTTAGCACAGCTTTCAGAGACATTAACAGTACTTACACTTTCAGGGCTCATTGATAATCAAAATAAATTGCTAATTGCCTAGGATTTGCAAATCTTCTCTTTATAGAACTAGGGTTTTTGTTTTATATCTAGGTGTATTTTTTGTTCGTTTATATATGCATATTTTCATATATAAGTATATATAAGCAAAGTAAAAGTGGCCAGAACCATTTTCTGACACTGAGGCCACCTGGCAATGAACTCATCAGGTCTCTATTACTGAAGTGCCTGTGTCTGCAAAGCAGAGAGGGCACAACATGGAATTAGACATTAGACAGAGCCCACTCTCCACCCCTACCCAGAAACTGCCAGTCAGTTTCCCATGCAGCTGGCCCAGGCCAGGACAGAGTGGTGGCTGCTCTGGGGACACAGCAGCAGAGAAGACCCAGTTCTAATGCCATCAAATGTCCTGGTACTAATTTCTGGCACAAAGCAGCTCATTGAACCCTGCCCCTGACTACCATTGTCTGAGCTACATTATTTTAAAATTATGGAGGTATTTTCTTCTTTACAGTGGTGGGAACATCAAATAAAATATAAATAATTATAGTTACTTTTCCTTACTTCATTGCTGTTTTTAATTACTCTCATTACGTAAGTCCCAAGTAGATAGATAGCTTTCTCTCTTGCAGGAACCTTCTCCTTCCCCCCTAATACGCTTAGTTCACACAAAATGAAACGCATGTGATACTATGTCAGAGCAGGCATATGGCAACAACACAAAAGCCATATATGGCCAAGGAGGCAGACTGCTGCCTTCTACTGCGCAAGGACTTATGACAACATCACGCTGAAGGGTTTGCATGACTAAAATTAGGTAAAACATATTCTCCATGAAAGAAAGGCAAGGCAGTCTACAAGCTGTAGCCAGAGGCAGCTTCAGACGTGTCAATTCAGCTGTGTAAAGAATGTGCCAGTCTCACTCTTGGAACTGTTTCCACACTTAATATACAGAACGAGTCATTAAAAATGAGGGGGAGTAACATGAAAGGGTGAGGCATATGGCACACAGTGTGCTACCACAGCATACCATATATTCAAGATAATAGCGTGCATTAGAAAATCCATTTGCACTTTCACTGATGACAAGTACAGCTACAGCCAATTAACTTCTCTCTCAATCTCAATTTCTGTTTCAAGGTAAATTCCTGACCCTAATGAATCAACAGCAAATTTGCTATAAAGGTTAGTAGGAACAATACTTACTTGTTTGGGATTGTGCAAGTGTTTATATTCTTCTAATTCAAATACACATACTTATTACATGTTTTAGTACATATTAATTTTTTCACTTTTCCATGTTACTTCCCTCAGTTTTTTATATTATTTGGTGTAGTACAACGAATGAAAAACATTAAACTGCCCGCACTATCATATTAAAAAAGATGGGTAGGTATTTAGGAGGCAGAGTTCCTGTCTGTCTTATCTAAGCTTAGTATGAGTGTGCCCCCTACAAAAGTGGACACAGTGAGGCATAAGCAACGTTATCCAACTTGGATCCTGGAGGTCTGTGTGGAATGAGTTCAACACTTACACCACTTTACATTTGTCCAGTGCAATTGCAACCACATTCTAATGGCTTGGGGCACGGTCCTGATCCACAAACATCAATCCAAACCACGGACTTCTCTTTTAAGGAGATTCAACCCTGGATTACAAGTGAAGTTCCAGTGCCTTCTTGAAAAGAAAATAGCAAATATTGCTCATTCCCACGTGATGACATTAGGATTTAAACAGACCTATCCCAAATCTATATGAAAACCATATCACATACCAGATTGTTTAGTTTGCCCTTCTGTACACAGTTGGTATGGATTCATATTGGTGAATGATTAATATTGATAGTCAGGAGCTACCCACACTATTTAAAATATTCCAATGCGACAATAGATCACTTTGATCCATTGCACAAGTAAGGAGGTCTGAGTTGATCTAAGAAAAAGGGAAAACAGTCATGCAGAAACCTGTTCCAGTTTTGAGGCTGGAGGAATTAATATTGTGCTGTGAACGTAAAGGCTCTGCGTAAACATAGAGCTGCTGAATGGACTGTGGTGAAACTGATGATACACACAGCATTCCTGACACAGACAGGTGAGCACAACACCAAGCCTCACTGGATACATTTTAACTTCGCTTTTACATAACCCCTTAACGTGGGGCAGTTTAATTTTGCCAGAAATTTATGTTGACATACTCTCTCTGAACAAACTCCAACCAATCTGCAAAGCCCATCTGTACAACCCTCCCAGAGACTCAACAGCCCCACTGACGACAACCGTACTGCCCACCGACTGCAGGGCTTCCCTGTAGGGAATAATGCTGTGACTCAGGCTGGCCTGCACTTTTCATTACATTCAGCCATAAATGTTACTCACAGAAGTACAACTGCATGAGCTTTAATTTCATAAACAGAAAATTTAAGTGCTTGTTTTATTGCAGTTAGTGTCTAAAAGGCCACAGGAAATCTACTCACTCCAGGATGACTACACATCTTCATATTGTAAGAGAGATTTTTAATTCATTTCCTGCATGAGATTCTGCTATTTTGGGTAAATTAGTTGCTGATATTTAAAAGCAATTCCCTTTCTGTATGAAAAATCCATGGCTCTTTAACATTTACAGGTCTTAGGTACATTCTATAGGCAGCAGGGAATTTTCTTCTTACTTCATAATATAGATTTGCACAGACATTAAAAATACTTAGTCCACCTTTCTGCTAGTCATTAATTAAAAACCAAAAACCTTCTGATGCTATTTGATTCTTCCCAACTAATGAGGATGAAAAAAATATCCTACTCCACAAATTAATTAGTTTGGTGCCTCTGTACTTTTTTTCCTATTTCCAGGATCACAATTTCCTCAGTGAATGACAAAATTCAGCTACATATTCAGGAAGATTGATGCAAAGACCTTGTGCTGAGAGTGAGGGCTCCAGAGGGAAGACCCAAGGCTATAGTGCAATTCTGAAAATGTAGAATTACAGAAATCTTATGATCTAACATTTCAGTGTATAAATGAAGGAGAAGAAGGGATAGAAATACATCAGATGTATCTTTAGTGCTTCAAACTAGTAGAATCCATTGATACTAATGTCAAGATAATAAGTAAATCAAGTGATTTCAAGGATGCAAACACCAGCTGTGTTTGTTGAATCAAATGTAGACATCATTTGTTGATTTTTTTTTTCACAAGACACAATTTCTATAAAAGGCAATTGAACAAACATCAAGCTTGAGTCAAGTGCCAAGTTTATATACTGATGATTGTACAGGCTTTATTTGTCAACCTTCTTTTCATTGGAATTGTCCAAAATGAAACACCAATGAAGAAGTGCTAACAAAAAGCAGTTGCTCAAATAAGTGGAGCCATCAAAACACATTAATATTATTTGACTTAAAGCAATTCCTCCTTTATTGCATTCATCTCACTTTTTTTAGTATGAGAACACACATCTGCCGCCCAAGCCATCAAAAGAGGCAAAATTAAAGCAATGCAGCTGTCAAGTAAAACAATTATCAAATAATATCACATTGTTCCAAAATACCACTTTAAAAATTAAAAATCAGACCTCCTAGATACAAATATGTTCAATGATTTTTACACTTTTGTACCTCTACGGTCATTAGTAATGTAAGCAGTATTGACAAAGTAATGACAAATGGCACTTTCCCAGTACAGGAGATCAATGACCAATACCCTAATCCTGACTGAGCCCATCAAAGGCAATCGAGGAAATTATCCACACAATTTAAGCCAACGGTGAATGTCAATAGTTTATATCTAAAGCAACAGCAAAAATAGTTTCTTCTACGCAGTATTTTCCATATTTACCATGTGCTAGAATGGTTTACAAACAAGAGAAGAACATATCAAAGCTCTGGCCATACAAATTAAAGAGGATGAAATATATCACTGGAATGTTCAGGTCCAGAGCCAGACTAAACCATTATCTTTATGTTGCACTTAAGCTTCAGTGTCAATCCTCAGTAAAAAAAAGAACTTCAGCATGGTTTTGTTCTAAGTGCTCAAGAGGCACAGAAAGGTAATGCAGGCAGAGGCTGCAAACACATCACAGATAAACAAGACAGAAGTTTCAAAAGCTAAGATTTCGAAAATTAAGTTTAGCCTCAAAGACATACAGCCAGAAAACATCACCTTAGGTGTGCATGGTTTTGCATCTTGAGATTAGAATTTTAGTTATGGAACAACTACCTCAGTTTACAGTGACCACACATACAAATGAAAGGCACAAGCAGTGATACACTGTGGAATTTAATGAATTTGCCTTCTTAAAAAGCATAGAAAAAGGCAGACAGATCTTCTGATATCAAAGAAACTGCTAAGAAAATTCCATCTTTCTTCCACAGAACAGCACCACACATTTGATTCCATTTGAATCAATGCCATTTTGCATGAATGAAGTAATTCAACCTAAATGACAATGGCAAGTTGATCCAAAGAATTTTTACCAGCTGATATTGAACAAGATAGACAGAATTCAGGTCTTGTAAACATGAACATGTGATTTTCACAGGCAAGTTTACAAATAATAAACATGTAAGTTTACAAATTATTTGGACAACAAAGGTTTGAATCAGCATTATCACATTCAGGACAAACATTAAGAATGCTCACTTTTGATTCTGAGATAATGTTTTGTTGAGTTGTTTTTAACAACAGAGGACACTGGCAACAAAAATTAAGAACAAATCATCCCTTTGTGCTTTGGCATAGTCCTCACAGTATTGTATCACTACAATTATTTTAACCTCAAAGAAACATTTTCCATTATTTCATTTTATTACCCAGTGCTTCAGTGAAGTCTCTTTGTTCTTTAATACCACAAAAATTGGAAGCTCTGTAGTAGCTGTGTTCAGGTCAAAAGCATGCTTCTGTAAGCCTATTTTTTTTTCCTTTATTTTTTTTCTCCAGAATGCGCAGCTCAAAACAAGAGCCAAAGTACACAAACTTTACCTCCATGGTAAAAAAAACATCCAGCCAGAGGACATGTCCATACAAAAAATGCCCTAGACTTTTTCTTTTTTATTCCTTGGAACAGGTTTGAAAGCTAAAGCTGAAGCTCAGTTCCAGATTATGATTAATGAGTAATATCTTTATAATGCTTACAGTACAAAAAAACCCTGGGGTTTATTGAAAGAGAATACTGTAAGAGAATTCTGTTTTATTTACAGTGACTGAAGCACTGTCACCTTCCCACAATGATTATGGGTTTTTTTCATTGAAAAAAAAAGATTACTATTCACAAAGCATTCTTGGGAAATCAAACTGCAGTAAACAAACACATAGCTTTTCCTTCTATTTTCTTCGCATATTTTGCAGACTTCTGAAATATACTAGGGAAAAATTTAAAGAAAAAACACTTACCTGGAAAATTAAACCAAAATCAGTGGGCAAACAACAATATGAAACAAAAAAAGACTAAAGGAAAAACAAGAGACAGATTTCTGAACTACTTACCAATTAAATCCAAAGATATTAATGCTGAAGGCATTGAATTTAACATTAATAATTTAAAGACCATGGGCTCACTCCAAATTTTGACACCAGTTTTCTAGTTGTTCATTTCATGGTGTTATTCACATGGTCAACAGTTTTCAGAATCAAACCCATCTTCCATATTTTTTTCTAGAAGGAAACCTTAATCACAATAAAATTATTTGGTTTTTTAAGAGAAATCAAATTAAATAATATAAAAAATTAATTTAATAGATTGCTATAAATTAGAGCAAGCTTAGAAACTGTCACAGAAACTGATTTTTAAATTAATGCTGTCTTCCTAAAGGTAGCTGCCTATATCCCAGCACAAGTCCTCCTGTATGTAATACCATACTCTGAAACACAGACTTTGGGAGCAGGATTCATCAGCCTTGTTTTTACCATTTAAGATAAAGAATACTGTTTCAGCAAGGTAAGAAGACTCTTTCTGTGGTCAGATGAGATGCACTGCCACTCCCAGAGGACAATTCTACATGGTCTCAGGGGACATCTCTATGGCGTCTGACAACTCCTGAACTCAGGCAGCTGCTGAAAGGAACAACCCCATCCTCCCTCAGCTGCACATTCCTACAGGCATTTGTATGCTCACATTCAATGAGATCAAGATACAGATTAAAGCAAAAATTAACCTCCAAATTGAGGTGAAAGCACTCCAGGCAACAATCTTTCAGAAACATAAACCTCAATGTGAGTCAACAAACACTTACAGGAAAAAAAATTCTTCAAGAATAAAGCAGCAGCCTGCACCCAGTTTAATACAAAATGGTGACAAAGCTGCACCTTAAAATAGGAGGAAGGTCCAGACATTCCCTTACAGAAGAAACCTCGATAACACTGTAAGTCTATTGAAGTAATATGAAACATGCTTATTTATCTCAAATTTCTCTACACTACATGGGGAACAGTTATGACGTTTTTCCAGCGGTGCTGGTCGAGAAAAAAATTTTACACACCATTCAATTGTTTGCCCAAAACTTCTTCCCAATGAAGATGCAAACATCAAAGCAAGCCTCTAAATGTAGGATGCTTCTGTCCTTCCCTTTAGTGCATTAGTGCAGCCAGATAGGTCCATCTTTGAACTTTCACAAAACTTAGAAGTCCTAAACTTCTTCATGTGCCACTGAGTTTCACCTCGGAAAGTCCCTGAGTAACAATTTAAGAAGACTTTAGATTGCTTCTGCAGAATTGATTGTTATGGAACCTGAGAGGCAAAAAGCATTTCATGAACACTGCATGGAATTTCTAAATCCCTGATGCATTGTGTCATGATTTTTCTTTTTGTTAAAACTTGTATCATTAGCGTTAGTTCATAAAGTTAAGAACCCTGAAAGCTGATGCCACAAAGTTTCTAAGCACAATGAGACAGTCTCAATTAATTATTTTTAGAAAATAAAATGAAGTATTTTTAGAATAAACAAAAATATTATATATGAAAAAGCATAGAAAATAATCTGATGCATACATTTTTGCCATTCTTGTGGTAAAAATTTTGAGATTTCAAATCTTTTGAGATTGGATATTTTATATTTCAGATTAAAGAGAAAACTGATTATTTAAGTATGAGGATACATAAATGTACATAGAATACATAGGTTTCAAATTTCCATTGAAATTATGATTTTGATAAAAATTCCCAGGCTTCTTATAAGGCTTGAGAAGACTGCATCAAATCTTTCGAATTTCCTGCAAATCATCACTTTAACTTGGTCCCATTTTGAAACTGATTGCCACCAGCCAGTCTAGCAACATGAAGACCAAATTACTTCTTTGTTCTAGAGCTTACAAAGTGATGACCAAATGCCCTGAGTCTGACACTGGCACAAGGTCTTGACACCCTGTGTAAGAGCACTTCAGCCCTGGCCCTCCAGCTTCACTGTCTGTTCTCCAGCCCAAGAAATCTCTTTCTGCCAGCAAATGAGGTATTGGTAACCCCTCCTTAAAAATGTATCTGAAACCTATTTCTATCTCGGGTCTCAGCTGTTTTAGACAGCTGTGATTTTCACCACTTGAATTAGCCCCAGTTAGCCACATGCCCAAAGCAGTACAGCCCCTGAAACTGCCAGCACACTCACACAAGAGCATCTGACCTCCCTGCTCTCTCTCTGTCTTCTGCTGACACACATTCACTATTATGCAATCAGAAAGACAATCCCAACCTCAGTCAATTTGTTCACTTTCACTTCTGTTCCAGGATGTTCTCCGGTCCTGATTACATACAGGTGGCATACTTAATTTGCTAACTATACTGCCTTTTAAAATAAATACTTCAACCAAGAAATATGATGGCTGAGTGTTTAGAACTATATGTTCTCCAATTCTGCTGGGAGAATGGGTCTCCTTATTTTAATGCCAAAAAATAACTCCTAGCAAAAAATAACCTTATAAATTCTTTTTTTTTCACCTGTTCAAATCTCATTGAGGAAGGATTAACTGTGTAAAAAACCAACAGCAGGTTTTTTCTTTAAACAAAAGGTACTATATGCAATATACACATGGAAAATATTTACATTATGAAGTACTGTCGCAATAGGAGCACATCTGTATTTGCAAATTTGGAAATGGATAAAACAAATTAAACCCCTGGGCATTTTTCCTGGTTTACAGCGTACAGAGAATGCAGCTATACATCATCGAGGATACAAGAGACATGAGGCAACACCAAGAGTCAATATTGAGAGAAGTCACTGATAAATGCAGGTATGGTGACAGAAAGAGAAAAAAAGAAGAAAATGAAAAATGTAGGAGAAAAATCATTACTCGGAATAAAAAGTACAGAGATACTCGTGGGAGAACCTTATAACTACCAAAGAAAGGGTGACATGGGTAGTCCTCGACTCAAGAGAGAAAGAGGGAAATGCTGGGCTTGCTAGGGAAACATTATTGAAAAGCAAAACCGAGGCTACCTAAGCAAGGAGATATTTCAAAATGTGTCTTTCTTTTACTGCACCACTGAAAGGCTGTACTGAAACCAAACAATGAATTTCCTCTCAGATATTCCTCTCAGTGTCTCATCCTGAGCTAAATATCATTAAAAATATCTTTATTGTCCCCTACGGTACAGATCATCAAGTATAGATCTGCACAGGGTCATTATTTGGGTGAAAATCTCCATATTGGTCGTTTATTTGCAATCTAATCTCTTTGAAGACAAAGATCTGCCATTCAGTCATCTAAAACTGAAAGGCTTATCAGTGGAATGCAGGTTTCAGCAGGACATCAAGGAAATTCTTTGTTAATTCTTCTTAAACAGCAAGTTTATTTTTAGCAAAAGGACAACATCCATCCACCATGGCAAAGGCTCAGAAAAAAATTTGAAGATTAAATAGCAAGAGCAAGTTGAAAAGCAGAGAGAAATGGTAAGGGTATGTACTCCTGCCGAGAAGACAAGTTCTACTGAGGTCTGAGCTCCCTTTTAAAAACTGTCAGCAGCAATTTTCAGTGTGCTTTTTACACATAGATCATCAAGGCCTAAAACTAGCAAAAATATTAATCACCTTGGTAGCCCTTCGTTCCTGAGGTTGTAATCTTCACAAATAATCTGCTGAGTCTATTACTTCTACTGGAAACAGAGCTGCTCAGTTGTTCATTTCCCTAAACTGTTCAACTGCTGTCAGGCTAAATCTCTTGTGCAATATTTGAGCCTTCCAGTTACTGTAACAGCAATTTTAGCTTTCAGAAGGCTTCCCCTTCCTCTTAAAGACTGAAATTTGTTTTGCAATTCAGTTCATTTTATTTATAAATATTTAATTTTCATTTGCCTCCCTAAAATTTGTTCTGAGTGGATAGTAACATGAATTTATTATGAAGTGTATTTATCTTTCTGTATCTCATTAGTGCTCTAGAGTTCTGTTGACTCTAAGGATTCTGCTAAACAAACTTCTGGAGGCCTATTTAAAGTGCATAGAGGAAATTAAATGTAAATTTAGGATGTAGTTCTTCTTTTATGCCCCCCTACAATCTTCCCCAAAACCATACACCCCACAGGAGTTCAGAAATGGCTTTAAATTTGGTGATCTGAAGACAGGAGACATGACCCAGATTAATTTTAACCCCTCTGCTCCATATAAAAACTGCAGTTTCCAGGAATAACTCAAAGTGACAGATTCAGGGGTTATAAACATGCACGCAAGATAAGAAGAAGGGGTTTAAAAAGTCAGATTTTAAAATGAAATAAAAAACTCTGTGTGATGGCTTGTAGTTGTAACACAGTGCTACTTTATGCTAGTTATCCAATACTATTTTTTTCTCAGGTCTGCATACTGTTCATGTCTTTCTGAGGCAATGAACAAATCAGAAAGTTCAAATCAAATAAGGCTGCTTGAAACAAAAAACAAACCAATGTGAAGAATGAAGGGAAGAAGACACAAAGCGTGTCGAGATCAAAAAAGAACAAAAATGTGAGTGAAAAATAGCTGACAAAAAAAAAGGTTCCATTTGTGCATCTCATCATGACAATGGCTGATAACATTTTCAACATACTTTCAGTTCAACCAGTCAGCAAATATTCTGATAACATAAATATCCTAAAAGCACAAGCCAGGAACAGCACAGCATGATTTCAATCCGTTTTGACTTAGGAACATCACTATAGTTTCATAGAAACAGGTCACAATTAATGGAATTTAGTTTGTCATTTTAAAACCTTTGTGATGCAACTTTCTTGGCTGGATATCAAAAGCTCTTTTCACTACTTCCCTGCTACAGGGAAATTAGAAAGACATGACTAATTGGGCAATTCCAAGCATATCTGCATACTTTTTCCCCTTAGACCAGCATCATAACTGCTTTATTGGTAAGTTCACAAGGAGAAACAAGTTTTATCATTAATACTAAATTATTTGGGAGATGGAGAATAAAAAAGTGTAGAAGCAGTTAATTCAGATTTGAATTATGATGCCAGAAATTATTGCAAGGCTAAACACCTTGAGCACAGTAACTGAGTTCATCCATCTGAATGAAAACGATATTTGCAATTAGTTGGCTTAAAGCAGGGCACAGATAGTAAAAATTAAATTAACAATGCAAACATTAACAAAAGTATTAGAAGAGAATATGCTTCTCACTCTGTCTCTGCATAGATGAAAGACATAGATACTTTATGTTGGGTCTGAATGAAAATGAACTGTGCTTTTTGATCAGTGGGCAAGCATTTAGACAAAATTACTTCTACTGGTGCTCTCAAAATGTCATAATGATCCACTTCCTTTAAAATTGATTGATACTAATATCTGTGTGTCCTTCAGATAAAACAAATAGTGTTTTTAAAAGTTCACCTTGGTCTGATAAAATGGGTACTGCAGTTCTCTGTATCACGAAAATACTCATTAATCTGCCACACCATTAGATAGTTCAGACAGCTAATCAGGTTTTTGGTTACTATTCAAAAGCACTTGATATCAGGTCTTCTAGTTCGTAAGAGCCTAAATATTGCTCTAATGCATTCTCCTCTCATTCCCAGACAAAACACAATGCTCAGAACTTCCAGTAAGGCCCTGCAAGAAAGAACAGACACACTTTTTCAAAATACTCAATTTTTTCAAAATATTCACTACAGATGTTTCTGGCATTTAAACTTCCTGAATAGGAAGGGCTCCAAAACTTGATGTCTATAACATCATCTTTTATATTAATAATTACAAGACAGTAGAGTTTGCAGATGTCACATATTTTATTACAGAAATTTCTGAAGAATTTTATTATGTGGCATTCTCTTAGCTACTGGAAGAGTCTTACAAGCACACTATGTATTAGCAAAGCCTCATGACAGTGAAAGCAAACTACCACAACCAATTTATCTTTCTTGACTGGGTTCTGCTAAAAAAAATTAGTTTGCAGTAAAGTTCTAACTTTAACATCCATCACAACCTGAAAACAGAAGGCTTTTTTACTACACTTAGTACTTAATAACTAAAAGTATATCAGACTACATCATGAAAATACAATTATCATCCCAGTTCCTTCTGAACCAGCAATGAAATCGGGGGGAAAAAAAGCCCTGTATTTTCTTGATGGTCATACTTATTAAGGAAATAGAACAAAGTCCTATAAACGGCATAGTCCCTAAACACTGGAAGAGATTAAATAACTGATAAAATATTATTAGTACAGACAATTTCTACTATTTATATCTTTATATATTTTTATAAGATACTGGATGAACCATTTATCTCTCAGAAGGTGATTACCAATGACTATCCAGTAAAATATTAGTCTAGGATAGTAATTCAGATAAAATACATAGATTAGTTCCTGTAAGAAAAAAGTGAGCAGAAAGAGCATTGATACCATCACTGTCATACAAAAACAACCTGCAGGAACCACTGGTAAGAAAATCAGCTTTGATACATGGCACAGTGTATTTGAAGAAGCAATTTTAGTCATGGAATCTAGCAAAAAGGAACTGAGGGATTCTTGACAGAACAAAAGGAAATGGAAATCTGTGAAAGCAAGAGCCACAAGGAGGAGGTTTGAGAGATACATACTACACAAATATGAGCAAAGCAGTGATAGCAGCACAAGAGGCTGCACAGGACTGCAAAAACACCTTACATTTTCAGCATGCATGGACATATATGGTTAGATCTGTATAAGTACACTACAGGTAGGATTTAGATGCTTAATTTGGCGCTTAAGTTCCAAATTAGAGACTCAGCATCATCCCTGTTAGTTAAACCTGCCTATCAGCACACTCAGCTGCTATTGCTCAAGAGAGCTGACATCTTTAGAACTATTTTAATTTTAATCAGTTTCACTTCTGTTAAATATATATAGTTCCACATTCTGCTGCTTCCCTTAACTGTGGCATTTGAATAAAGGACATCCTCAGAAAACCATGCTGAAGGGGCCTGGATGGCACTAAAACCAGGCAGGACTAACAACAAGCACTCTCTGGAGCTAGGGCTTAAAACTCATGTCTCTCTGCTTCCAGAGTGAGCTAATCTGCAAACTGATCTTCTTTCGCACTCCCAATTAATATTTAATTATTCCACACACAGCAATACACCTTCAAGAGGAGACACTGCAACCATCCCACCTCAGTATTTTATAGCCAGGATACTTTCCTGGAAGATAGGAGATGCTGATTAGAGCTCCCTCAGGCAGAGGAAGGAGCTGAATGCAAGCCTGCTGCCTTTTAACTGCTGAGGTAGTGCATAGCACACGTTGGGAGTGGCAGGCAAGCAACACGACAGTAAGAGTTTTTGAACAAAAAAGGTCATATGGTTAATTTCACGAAAGGGAGCCTGTCTTGAAGGACACTGGTTCCAAGCAATGACACTGCTCCCTGTTTTCGAAGATCTCTCCCAAGCAGGTCTCCATTCAGCTTGCTGGGATTTGCCATTTAACTAACTTTTCCTAAAGGCTTCCTAACCTAACCTTAATGATGCAAATTCAGAAACACCATGCACATAGGTACAGCAAAGCATGAAGCTGCAGCAACTTTTCATGCTTTTCTTTGTGAGTGTAGTGCCCAGCAGCTTAGAGAAGAGATCAAGAAGCACAGTGTCACTGACAGAGTGGGAAAATACCTTAATCACTTGGAGTCAGTAGGATTCTGGGTGTACACAAGACAACAGAGTAAGCAGCCCAGACTGAGAGCATTCACTGTAATCCAACAGAAAGTCATGAGGAAATAGAGTGATGACAACCTTTAGGATATACAAATAATTAAGTTCCAAGAAAAAGAAGTGCACCTACCAAACAAGTCTTCCCCAACTCCACTCCTCCACGTGCTCCCATTATGTTCCTCTCTTCCATTTACAGTCTTATCACCAAGCCTCCTACAATTTGTGAACTACACCAATTCTCTTGAAAGCTACCATCTTTCCACAGCCTTCACAGATAATATTCCTTCTCTCATCACACTAATAAAATTATCATGATTAACCATTAATCACTAAAATAAAACATTCTCTTTCTCTGAACGTACCAGAAAATAGTTTAGATTATTTGTAAAACTGATTGTTATTTCTGACATACTGGGCATACTGGGTTAGATTCTGACTTGAGATATGAATCAGTACATCTCCAAGAAAGGATCTGATTTACATCACATGAGTATCTTGCTCACCTAATTAATATGCATCAGGACATTATGCAGGAATGCTCTCCACATGGCATACAAGTCCATGAAATGAGTGATAAATCACACACATTCCTTCGAGATCTGCCATGTCAGAGCGGGTGTCCCACAGCACTGCTATGTTTGCACCTGCTCAGGTGGGTGAGGCTGCAGCACTACTGCAGTAAGCATATCACAGACACACATGCAGGAAGAAATTACAAAAGAGATGGCATAAACCTTTGAGATCTCCAGAGGACTTTATCATCCAAAAGAAATATTGTTCCTTTGCATTTTTCTCCTCTTTCTTTCTTGTCAGCATATCTCAAGGGATCTCTTATACCACAAAAATACTTAAGATAACCTGAGTTATCATTTTTTCTGAGATCATTCCCAGCATTCAAGAACACATGTCCTGCATGTGAAATTCAGTTTATCTATGAAAGGATGGGAAGCACACAGACACTTCATTTGCCATCCTAAAGCAAACAGTGCAATACTTCATGACATGGTTGCAGCTTCAATCTTCTTTCTTTCTTCCTCCTCAGATCAGATGAAAGCTGCAGCCACTCTGTTTCCTGAAACCATAATCAGGTTCTTAAATAATTTCTTCAGCTGAAAGAAAAAAATAATACCACCACATTAAAAATAACCCACCCGTAAGCACTGTGGAGGCACCGTAAAGCACTGCAGGTTTTCTGCTACATAACTAGGAAAGAAAGAATCACATAGACCTTCTTGAAAATGTTCAGACCTCAGCAACCAGCAGCCTTTCTAGAACACCAGGGTCAGCAGCACTGCACAAGACATCACAAGCCTGTAAGATCACAGGTAATTACTCACATGCTCGGCGATTTCAACTTTCATCACAATACCAAAACTGTTAGAGCTGCACACAGTAGCTGGAGCAACCCAATGTTTAGTAAAGAGTACTTACAGTATCCAAATGTCTCATGTGCACACATGTAAAATTCAGCTACAATTTGGCGATATACATATTGAAATTATATGGAAAAGAGAAAGGTGCCAAGAAAAATAAGCCAAGGATTATCTTGTGAAGTTAAAATTCCTGTTGACATGTGGAAGTTCAGGCTGTTGCAATCAAAAGGCGTATTTGCGAGTCTAACATTTATAATTACACAAACATTCCCCCACCCTTAATGTCAAACATACTGAATGCCTTTCCAACAGTGAGAGGCTTTCCAGCTGGTGAAGAAAACAGCATTAGGAATTCAGTGTGTATATTATTTAAAACTATTATCTATCTACATTTCTAAAGAGAATAAGGTTCATTTTTGTTCCAGTCTGTAACTCTACCATAGCCAAATTTCAGAATAATTAATAAGATATATAAATTTAAGAAGCACATATTCACTTAAAAACATCTCAAAAATATTACTAAGCTAATGCATATCGTTAAGAAACGGTAAACTGTTGTTATGGAGTGCAGTGGTTCAAAGTTCACTTACATTTAAAATATATTAATTGCTAGCACAGACATTCCTCATCTGTGTGACAAGCTTACCATCTTGACTGACCAGGCACTATCGCTTTGCAAACTGCTTACCAGTGAAACAACAAAAAGTACAAACTAAATACTTTAAATCAACTATAAATGGGTCTGTCTTCTCCATAGTTATTTCCACTTTGAAAGGCAACAAAGTCCATGAGATTGGAAGGGACTGGCAAGTAGCAGATCTGGCACTATGTATGACTTTGGAAAAGCTGTCCTGGGTTCCTCCTCCTTCTTTTGTCTGTCGAATGTTTAGACAAAAGCAATCCAGGATTGGTATTCAGGTCTGGAATCATCCCATGTTAGTAAAATAGCTTACCAAAGTGCCTGCACTAAGAGATTAATTGCCTAGGCTTCTTGTATAATTGGTAGACAGCAAGAGATATGTCTTCTCCAGATCCATGCAAAGGTTTTTCTATACTCCTTTGATCATGTAGAATATTGGTGTAAAAAAAATAGAAGCAAGTTAACAATACCTGTATTGCTCCAAAATAAAGAATTCAGACACATTATTCATCCCTAATATAGTTAGAGCATTTTTACCCAAGAAAAAGATTTAAGTCGAAACCAAAAATGTGTCATTTCTGAAATTCAAAAGTAGAAAAGGAGGGGGAAGTCTGTAACACAGAGAGAGACAGCTAGATGTGAATTACAGAACTATCAGAAAGCAAGAAAGCAAGAAAGAAAGCCGGAAGTAAAGCAAGAAAGCAAGAAAGATAGAAGTCCTATGAAGCACCCTGTGCTTCCCTGAAGCTCCAAGCGATAGTAATGTCAAGATCAAGCTAGCCATGGAAGCACAGACATGATTGGCACTGACTATATTCACAGGCTTCTTACAGGAATGCTCCTTGTATGACTTTTTTTTAAGAGCAAATTATACAGAAATTTAAGAATAAATTTGCAGCATAGTATTAATCATATTGCACCTCTTAGTAAGATAAACGAGAAGATAAATATTAGTACACTTTTTTTAGAAATCAGGCAAAAAAAGCCAATATCCATGAAGAGCTGAAACACTGCTTTGAATGGAAACAAATTCTGAGTAACAAGGCTTCATTGAAACGTGGCAACTGAACAACTGTGGATCCTCACATCACTTCTGCTACCCTTTCAAATGTTCAGCTCTCACTCATGCTCTCTTGTCAGAAAAGTTTCTGCTGCACCTCAGGACTGACAGCCACAAAAGCCACTTCAGGACTGCTTCCTGATGGCTGATGAAAAATAAAGTGTCACAGAAGAGAAGAGCACAGAAAGAGCATCCCCCAGTTCACACCCACTGCCAGTGAGCAGAGCAGGGAGCTGCTGCAGGTGGATACTACCACGACAAACTACAAATATATATTCTCCTCAACAATAGCTACTGCAGCAGTGAGTACAGTGGCAGAAAGAAGGGCTTTTAGCAACTGTAAACAAGCCAAACACTCTTCAACTAAAGTGATTTTATGTATTTGAAATAAAAAAAATGCTTCATGTTGTATCTACTTCCCTAGCTGACAAATGAAAGTGAAATAGCTCTTAAGCTGATAATGCAACTGTTCTCAGCACAAGCAAACTGCAGTAATTCTTGAAGGGCAAATGAAGCCCTTGGTAGCAGGACAGAAATGGGACTGCTGTTGAATTTGGCTGCCTTTTCCAGTCCCAGCCTAAGAACATACCATAGCCTAACAATATGTTTTAGTATTTGTTAATCTGATGAGGTCAGTCTATTGAAGTTAATTTTTATTGCCCTATCTAAAACAAGAGGAAATGGGAATCATTAAGTTACCTTTCCCAATCATTCCTTCAACACACCTAACTTCCTAGAGGATAAACTACCCTCTGCTGGAATAACAGAGAATTTACAGGCATGAAAACATTTCCTTGAAAACTTCTTTTGGACCTTCTTAAAAACATTCTGCTGCAAATACAGTTCATCACTTTTTGCAGACTTACTAAAACTGGAGCTTATTCCAGTGATTTTGCAGCCAGTGTCCTCTTAGTGAAAGATAACTGACTCACCTAATACATGAATCATTCCCACAAAATTAGCCTATTTTTCAGGGAGCTTTAGTAGATTTTTCTAAGAACCAAGCTGCTGAGTAACAGATAATATCCAGTAACTTCCTGGTTTCTATTATTTTTCTTGGTCCTGGAATCTTTCACAATTCAATACGTAATCTAACATAATTCACCCCACAGAAGAGTTGATCACACACAGTAGTTGCACAGTGTACAAACCCTTGCAATAGCAAGCATTAAGAAAAAGAAAAATCTTTCCCAAGGAACCCAGGCTTAGAATTTATCCATATAATTCTTCCATCAGGTAAGAGAAGAGACATGGCACTTCACAACTAGCTATCAGTCCATCCTGACAGCTGGAAATACTTTCAACTCCAGTCTCACAAAGGGCAGGATGGTACAAGAAGAAACTTCTATTAAACTTTCAGCTGATTGTAACTCACATCTATCCTCAAATCATATGCCCAAGCCAGCCCTCACACTGCAAAGGTAGCAGAGACTCAGCACTTACTGTGAAGGAGTCTGCCCTCTTTCCAAGAACCTTCACAGAAGGAAACAAATTTCACCTCGAAATTACTGACCATTTTCTTGGACCACTTCACCAGGATAGACACAGAACACAATTTGTACACAGGCAATATATTTTCCAGAGAAACTACAGTTTATTTTACATGGAGGTGTTGAACAAAAAATGAAGCCAAGTATGACAACAGAGAAAGGAATGCTACAAAACCATATCATGAGTTAAGAAACTTCCATGACTGTTTAACAAGCTGCAAAAATCACAGGTCCACTGATTTAATCACAGGTGCCTTTGGTACACAGTTTTTAATACCCGATAAAATTTTCAACTTTCAAACAGAAATGCAAAGCTCTGTTTTTTTCTTCAGATCCACAGAATATGGGTGTATATCACACCCTGACGTAATGCTATCACACCCCCCAAAAAACCCCAAAAATAACCATGAGAAAGCCTGATACTTTGTTTAAATTTCTGGCACACAGATATAGTAATAGAATTACAGTCAGGATCTTTGGAAAGGGTCTTCAGTCCTATGATCTCTCATGGAAAATCTGAAGAACAGCTAGGCTGGAACAGGACCTGCCACACAACTGCTTCCTGTGCAGTGCTGGGCCGTCTCTGCTTCCACCACAGATGCCAGTTACAGTACCTCCTCACAACAAAATGAAACAGCCCACAGTATCAGCCACGGAAAGTTTAAAAAATGCAAAACAATTCCAATTACTAATATTAACAAAATATATTCTAAGGTACCCATACAACTCATCCAGCATATATTCTAAAATCTGAGTTCACTTCAGCGAAGGTAATAGTTTGTGCCAAAGTGGAATTTAATTCAAAACATCTTTTTCTGCATAGAATCTGGCTTAGCTGGCAACATGCAACACATCAGGTAATGCCTGAAACAGTCAAAAGTACTTTAAGGGCTCTAAAAAAGAAAATATGTTGGCAGCTATTTATCAGTGCTCTTCTATACACTTCCCATTACTGCTGTTGGCCTCTGAAAGGCAAGTAAAAACTGCCAACTTATAACTAACTAACTAACTAACTAACTAACTAACTAACTAACTAACTAACTAACTAACTAAATAAATAAATAAATAAATAAATAAATAAATAGATAAATCAGTATAAGCAACAGTTGAAGGATAATCTATTTTAACATACACTGTTCCAAAGAAACAGACTGAAAAGCTAAATTTAAGTGTTTTAAGTATTTTAACAACAAATGCAGACTTCATAACTGCTAAAATAGAATTGTGAACTAGCACAGTTACAGACGTTATTACAGAGGAAAAACCCAGTGTACTGCAAAGATTAACAAGATCGTTTACACAGGATCGTTAGTCAAAAAACCCCCAAACTTCAGTAGGATGATTGACTAATCTGGAACACATGACTGTGGAGTAAATTATAGAGCTGTGTTACAGACAGTGTCCCACGGGGGTGCCACCACTGGGTCCCCTGGCAGTGGCATTCTGCAGCTCTCTCCTAGACAGGCACACAGCAAGAAGAACAGGAATGGGACAGGACTGCTTTCACTCCCCGCCCTGGAAAAGCCCCCATTCATCACAACGTTTAACCAAAAACAAAGGAAAAGTGCCAGAAGTGCTAGTAATAATTCTAGTAATATTAGTAATAACTAGAATTCCTCAAAAAAAAAAAAAAAAACCAAACTGTTACCATCTGTGATGATTTTATACAAAACTATGAGGGCAGGAAAATATTCTATGTTTTAAAGTATAAAATTTTTTATCTACTTGCAATGCTACTTCTGTTCAAGCGACATTACACTTGCTTAATTTTTCTCTTCTAATTATTAATTAAAGACTGTCATGTAACATTTGGTTCAGTCTATCTCCATTGTCTAGTAATAATGATTTTATTTTGGCATACAGACAGAGTTTACTCTAACAGTTGGTTTTTTTCCTGAAAAAAACTTTATGTGTCAAAAGCATGACAGCAAAAATTAAGCAAAAAAAACCCAGAAATAAAGTTTTCCCTCAGCCAAATTTTCCACGAAAAGAGAAAGGCTGACAAATTCTTGAGTAAGTCAAGAATGTTACTGAACTCCAAATATGCAATGGGAGTTTAGCATGCAAAATGTTTTTCAGACCTGCAGCATGCTAAGAGCAGTCCAAAGTTTCCAAAATTGGCTGTATACACACTTCTACTGCCTCCTGAAGAAATCACTCCTCTGGAAGTGGAGCTCATAGAAGCACTGCCAGAAAATACCCATCAATTCAAATGTCTACATGGGCATTTCAGCATTAAAATCACAGTTACAAACAGCAGAAAGGCCTTTGCATAGTTTTTTTGGCTAGGTTCCAGCTGCCCCTGAGCAATGCAGGTAAAGTTTTAGAACCCTCAGCCAGCTAAAGGAGATACAAGGGATACCACGTGGCAGCTGAGACATGCTGAATAAATATGTCATGGAAGAAAAGAAAAGAAGTAAAATATTTTAATTAAAATCTTTCATCTAGCCAGAAATATGACCACTGTTAGTTATCTATCTCAACTGATCAAGCTACGTAGTTGACTCATGTGTGCCACAACTAACTAAAAACTGTAGCATTATAAACAGAAAAAGTTTACTCTGGGGCAATTAAGAGTAAATCCTAGATATTTTGACTGTCCTAATATTTTCTAATCTGGAACTTTTGAAATTCATTGAAGGTTTTTTCCATATATGATTACCCTTCGAAGCTTTTATTTTTAATTCATGATACTTTGACTTCTCACGTAAGTGGTTTCCTCACAAACAGAAGTTCTTTGGTGGTTACTCAATGCTACAACGGGTGACATTTCTGCTATGAGAGGATGACAACTCGTTACAAGTGGAATTTCTTCATTTTTTCAGTTCCACTTCACTTCCACAGTGTCTGCTTTGCTCTGAAGACTAAGGATTGCACGTGATTATGCTTTTCATCCTGACTAGTTCTTTATATCAAAACCATTAGTTCAGTGGGAAACCCCCAGAAGAAACTGTATTTTTCTAATAACTCTGAAAGCTAGGCAATGGGTAGACGCAGTAAGCTCACATCCCCAGAAACCCATTCCATAATTGTGTGACTGATTTCTATCCTAATGTCTAATTGAAGTACTAACACTATTTCACAAAACTGATCATACTATCCTTGCACTCAAAGCTATAGTTTTTTGTACAGTTCTCAGGGGGGGGTTTGGGTTGTTTAGGGTTTTTTTAATGTTATTTCCACATTGATTTTCCTGACTTTCCTGCACCTTTTAGTTAGTTCTTCAGGTGTATCCAGTATAAGACAGACCTTATAGAACAAAAGATAGCATTCACTCTTTCACACCCACATTCATGTATACGCATACACACACAGAAGGGCCTGGGCAACCTCTGCTATAGACTAAGCCTTGTTAAGACACACCATCTGTTATGAGGTGGGCAAAATACCTTATAAGACTGCATGTGAAGATGAGAAAATAAGTGAAAAAAAGGCAGCAAAAAAGAAACAAAAATAATTTCCTCTGCCTTTAGTCATGAAAATGTTTTGCACTGCTTCAGGGAAGTAAGGAAGTTCTTTTCCCATACTGATAAAGACACATGTTAAATTAATCCCAGATAATGGTCTCTAATGCCAGAGCACCAAAGTCCTGGTGTATGAAAGAAGGACTGTTGAGAAAGTATGTGCAATTACACCTCCTGAATTCAGAGCTTGCTCTGCACCTGGATCAGTGTCCCTGCAACAGTCAGAAAATTGTTTAAAAGCAAAAACAACCTTTGTGCTGCATTTACTTTGGAAATTCTCTTGAAGTGCTTCTAATTTGCTTCTGATAGGTAGGCAAATGTAACTGGTCAACCTCTACTCCCACTCCCCTGCGCTTGTGACAGAACTACTTTCTAATTTTGTAAAAAATAAAGAGCCACCAATACCAGCAAAAGGTAAGGAAAAGTGCTGTTTGTTTTCCCTGACCACACCAGATCATCAGCACTGCTACAGTTTATTTATCCCTATATGTGTTAAACTAAAAATCAAGTTCTTTTCTAAAACTGCATTTTAGTTTTTAAGGCAGATAACAACATTAAGTAAAAAGCTGATCAAATAAAAACCAGCTTTTTTCCTTCACATCTGCCCATATACCACTGAAAACAGAAACTCTTAGTTCTCTTTCCCATAGTACAAACTTGTCCTCATATATTTTGTTCTGTCAGTACTTTTGTCATCAGCATATTATGATGTTATCATGACTTTACTGATAGCGAGTTCACAGGCATCATTTTCATAGGCTTAAAGGAAACAAAAGAGATGGAAGATGATAAGACTGACAAATAATAGACTTTTATAATTCATTTTGTCTTTGCACCAGAGAAGAGATTCTTTAAGGACACAAATGTTGTTTTGGGACACAAGTTTTGTGTTCTTTGTAGCAACTGATGTCACCAAGTGTACAAGGGCAATAGACCAGCAGGTGTGAAATCCAGCATAACAATGTGAAGTTTCATCCCTGAGCCAGAAGTGAGAGCAAGGTCACTAGCACAGAAACTCTCGTGGACATACTTGTGGTTGTAGGTCTTGTATGGACGTTTCTGGACTAGGGAATACAGCACCCCATCACCGCTCGGGTGAAAGCTGCAGACAGGCACTGCATAACGTGACTGCTGTCCTTCCATCAGCCCAGATAAAACCGACTATAATCGTAGGGCTTAGCCAGCAAGCGTACCCTTATTACCAATTCACACACGATCGTCTCACAGTCAAGACCGAACAAATCCTCGGTACAGACATACAAATGCATGCCTTGAACTTACACACACACTTCCTGTGCTCGGTACCCACACTAAGAGAGGCCAGAAATAGGCAGTATAGCAGATCTTCCCCTTGGCAGCGGGACATGCCGCCCTGATGCCGGAGCATCGGCTGCCGGCTGTCCTGTGCGGAGTCACCCGGTCGCACCCGCGCCTCTCTCTGTGATGCGCGGCCCGGCGGGCCCGGGGGTGACACGGGCTGGGCCCGGCACACGGGCACACGGACAGCGGGACCCCTCTCCGGGTCCTACGCCGGAGCACGGTGAGCCGGGCAAGCGACAGCCCAGCTCCGCGGCAAACGCCGTCCAGCGCGGCAGCACTTTCGGTGCGAGCGGCCCACGCTGCCGCCGGCCGCACCCGGGGGGCACACGGGCCGCGCCCCTCGCACAGGTGCCCCCGCTGCCCCCCCGGCCCCCGCCGCGCCCGCCCCGCGCAACCTGCCCTGCCCGGCGCGGCCAATGGGGCGAGAGGGCGGGGAGCGGCGGCGGAGCGGCCCGGGCCGCCCCCGCCCTCCGCGGCGAAACTCGGCGGGAGCGCCGCGGGGGCTGAGACGGTGCCCGCGCTCCGCACGGCCCGCTCGGCTTCGCTCCGCTCCGCACAGCGAAGCGCAGCGCACCGCCGGCCGGCGGCAGGGGATGAGCCGCGGCCACCGCGCTCCGGCACCTTCTCACGCCGCCCCGAGGGCACCTGGAGCCGCCGCCCCAGTGCCGCGCTGAGCCCTCCCCGGCGTCGGTGCGAGAGGCGGTGAGGCGGCTCCGCTCGGCTCGGCTCGGGCCGCCCCGATCCCCCTCCGGGCTGGGCGCGGAGCGCTGCGGCAGGAAGAGGCAGCCCCGGCTCCCTCGGCTGCGGTCGGTGGTTGACGGACGGCACCTCGATTCGGCCTCATTTTAGGACTTTTTTTTTCTTTCTTTCTTTCTTTCTTTTACTGAAACACACCACTTTTTTCTTTTTTCTTTTTTCTTTTTTTTTTTTTTAATAACTTCTCGCGCATTTGAATTTTTACTTTCGCACTATACAACCCTCTCCCCTCCCTTTCTCGGCTTTTTCTTTTCGGACCCGATCTTGCCGTCTCTCAGCTCGCCAGCTGCAGCGTGGGTATCATGTCATTCGACCCCACCATCATGCCACCTGGGAACGGCTCCGCCAACGGGACCGCCAGCGGGGCCGAAGGCGGGAAGCCCCCCACTATCCCCACTGTCATGTTCATCTTCGGCGTGGTGGGCAACCTCATAGCCATCGTGGTGCTCTGCAAGTCCAGGAAGGAGCAGAAGGAGACCACTTTCTACACGCTGGTCTGTGGACTGGCCGTCACAGATCTCTTGGGGACCTGCCTGGTGAGTCCGGTCACAATTGCCACTTACCTGCAGAACCGATGGCCAGGAGGAGCTGCACTGTGTGAGTACAGCTCCTTCATCCTCCTCTTCTTTGGTCTCTCTGGCCTCAGCATTATCTGTGCCATGTCTATAGAGAGGTACCTGGCCATCAACCATGCCTATTTCTACAACCATTACGTAGACAAGAAGCTGGCAGGGCTCACACTCTTTGCCATCTACGCTTCCAACGTGCTGTTCTGCGCTCTCCCCAGCATGGGGCTCGGCAAATCTACTTTGCAGTACCCTTACACTTGGTGTTTCATAGACTGGCGAACAAATGTGTCCACCCATGCAGCATATTCCTACATGTATGCGGGCTTCAGCTCCTTCCTGATCCTGGTGACTGTGATCTGCAACATCCTGGTGTGCGTGGCCCTCATTCGCATGCACCGCCAGTTCATGCGACGCACGTCCTTGGGGACAGACACCACCTCCAGCCGTTTATCTGACTTTCGCAGACGCCGGAGCTTCCGTCGGATGGCTGGAGCAGAAATCCAGATGGTTATTCTGCTCATTGCCACTTCCCTGGTCGTGGTCATCTGCTCCATTCCTCTGGTGGTGAGTAACATCATGCAACCCTTCTTCTCTTCCATCACCCTTACTGCAGAATATTTTCTTCTCTTAGTCTGTGTTTGTCAAACAGATTCCTGTTGGAATAGGTGCTTATTTGTGGCACCTATAGTTGGTGTCACAAATTGTTACACTAACTCAATGGCTGCTAGCATACATGCGTGGTTAAAGGAAAGTTACACTTACAGAAAAAGAAACCTGCTTATCCTGGAGTCCTTTACTTGATTAAAACAGAGTGCCAAAAATCTCAATAATTGTTTCACTGTTCAACTGGAATCCACGTAGTAAAATCCTGAATGCTAATGGCACTTTAAAGTTCACCTGCAAGTTTAATTTGTGATAAGTGAGGCTTGGGGCTGGCCTGCATTTCTGGCTGTTTAGTGTGTTTTTAAAATGTGCATGCTGTTGCTGTAGGGTGCAAGACTCCCTGATGTGCAAAAGGAGGAGAGTTGTGTTCACTTGGCACTAGCAACATACAGAGTTTTTCACAAGCAAAGCCTAAGCTAAGCTTCCACTCCTCGGGGATTCATGCACCATCTCTGGGGTAGGTCCCACACAGGCATCCTTTCAGGAGTTCCCCACACAGTGGGAGGAGTGAACTCAGTGGAACCACCTGTCGGTGTATTGCTCAGTGAAATGAGTGTTGGAGGAATCTGGCCCACATGTGCCTTGAGATCATGCTGAAATGTCAAACAACATTACAACTAACTGCTCATTTTCTGAAAAGGCTGATACAATTAGTGTTATTAAATTGAACACACAGGATCCACTTTTTTCTATTCCTTCACCCTATCTTCAGGAAAGACAAAAAAACCCAAATCCACCAGCTAAAGGCAGAGTTCCTGCTTGCAACAGCCATTATAAAGCTTGTCAAAAATCCTGTCCTACTCTGGCTCAGAGACATTAAACAAATAGTTGGCTTGCCTTATGTGCCATCTTACAAAACACAGTGTAGGGACTAAAGCAGTGGCTGTCAGACAGAAGGTCTTTTTAGAAGGACTTTTTTAAGGCGGTTTCTTGTCAGTAGGGTGATCCCTCTGTCACAGAGAGGGGGTGCCATGTATGTCAAATAGAGCTGGCCAGCTGGAGATGCAAAACAGTGTCTATCACTATAAGGAAGTTTGGAGAAGTACATGTGAACGGGACTCAGGTGTCAGCGAGTCTGACCCCCTGCTCAGAGGAGCTGTAATGGTAAGGCTTGGTCAGAGCTGCCACATTAGTGACAAGCAGGAGCTAGTGAAGTGTGGCTGTCCTGCAGCACCAGGGTCCCAGCCATTACCAAAGGCCATCTCCTCTCCTTTGGCGTTGTCACTTGGTGTGGTGGCAAGGCACGACCGAGCATGGTGCCATGTGTTCATTGCCTGACATCTAAAGGAGGCTGAGAGGTGCTTCCTGAGCTGCACACAGGGTGTCCCCGGGAGGAGCACATGCCTTAGACGGAGGAACTGTGCCAGCCTGCCCGGCAGTCCAGCTCCAGAAATGGCCAGGGTAAGCTGTCTCGCTGCACCAGGATGTATCAGGTGGCCAAAACCCCGACAGTACTGGGTGGTGACAGTACTTAATTTGATTAACCTAGCATCAAAACAGCTACTTCATGAGAGAACAATACTGCACTTTCAAAAGGGTGCTTGGTAAATGCAGAGAACGAGTTCTCTGAATTAAATACATTGTCATGATGTGTTGGACTTAAGCAGCTTCAGAAAACAAGCAAAGCCTTATCCTGTAGCAAAGCAGCAAGAGGAGTGCTCAGAAGTGAATGTGAAATGCAAAATGAAATAGTTTATATCCATTTGTACCTAGGCAGTCTTTTAAATAATGCTTTAGAAAAAAAAAAGGCGGGGGGGGGGGCAGGAATCAAGAGGGATGGTTTACCAGAAGGTGAACTGGATTGTTGAGAGTTAAAATTAATGAACCTGGGTGAGGCAGAAAGTTTATTATTTAAACAGTAGCTAGTGAAAAACTTGCATATAGCATAAGTATGTGAAGGTGCAGGTGATAAAGTTGTATAGCTCTCCCAGACCTTGATTTCACTTCATACAAAGACAGAGTACTACCTTGGGAATGTTCACATAAGTTAGGTTTTACCTGGTAAAGCAGTATGTATTTTCTCTATCTAAAGTGATGTAAGAAACTCTCATTTCATTTAGATGGGTGACTAAAAATAAAAGGAAGCTTTTTCTAAAAAACAAACCCAAATAACCACATATATACACATCATCACAGTGTCCAGTGTGGTTAAATTTCCTCATTGTTAAGTAGCTTTTTAAAGTCTTTTGCCTCCCTCTGCGGGAATAAGCCACAGCCACTTGTGCTGCTTTGTGCCGTGATGAACTGCCAGGTATGCTGCTGTGTTGAGCCCTCTGGATGCACGGACACTGACGTTATGGGAATGGGGAAACACAGAGAAGTAACACCTTTATACTATAAATCCCTAGAAAGAGCCATTAGGCAAAGTAGATTACTAATATCGACTAATAGACTAATCTAGACTAATAGACTTACATTTTCATGACTCGGAGGAGTTTTAAGGAGTCCTCAGGTCAGCCTGGCAGTCATCAAGAACCATAAAAGTGGTGCCAGCATGATTCAGATACACAAAGCAGGCTCAGAGGGTGCTTTGTGACTTAAGTTTTCTTTTGATGAGCTGACTTCCCACTGATGATTTCAGCTCAATAAACCATCAAGTAAGTCAAAGAAAAGCAACTTCTGAAAAAGACACATCTTTTAGAACAAACACTTTCTAAGATTGTAAGATAGTAAATGGGGTCAATCCAACAGGAGCCACTTACTATGGTTTGATAGAAAAACGTTTCAAGATCTGAAGTATTAAACAGCCCTGAAATAACTGAGTCACAGATAACAGCAGGTTTTAATAATGAGATGCTTCAGCATATGATTTACACATAGGGTAGTTGAGAGTTTTAGTGATTATTCATAAAATCTGCAAAAGTTTAAAGTAACAGGTGCTGTAACAAAATTATAGCGGGTTATGCAAAATGCTGAATAAACTTGAGAAAAGGATGATCAAATATATCAAGGAAAAAAAGATGAATGAAAAATAGATTTGTGCAGGAAACTTGATATCAACTGATGTTTTCTCAATGTGGGGTATGAAATACATGAATCTGACAATAGTTTAAAAATTAAGTAAGAAAAGCACATAGCTTATGTGCTGACTCGTGTCTTGACTCCACATGGCTTATGTCATCTCTTAAAATATTTTGAGCTATTTAGAAATTAGAATTGCATAGTGTAAAATGTAGGGAATAAATTATATTAGGAGAGATTTTGTCAAGAAGAGAGCAGAAAGTTTTATCTGGCCTTTCTGAAAACACTAAGCTGTTTCAAGAGTAAATAGGCACACACTACTCAAAGTCTGGAATTTACTCCAGCAGCCTGTCAAATACTCTTAAAAATTTTAAGTGTGTGACCTTCTTTTTATTCTGACCACCGAACATTATTGTTAAATTATGGTGATATGAAAAATGAAGCGTAATGTTTCAGGGTGTACATCTTGTTGATTGCATTAAATTATTAGGATTTTCTAACTTGCTGTTTAATTGTTCTAATTGGCTTGGCTTGGCTGGTTTTAACTTTTCAGTATCAGGGACTGTCCATGCAAGGTGTCAGGCATGATTTTTTGGCAGTAGAGTAGTCACCAAGCAGACAGTAAGACCTTGAAGGCCAAAGGTTATTGGCTTGTGGAGCTGCAAAACTTGTTCCTGCTTACTACCATATGTTTTTTTAATTTATCATATCAGCATGTGGGGAGATTTTGAGGGCAGGTGGAAACTGTGGAAACAATTACAAGTGTGACTGTAACTATAAAAGTCACTTTATAATGCTTTGTAGGATTAGAAATCATGACTTGCATCTGTAGTTAGTAAAAAGGAAAAGCGCAAACAGCACAAGGACTCTGATCCTACAAGTGCCTCTCTGGAGCATAAACTTGACGTACCTTCAAGCTGTGTAGTTCTTAATTGCAAATAAACTGCTAGTGCTCTTAAGATTTGTTGTCTGAATTATACAGCTGCAAACCTAATATACAAACCCTATTTTTCAGAGATCTGAATTGTTCTAGTTTGCTTCCTTTTTTAATATGGATTTCAAATTGCACAAATCCAAGCATCAGATTAGATAACTTATTTAGCAGTGCATTCCACTTACTTGGCACTTGCTTAGAAAACGACAGGCAATATCTTTTATCACTCTACCTCCTGCAGCAGAGAACTTGTAGCAAAAGAGGGTACATCTCTTGCTGTAATTTTAAGTGATCCTTTACTGAATGTTGCTTCACCAGTAAGTAAAGAGGAAAGAACTTAGGTTCCTACACAGATAAATTTTTACTCTGTTGTGATTTATGTAAGACAAAATAGGTCTGAACTGATAAATGCATATGACACTCTGGGGAATCCATTTTCTATGGGACTCTTCTGGGAAGTAGAAACAGTTTTGTACAATCAGAGTTTTCACTGACTAGGTCCAGTCTGTGAATCGTTAACCTCCACATGGTGCATAGCTGTCAAAAGGAAATACAGCATGCAGAGAGAGCATAGAACGAGCTGTCCTGTACCATTAGCAATAATCCCTTTCAGCCATCCTTTCAGCCACACTGGGAGACATTTTTGTCTTTCCATAAAGTCTGCCAGGTGGCAGAAAGAGGTGGAATAGGTACCTCAATTTCACGTGCTGCTTATCAAAAGAACAATCCAACTATTAAATCACTGACGTGTAACTATAGCTCTGAGTTTAAAAAAAAAAAAAGTAAGCTAGGTCTCCAGGTTGAATTGAACTGTGTATTTCTTTAGCTGTCTTCAAAGTATTCCTTCTGTTTTTTGTGTGGTCTGGGTGGATTTGTTATATACATAAGGCATATACACACATACACATTATACATCTCTGCACATTATACACACATATTGTACCTACGGACACATACACATTATACATATCTACACTTTATACACATAAACACATACATATTAAATATATGTACACAAACACACTTCATACATATATTCGCATTATACATATACACAAGTATTATACAAAGATCCACACCCGCCGCGGGGCAGCCACGCCATCTAGCGGTGTTGCCTGGGAGCAACAACTTATTTATCAATAATTTATTTAATAATCCTTATTCACAGCATTAATAGGGAAAGCTGCTTACAGAACAAACAGTCAAATTCATAAGTAACATAATAAAATTAAGATCTTATAAATAAAATTATAATTAAATTAGTTATAAATTAAATTAATAATGAAAAATAAAATTACATCTGAAATAGTTTAAAATAAAGCCAAGTATTAAAAAAAGGAGGAAAGTTTCTTAACAAAATTTTTTTCAAAAGCTGTAAAAATAAGTTCATCATGCATAAGAATACCCTTTGAAGTACCTGAAGGGCATGTTTGGCCTAACAGGTCAATAAGACCAAGAAATTAGTAGTCACAAAGCCATCTGCAGTGTTCTAAATCATTAGAAAAGTAACTGTGGATAAAACTGGCATTACTATATTGCTTTATAAATTCAATATTTCCCCATATCTTGAGTTCACTAGGTTACCCATAAACCTAGAGAGAAGTACTGAGGAAGGAAATACACTCAGTCATCAGTTTGACAGTCCGTTTGAGAGATACTGTAGGCAGAGGGCTTCCACAGAGGGACTGCGTTATTCTAAATATACCGTTGCCATTGATCACTTTGGAGAATATTCCATCTCTGAATACTCACAAGGCTGAATGCCCCCACATTGCCCTCCTACAAGAAAATTTCTCAAGAATTGGGAAATTTTCCACCGAACTTGGATGGCTTCACATGGAGGACTTGTAAAAAAATTACGTGTGAGAGCTATCCTAATTTGGTTCATCTATTTAAATTCTTGCTTGCCTCCATGACTGTAACCTCATAGCTAGGCAGGCCTTGATTAATTTCAGGAGCCAAGGATAAGATTCTAAAAACCTCTTAAATTTGCTACTAGATTTTTACTGTATCAGATAAAAATATAATTAAGGGATCTATTTTGACTTACCTGAAGGAGCCTGAAGAAAATAGAATCTTCCATTATTAACTTTTCAGTGGCTTTCCTAAGCCTTTCTCTAACAGGACACTGCTTAAGTTTTGCTAAAATGAGAAGAGATATTTGAGACTAATCAACACAACAAATTCCATTGTGGACTTTACCTTATAGCAGCATTTACAAAAGTGGCTTCTAAACAAGGAGAGAGACCAGCTGAAGAAGAAACTAGCAGAGTAAGCTGAAGAATACATTTCTATGTAGAAGACAGGGCCCTTCGGTTTTAAAATTTGTGCATGATAAACTAGAATTATTAATAAATAGTCACTTCACACATCAACTTCATCATCTTAAACTCTTGACCATTTCATCAGTATTTTTGTAAGTAAAACCAAAATGCTGGCTGTATAGGAGAAAAGAGTACTCTAGTCCAGTACTGAAATAATCTTATTATCTTGGCCAGTTAAAAATCTCCTAGCTGGGCGACCTGTGTTTTTGGGGTTTTTTTCCTCTTTTTCTTTTTTTTACACTTCTGTATTTCTAAACCATGCTGCAGCAAGCAAACACTTGTGGTTATATAAACAGTTCCAATGAGGACAGGTGCCAGGAAAATACATTTCTAAACTTGGGAATCGACAACTCAGGACTTGCCTACAGAATCTCATGTACTTGGATTATCATGTGTGTTTCAGTTCATTTCTAAGTGATTATTGCTAGAGGAACTGGTCAGTTCTTCCCAGTTACTTAGCTCTTTGCAGGGTGCATGAGACTTGAGGTGTACCAAGGAAGCAGGATACGGGTCTATGTCTTTGTTCCTGGGAAATTTGAAAGACTGCAGCCAAAATTTGGAGTTTCAAGGATTAAATATGAAGTAAAAGAGAGAGAAAAAGCCAGTCTTTTTCTACACGTAACAATGGTGTTACAATTTTCATCTGGTTTTATTTTGCTATTTCCATAAATGAATTCATGGCTGCCAATCTGAGATGCCTAACTTTGCCAGCCTGCTCTCTTGTCATAGCTTACATCTGCAAATCTACATCTCTGCTTTGAAGTGTAGCTTTTGTATCCTGATGCAATTATGTAATTGTGTCTTCCTTCCCCTCCTTCTCCTTGGGTAGGTCCGCGTCTTCGTGAACCAGCTGTACCGGCCTGGATCGGTGGAAGATGTCAGACAAAACCCTGACCTGCAAGCTATCCGCATTGCCTCGGTGAACCCCATTTTGGACCCGTGGATCTACATCCTCCTCCGCAAGACTGTGCTCAGCAAAGCCATCGAGAAGATCAAATGCCTCTTCTGCCGCATCGGAGGGGCTCGGAGGCAGCACTCGGGGGGCAACTTCAACTGTGTGGATGGGCGCAGGACCTCATCTGCCATGTCCAGCCAGTCGCCCTCCTTCATCTCACGCGAGCTGCGGGAGATCAGCAGCACCTCGCAGACGCTGCTGTACTCCCCGGAGCTGAGCGAGGGCAGCGTCGGGGGCCGCGTGCTGCTCCCGGGCCCCAGCGCCAGCTCGGCTCAGTCTGACACCACGTCCGTAAGGACACTGCGGAGCTCCGACACCTCGGACTCCTCACAGGGACACGACTCCGAGAGCGTCTTCCTGGTGAGCGAGATCAGCTCTGGTGGCGGGGCCAGCTCTGCACCCAAGAGTGGCCCTCTCCAGGTCACCTTCCCCACAGAGACATTGAATATGTCAGAAAAGTGCATATAGACAGCCGTGACAGGCATCAACCCTGGGGATACTTCCTGGTACATTGGAAAAACTGGTGCAATAGATAGGTGTTCTGCCTATTCGTGGGAAGAGGGGTTCAGCTGTGCTTCAAAGGGCTATTTTTCTCTTGCTGTGTGATGGGTACATTTCCTTTAGACTACTGAGGACTGTGTGGAACAGACACTGCACTTGGGCCCTGCATTGGAAATGGTACAAAGCAGGTCTGATGGGACTGGAAACATGAATTGCCTTGTGTTGTTGTAGGACACAGCAGAGCTACTGTGCCTCTGGAAACAGAAAGACCCCATCACTTGCTTTTTTTCTTTATTTCTTTCCCTTTCCAAGTCTGGTAGAGTTGTTCTTGCCCTTTCTCCATGGCTGCTCAGCTATCAAGAGTTTGAGCTTCTGGTACTAGAGCTGAATATGAGGCAGCTGCCAGTAACTGGACATAGCTACTTAAAGAGCTGCCTGCAGTAGGATTTTTAAGTGTCTCACTAAAGCATGAAAATGTGAATTTTTATCATTGTACATATATCAGGATTGAAAATATTTAAAAGTGTATTCTTCTCTATGAGAAGGTTGTTATGAATACAAGGTATATAGAAATGATTGCCAGCCTTCTCTTCCCTCAGTATTTCCTGCTGATAAGGCATTCTTAGCTTAGATTTGTTGTTCATGTTAGATTCACAGCTGATGAGATAATTCTTGAGCTGAGAATACATAAGCACTTTCTGAGTGAAATGGGAATATATACCTTTCTAAGAGAGAAAAAGAAAACACATCCTTCTAGTTAAGAATATTCGTTTTCAGTATGTGTATATACTAAAAAAAAATTGATTTTATTTATGTTCTGAGAATGTTTTTCTGTGTAACACATAGCACCTCTCTGAGTACTTTGGCCCACAGTCTGCACACCTTAGGCACACACTTAACATTGCCCATCAGAGTGGTCCCTCTGCTGCCAGGGAGACTCCTTACATGTAAAGTTAAGGACATATAGAAGTGCTTTCAATATCAGGGCCTGAAACTTTCAACTCCTGGTTAATAGTCTTAATATTCACTTTAGTTAAAGCATCACTGATGTAATAAAGGTATTTTTTCATAACATTTATCATTTTACTTTAAATAGTAAATAGAATTTTATGACTGTGTAATCTGATACTCCATCAAATAAATGTATGAAACCATGGAAGCAGAATCTTCATTTAAAGTATAGATTATATAGACCTATATCGCAGTCTTAAACACCTTGAAAAGCATTCGTTGCTAGAGTTGATGACAAACACATCACCAAAACCAGCTGTTAACCACTGACAAAAAGGAGTTTTGTGTTTTATGTTGTAAGGGTTAGATCTTGTTCCAGAAATACTGTGTATCAAAATAATTTTGTACAGATATTTGGGGGATGTTTTGTCAAATACAAAGCATGTTATGTTGCTTAAAGTGTTTTCATGTGAATGCTACATTGTAATGAAAATCTTGAGCCTTATGTTGATATGTTTAAGCAGTTGTACTGACCAAAGCAACTTTGGGGATCACAATTAAATGGAAATGTTCTGCTTGATCTCAGATGTCTACATGAGTGTGCCATTCAGTGCCAACTTCTTGCCTTAACAAGCCTCCCATCTTGGAATGCTTTGCACTCAGCTACTGCCAAAACATACTTTGTCCTGCAAGTTTCCAAAACACCGTAACATGATCACCATCAGCAAGAAGCAGCTGTCATCAAAACTATCCCCAAGAGCACTGACATACAGCCACAAAAATTCTTTATTTGCACAAAGATATTTCCCTTTGATAGGGGAAGAGTTGAGCTTGTTGGCCTTCATACATATAGAAACTGAAGTTAAATCTCTACACAAATATTTGCAGCAGCAGCAGCGGCCACTTTACACCAGTTAAGCTGGAGAACAGTATTGCCCAAGCTCCTACTGCAGCTACAGATTTGATACAGATCTACAGATAAAAGATCTGCCTGAATTCTTTGCAATTAAACCCCCTCACTATGGTCTGTTGCTTACTAGTGACCAACAAATAGAACAGACTCACCATACTTCCTAAAGCAGGAAATAGCACCTGGCAGAGCAGGAAGGTGGGACTGCCACTGGCAGATAACACCACATGTACCAATATGTGACCACACCTTTGCAGCTGGCCCATGGCAGCACACCAATATTATTGGTACTTTATGCAATGACAGAGTTGAGTATCTACAGTATGGAAGTATTTAAATAAGCACAGGCACACTATTTTTAAAATTGTTTCATTTATATGCCTTTATTACTCCTTGTCATCATTACTGATGAGAACTACACATAGTCTGAAAGAGCTTTAAGCAAGAATAGACCATCTTAAATAGCTTCCCTTAGCACAGGATAGGCCTGAGGTCCTCCTGCCACCAGCATTCACAATGTGTCAGTAGTGAACTAGACTCATTATCAACATGAACTCCCTCAGGAATGAACTCCATGATTCCCAAACAGCCCATTAAGTCTTCTGAACTTACTGGAATTGCCTACCACAGCTCCATGGCAGTGCACAAAGGCAAAATCAGAGCATTTCTGTTGCCTAGTTGCAAACACAAATGAGTGTTTAAGAGTAGTTGGGCAGGACTGGGCAAGTGTGCCTTTTTTTAGGGTGACAGTAGTGACATCTTGTTCACCTGTCCACAGTCCCACTCAGGTTTAGCACCTTCCTCCAATGCTGACCACAGACACATTACTGGACTACATTCCTTGGCTTCCCTGAGCTTAACAAGTCTAAAATAAGGCTCCAAGTTTGATAAGTCTAATTTGCCACATGGAGTTTAAAAGCTTATTTTCTTGCTAGGTATTATGAGTAGTTTCCATATATACAAAAGGGTTTCCTTTCTCACACATCAATATCTTCCCTATATTCCCAAACCCCAGAGATCCATATCCCCCTTTCACATCACCATCCACGTTCCCCAGTCCTCCCTGTTCACAGAAAATGTACACAAATTTCTCATAGCAAACTTGTATCTCTCAAACTCTGTCCACCCTGCTAGTTCTGCGACTGGCAGTCCCCCTCCCTCACTTCCAGCAGCGTCCTGCCCACATGTCCCAGACCCAGATCACCGCTTTGCTGAACCCTTTACAGAGACACTGCTAGACCTCCAACCCTTCAAGCACACCCCAAACCCTTTACAGAGACACTGCTAGACCTCCAACCCTTCAACCACACCCCAAACCCCAGCCCCAGCTCAATTTAAGCCCCTGTCCTGTGGTAGGGCTTGGAGGATCCACCCACCACAGGCAGGATGAGAGCCAGTATCTGTACCAGACAGTGGTTTCTGTGAAGATCTGTAGATTAGTTTGAATCTCTGATCCATGGTAAGTTAGCTTTATGAATGGTTTAGGGTGTAGGATGTACTCTCAGAGGGCTCGGGCTGTTTTAAACCAGGCTCACACCTTCCTGCTGTGGGGAACACCCGTGCTGCCTGACCCGAGCTGGTGCTACGGGCCCGTGCCAGTGCACTAACAGGATCAGTGTAATCTGCTGTCTGCAAAAGGCACAGCCAACATCCTAAGTCAGGAAGCTTTTGAGGTTTTATTTTTGCTGCCAGACACAACAGCAAATCTGGTCCACTTAAGGCAGATTTACTTTTAGAGCTACCAAATAGCACCAGGCCTTTGCACTCCAGGCCCTCCTCTAGGCCTGCCAGCTTTACAGACCTAGAAACTCAGTGAATCTCCTGCTTGATCCCCTCATCTAATCATTCCCTTTACAAACCTTACAGCTCCTAGCCTTGTGGCTCTTAGGCAATCAGCCTGAAAGCCAGGCAGCCCAGCTGGCAGGATTCAGCAGTGACCCTGCTCCAGAACCACAGCCCTGGGACGCCAGACAATCTGGGATCACCGTGTTAACGTGACAGTGACAGACAGCAAACACACAGCTCCTGCAACCTGCCAACAAACCAAGCCCACATGCTTCTGCTTTCCTGTGCCCCAGTCCTAACTACAGTCATTATAGTTTTATAGCAATTCTGTGAACTCAAAATTAATTAAGATAGCATCTCAATGCTAGTATTTTACCTCCTTTCCCTTGGTTTTCGGACTGGGAGGGAAATTACCTTGTGTGGGCAAGCAAGTTTCCAGTGCTACCTCTCTGATCTTGATCTCTAAACCCAGAGTAAACTGCTCCATTTGCTTTTTATCCCTCTCCATGGCTACTTTTAAAATCCAGTATCTTACGGTATTATCAAGCAGGAGTCACTGTTCTGTTATCTGATCCTTATTCCTTTTTTACCCTCTAGTATTGTCAGAAAGGATTTATTTCTCTCTCAGTACATTTAAGGTTTTTAAAGATATTTATCTCAATCTATGAGAGTGGAAGTCACATGCCTGGTTTCAGCATTTTAGGTTAACTGCCAGTCAGTCACCTTGAGCTTCCTTTGTAGTCAAGGGAAATAATTAGGCACCTTGGGAGGCTGATTCAACTCATTCTGATACTTATCTAACACAAGGCATATGAGTGGCCCTGTGAGGCTGTGTATTTCTTTCCACTGTATACAAAGGGACTCGTAGGGAAAAATGTATCTGAATGTTTAACTGTAGGTTTTTAAATCAAGCAAAATGAATCCATCTAACCCAGTGTTGTTCTTGAGCTTTTCTCTTGAAAGCAACAGTTGAGCTTTTTAGTATGTGATTCCTATGGAAGGCAAACACATGAAAGCTGCTGCAGTCACTGCCACTAATGATGACAAACAATGATTTTCTAATGTCAAAGAGGGAGTGTGTTTCACTAATATCCTGTTTTGGATAACATCTCCTTTTGCTCCATCTCATGTGGATATCCCTGAAAGGTTTAAAAGCTCTGAGCATCACTTTTTGTTAAATACTTTTCCCCAAGATGTTTTCTTTTCTTTTTTACTAAAACAAATTAACATGTTTACCAGGGATAAAAGCCAATTATTAAATGAGGAGCATTCCAGAACGGGAAATAATACTTATTTTTGTTATAACCCAAAGAATAAACAGGCATCACTAAGCAGCAGAAGTCAGTATTTTATTCAAACCATAAATCAATCCAGAAAATTACATACATGCAAAACATGGCATGCTGTATAAAAACAATGTTGAAGTCATCAATATTTGAACTTCTCCCCAGTTTGAAAAGAGTGTCCCAGGAACTTAACTGTTCTACAAAACACTACAGTTCTGACAATACCTAGAATTCATAACCTAATCTAATCAGAAGGAAAACACATTTAGTATATGAAATGGAAACCGCCACCCCTCGAGCCCGGTGCAGCCTGATGGTGCAGATATACGCCCCTCCAGCAGCCTGGCCCGCAGTGCTGAAATCAATAGGAACTTTGTGAATCATTTCAGTGGAAACAGATTCTGTGATAACACAGGCTTCTGAGAGAAGGACAGCAGTCTTTCCTGTATGAGTAAAGACAGAACACTGACGCAAGTACAAAGCGCAAAGAAAGAAAAGATGAGGTGGATACAGCCAAGCTCCTACAAAATGAAAACGTACCCTAGAGCATCTCACACATCTCCTTTTCCAGCCAAAGATCTCTTCTTTGAAGAAATCTGCCCAAATCCCTCTCATGCTATTTCTACGGCTGACTAGATTGCATTAAGTTGATAGGAGAAAGATTAAGAAATCCTTCAACTCTAATACTTTAAACTATCAAACCATATCTTAATCAAGTGCCTATCCAGTAAGCATTTAAAATCATTCTGAACTTAATGAAGAAATAAAAATATAGCATGATGATGTTTTACATTTCTTAATATATTTATGCCACTGCAGTTCTAATTCTTTTGAATACTCAGAAGATAGTAAAAGGTGTGATTTTGTGTGAATGTGTGCTCATGCAAGCACAGATCTAAAAATTCACAAGTACAAAAAAAATTTAGGGAGACTCTTGCAAAAATTAATGAAAACTTAGTAAAACAGGGCAATTAAGTATTTTTTAAAAACTGTACGTATTCTCTTAAATAAAGATACTCTGCTATCAGACAAACAGAAAGTATCATTTGAGATAGTTTTTCTGCAATGCATTTTCCACTGCAAAAACACTATACTTCTCAAGCAACATTATTTTCTTTTAAAATGCATTATTTTGAAATTAGAAATCAGACTTGAAAAGTGCAAAGATGACTGATTTCAGAAGTTTCACTTGTCTACAAAACTATCTATTATTATACAAAATTTTATCAAAATCAAGTAAAAAATTACATGTTCCCAAATGGAATTCTTCAGGAATTGCTCAGCTGACCATTTTTTCCAGCACTGTTAGGAAGTGATCATATCTCTACCACATCTCCAAGACAATGAAATGAGAACAGTCTCAGCACAGAGCACATCAAAGAAACAGCCTGATTTCATTTCTCTGAACTGCCTGTGTGAGGAACCTATTGCCACTTTCCCCTGAAAAATATCAACATTTAAAAAATTTCCTAGGGTATGCCTCATTACTCACCACTGTATCCAAAAATCAAAAAAGGATAAAAAGGAAGGCTCCTCCAGCAGTGCTGTCCTGGAAAACTCACTCTTTCCCTAAGAGCATACTTTTAATGGCAGGTCATAAGAATTAGAAAAAGCAAATTGACTCCCTTCATCAGATTAGCCTCACTAGGAAAGAAAAGCCCCAAATACAATACAATTCAGCGGTATTTCCTACTCCCACCTACTTTTCCTACTTTTGATGATGTCTGTAGCACAGCACACAAGGCCAGTTTCAGTCACAAACAGTATTCTTTCTTCTGGTGAAACATTTAGTTGTAACTAAGCATTCAGGGCTTTGGTTGGTAAAACATTGAAAACAACATAAATGTTTCTAAAAAATAATAATCCACCACTGCTTCATAGGAAACTTTCTCATAGAACAAGTAATCTTAATGAAAACAAAGACTGTCAGTAACAGAAAACAGTTAACACTTTTACTGGAAGAAAAAAAATGTTAATTAATAGTGATTTAAGTAATTTTTAAACATCCCTTTTTCTTTCTGGAAAGTGCTGGCTTTGGCTGGAATAGAGTTAATTTCCTTCAGAGTTGCAAGCAGGGAGCTAGGTTTTCATTTTGTGCTGGCAAATATTGGTAACACACAGTTGTTTTTATTATTGCTGAGCAGTGTCTGCACAGGGTCAACACCTTTTCCTGCTTCTCATCCCACCCCACCAGTGAGAAGACTGGGGGTGCACAAGAAGCTGGGAGGAGACAAGCCAGAACAGCTGACCCCAGCTGACAAAAAGGATATTCAATCTCACAACACAACACACAGAACTGGCGAAACAAGGAAGTAGGGGAAGGGAGGACATTCTCAGTGTCTTCCCAAGTCACATGTGATGTACCCTTGCTTTCCTGGGGATGCCTGAATGCCTGCCTGCCCATGGGAACTGGTGGGTGAATCCCCTGTTTTGCTTTGCTTGCATGTGCAGCTTTTGCTTTCCTTATTAGGCTGTCTCCATCTCAGCCCACAAGTTCTTTCACTTTTACTCTTCCAATTCTCCCCCCCATTCCACCAGGAAGCAGTCAGCTGTGTGGGGCTGAGTTGCCAGCTGGGGATAAACCACAGCACTTTACAGTTTAAATAAAACTTTCCTAATCACTGGGAAAATGTACACATTAACTTGTAAAATTATGAAATACACAAAGATGAAGCAGCTGTTAGAATGCAGTTAAGCATTTCAACATTACATTTGTTCATAAGAATTTAGAATTTTTAGAATCAACTCTTGGCTTTCTTTTTCACAAATACAGATGGAACAACAACAGGTCATTGCTTTTTTAATAAAGGAAAGAAAAATAACTTTAATTCTTTAACTTTTGTAGGCTATCCTACCATTTAATAAAGAAAGAACAGACACAAAGCAAGCAAAATACAATAAATAACAGCAGTTCTTAAAACGATGGGCATGACAACTCATGAGGCTGCCCTACCGGGCCCTGATGAAAAGGGTTTCATCAGGAGTTGTAGGACAATTGTCCTGCTCAGTAACAGTCTCTACTGTGCCTGAAGCAGACACAATCACCATCGTTTTAGCTGCTGAAAGAGCTTTCTCCTTCTCTGCAATGGCAGCACAGACTGCCACAATTTCATCACTTTCAAAGTCATAGTCTGGGATTGACTCTTGTACAAGCTCTTTTGCCAGGGCTTGCACTGACTCAGTCTTTGTGGCCTTCTGCTGTTCCTGTAGTTTTCTTGCCCAGGAAAGGTCTTCTTTCCATACTTCAGGGTTCATTGGAAAGATGTGTAAGGATACCTGGAAGCTTCGGATTGCCTATAAGCAGAACAAGGAAGAAACAAAGATGGGACATTTTAAAGCCTTTTTCATAGAAATTAACAACAAAAAACATTACATATATCATTTGAGCAAAATCAAAAGCCATTTTACTCCTGTCTTTATTGGAGGAATCCTCCCTCATCTTGGTTCAATAGCAGCCTGACCCCCAAAGAATTGTGTCTAAAATGACAAAAATGGATTAATAAACTAGATACCCAGCAACAAGGGCACAAATAGAGAGTTCATATATGAAAAACAATGCTGTTATTAAAAAGGTAAAAGGAAAAACAATTTTTTGGATGGTTTCCTATTCCACTTTGCTCTCATCATCAGATGTACATAAAGGCAAAAGCAGACAGATATGGTTTAAAGAAATAACAGAAGAGGGATTACTGGAATTTGAAGTATCACTGGTATTGCTACCTTTAAATTAGAATGCAGTCATTTCACATACAGACCTAACACTACACTAATACTATCCACATGGTAAAGAGTTTCTGTAATGTGGTTATAAAAACACATAAATAAATGCACAGAAGGAGCCAAATGAACTCCAAACTTCGAGAGCTGCTCTAAGAAAGAATGTCTATAATCTTATAAACAACATAATACTAGTAGAAGTAAGTGTAGCTAGTGAGCTTCTCCCTTCTTTCAGTTCAACTGGGAAAATACAAATCCTCAACAGAGAAGCTGTGAAATTAAAAACAAAGAAATGTGACCATCTAAAATAAGAGGTTGCTACAATACTAGAAAAAAGCTACAACAAGAATTACAATTGTATTGTCTTTTAGTTATCTTAACAGTGGTCAAGGCTGAACCTACCTCCTCAAACTTAGGCACATGTACACAAAAGAATGAGTGTATTTCACATTTATGACTGTACAGTCAGTTATGAAAATGGGTCACCTTAGTGGCAAAACTCTGTTATGACATGTACAGAAACCTTTCCTGTAAGATGGGAAAACTGTGATGATATGGATTGGGATGATATTTGGGAAGAGTTCTGGCAACTTGAATATTAAAACTTTAAAGACATACGGTAAATCACAGTTTATCTGTTGTTGTTTATAAACACTTAAAAACACTTTGGAAAATCACAAATTTTCTTCTGCACTGACAGAAACTGATGGCTCATCCTTCTGATGGCACAGATGAGTATATGGACTCCATACGATGGGAACTCAGAAGAAAGAGATAGAAAATCAGACTTAAGAAATGCTGCCTATGCTATCAGTATTACTGCTGTTGTTACAAGCAGCCTTTCAATTCCAGATAGAAAAAAAAAAAGCTTGATTATTGGTCCACAGCCAGCTCAGAAGTGCAAGAGCATGCTGAACTTTAAAGAGAAGAAGAACTGAAGTTTAGTTCTTGTAAAACAATGTCACTTTATTCAACTTTGCTAGCTTTTAATTTTCAGGGACACATGAAAAACAAGTAAACACTAAATGCTCATTTTTGTATTTCTCTTGAAAACAAAATATAAACAAACACCATCTGCTTTTAAGTTTTCCATGAAAGAGGTCCCCTAATTAAAACCTGTCTATATAGTTATGTTCATGCACAATAAATAACATTTGGTAAGCGTCAAAGCTGCTTTGATGATTCATACAATACAGCACAAAAAGATCATCTTAGTAAATCTATTAGAAAAGAGCTTTTGTGCTTGACATTTTTATAAAGAAATAACAAAATATTAAAGTAAATTTTGAGTGATGCAAAAGATCAGAGGGATTAATTTTAAAGCAGCAATGTAAAACTGAAAAATACACACTTGTCATCCATTTGAAATTTTATGTTGCCACTGGAATAGTGTTCAAAGCCACTAGTTTCTATTTTGACAGAAGAAAATAACCGTGGTACTTTTAATTCTTCCCCTAATGGAGATGCAAATCTCCAATTTCCTGTTGCATTGTAGGAAAACACAGTGACACTACATAAAATCGATATTTCTCATTTTAAAGAGGAGCCTCATTTTAAAGAGGAGCTGTGATTTTAGACCCTGCATGTAAGGACTACAGGACTTTTTATCAGTACAGTCAAGTATCTGTTTTGCTTCTGTAAGGAACTGCAATGTAAAACCTTCTGCAAGACATTCTTCCTTGTGGAATTACAGTATTTGAAAAACATGTACTTTTGAAACATCTCACATTTTGTCTCACTAAATAGTACTCTGTAGCAAACAATCTTCCATTTGTCCCATGAGTAGAGTCTGCTCTGCCGGTTTGCATAGCCTTCAAGTGTGAAGGGCAATTCTGATCAGACTGCACTTTTTTTAAACACATGGACTTAGTAATTGTCCCTATACATAAACCCCCAGAAAAGCCACAATTTTAACAGGTTGTATCTGCTACCAAAGTATGTGGTAGACCTTTATGGTACACTAGGCAGACATTTTCTGACCTGTTTCAAAGGATGTCTACTGGTGAAGTAAGTAATCTCTTTCTGTGTTAAATGATCTTTCATATGGAAAATTTTTTGTTTCTGTGTTTCTACAGCACTTAGCATAGTCCTTGGGGGTGCTGACAAATGAAAAGCTGCACATGCCCTGCCATGGCACTCACAGCCCAGAGAGCCAAACGTGTCCTGGGCTGCACCCAGAGCCCCGTGGGCAGCAGGGCAGGGAGGGGATTCTGCCCCTCTGCTCTGCTCTGCTGAGACCCACCTGGAGCACTGCATCCAGAGCTGGGCTCCCAGCACAGGAGGGACAGGGACCTGCTGGAGTCAGCCCCGAGGAGGCAACAAAGAGGATCAGGGGGCTGGAGCACAACTCCTATGAGGACACTTTGGGAGCATTTGGGCTGTTTGGGAGGATTGGGAGCATTTGGGAGCATTGTTGAGCCTGGGGAGAGAAGAGTTCAGTGACACCTTACAGCAGCTTCCCAGTACCTGTAAGGACCCACAAAAGACCTGGAGAAGGACTTCTACAAGAACATGCAGCGACAGAACGGGGCTAATGATTTTAAACTGAAAAAGGGAAGATTCAGGCTAGATGTAAGGAAGATACTGTTTACAGTGATTTACTGAGATGCTGTAACAGGTTGCCCGGAGAGATGGTTAATGCCCCATCCCTGGAAACATTTAAGGCCAGGCTGGACAGGGCTCTGAGCAATCTGGTCTAGTTGAAGATGTCTTGGCTGATTGCAGGGGGTTGGACTAGAGGACTTTTACAAAAACCAAAGCTTTCTATGATTCTATGACAATATATTACTAGAATTTGAGTCGTACTTTTGTACTACTCACCATGAACAGAAATAACTAATTTTTACATAAACATTTATCACAGTAATGTAGAAAAGAGGGAAATAAGATATTTTAGTATATTTAAAGACTCCTCATGACATTTCTCTCCGTCAAACAAGAAAAATGTCACATCCTTTCAGGTATTTTCACTGTAGTTTAATAGCTTCTATGGTATAATCTGAATGGCAGATTTTTTTTTACTTTAAGCTATCATCTTGAACTTTTCTGTGTAATTTTCTGTTCAGATTATTTCTGCTTTTCAATAAAGAAATTCTCTCTGAAAAATTCATCAAAAGTAACTCTGGTGTCTTACAAAATGAGGTGAACACAATATTTTGCACTTCTTACATTTCCAAAACCATTTTATTCAAAGATTCTGGAATTCTCATGTTCTGGAGAAAGTACTTGAAATATAGTAATTTTCCAGATGTGAGAGACTATTTTTGCCTTATGCTTATTGGGATTTGGTTAAATTCCAAATGCATAAGAGTCTTTGATTCCATCTGGTAGATGTGTGTGAAATATCCTCACTTCCACACCTTCCTTCTTCTCTTTTCTGAAGTTTGTATCCTCCTTATTCCCCTCCTGTACTTTCTTTTGCTCTGCTGACAGATTTCAAAGATGTCATGTTGCACCAAGTCATTTTCCCACAGCCCTCTTTCCTCACGTTTACCGCCCTTCTGCTCTTACACCTCAGTGCACAGCCCTGCAAGGCTGCTGCATGCTCTGCTGAAGTCACTGCTTCAGGCTGCCTCTACCACACAGACCTCTTACATTGTGCTCTACCAGACACAAGGATATGATCCAGAAGGACCAAGGAAACAGCAACCACAAAAATAAATCCCATCCTAGAAACTGACATATCCTAAGAAAATAAAGCTACCAGTTACCAGTCCTTTCATCTTGCAAATCAGGAAAACCCAAGAACACATCTACTTCTTTATTACCAAATTATACTGCCAAATTTATTACAGGAATTTTAAAACAATGGTCAAATAAACTTTGTTCAACACCCCTGCTTGTCTTATCCCGTGCATCTGATTTAGCTAAAGCTTTCAATTACAAGGTCTCAAGGTTGAGAAATGCACTCCTTGAAACTCCTGAGCATCTAACAAAGGTAGGTGCCAGCTAAATCAGACACAATCACTCACAAAAACTGAGTACCCCTGGCAGAAACGTAGCTGAAAAGGGCATTTAAACTTTTGAAGACTTGTTTGCCCTTCAGCTTTCTCGACAGAAAATAAAAACCACCTCTGATTAGAAGATCTTCTTGTGCATTAACAATCACTATCACAAAATATATTTACAATTACAATTTACAAAATATATTTACAATTTACAATTTTAACAGTGGTTAAAAAAGAAAAAAGGGTTACTCTATAGTAGATGGAGAGGACAGGATTAGCACAAGACCTTCCTGGGAAAGCTTGTATTACTGACTATTACCTCATTAACTCAGTAGGACTGTTTAAAGCTGTTGAAAAGAATTTAACAGAACCCCACTTTAAATGAAAAAGAATGGTACTTTCTCTCTTAACTTATTAACTTCCTAAATACTTTGACTTTTCAGTGGAAAGCCAACCACCAATTTCCTTTTTATTACCAAAATACTCTATGTTTCTAAATGCTAACATCTGTAACATATTGAAAAATTATCTCAAATTCAGATTAGTTATGTTAATTAGCTGCATTCCAATAAAACACAGACATTTCTCTTTTTGGGAGTATAAAACTCCCATCATTATCTAAAAGACCAAAAACTATTTCTTTCAAGAGAGATGAAAGGAAAGGGCTGATCTGAGGATTCATATTGTCAAGGCATGATTCTTTTGACAAGATGTTGTGTCACACTTAAAAGAACTGCTAAAGCACTAACTACTTAGGAGGAATACAGGAAACCACATCCTTCAAAACATCAAACAAAGTCCATGCACAACTGGTGCATATTTACAGATCTTCCCTCTCAACTTTGGGATCCTCAGTACTCGGTTTGCCAGGGACGCAGAATTGGGTAAAGCTGAAGACAGAACCACAGGATGGCTGAAGGTGGCCAGGACCTTCTGAGGTTGCCTGGGCCAAGCCCCTGCTCCAGCAGGTCCACCTGAGCTGGCTGCCCATGACCATGTCACAGGGCTGATGAATTTCTCCATGGTGGGAGACTCAGTGCTTTCATTCAGTCCTTGATTTTCTTGGGATTAGTTCTGGTTTTTCTTTTTAATATTGCTTTTGTTTGTTTTTCTTTTTTTTTCCTTGATTAATCAAAGCATGGGGCTCACCCTGTCTCACAGGAGGAACTGTTGTAATGAAGCTATTAGTGCAAAATTATTAACTCGTTGAGATGTTATCAGCAGTAGAGGAAATTTAATTTGTAAAACCAAGTATTTGCAATGAAATGAGAGAAATACTGCAAGCCTGACTACAGTCCTACAGTTGCTACATTCACATTGCAGGTTTACTCAGGTGTGCTCTGCACATTGATTTGTAGAATTTAAGGAATTTCTGCCTTTACAGAAATAAAGATTTCCTTGCTTCATTTAAGCATTACTCTTGAATTACCCTATTAAGTAAATTCAGGGGGGAAAAAAGAGCAAACAACTTCCATAAAAGCTAAATAAAAAGGGACTTATTTAGCTCATTCTTTTTGTTCACAAGTTTAACAAAAACTACATCCAAGCAAATATTTTTTTTTATTATTATTACACAGCTCATAATATACATTGGATTTGTTTTGAAGCAGCATTTTAGACCTGGGAAACTTCAAACTAAAATAGAGTAAATTGGTTTTTTCCCCTAAGAAAAAATGCATCATTCATTGTGAAGCAATAAAAGTATTCACAACAGACCATTTGGCAGGATGTGGGTAATGAAGACAGATGTTGGTGGGGGAGAAATGAAACAAAGAAGCAGAAGAAGCAATTCTTGAGAAGGATAGTAATTCCCAAATCTCAAAAAAAATTACTTAAAAAGTCTTGGTACTTATGCCTTATTAACTTTTCTTTGTAAAAAATATGACACAGGGAAAAAAAGAAAATCATGGCGATGAAAGACTAATGGAAAAAGTATAATTATGACTTAAACCACCTGGTCTAGAAGACTCCAGAACTTCAGGAACTATGAACTCATTTCTTATTTTAAAACTCCTTCAGTCTTAGCCTCTTAAGATTCCTTAAAAATCACTTGGTTCAAAAACAAATAGTGAACATTATCTGCATTTTAGAAGAACTCCCCAACTTCTCTGTATGTGAAAACATATTTATCAGAAGGCAATTCAACCTACAGACAAAAAGGCAATGAAGTATGAACAGACTGAAGTATGAACAGTCCCACAGCACTGGGGACACCAACAGGAGCTTCCATACCTCAGGCTCCCTGCTCAGAGAGAATCAAAAACTAAGAGGGCAAACTACCTGTGATAACCCTCATTCCCTCGTTGTTCATCAAAGTAAAATCAATTTAACAATTACAGGAGCACCTAGAGTAGTGTTTCAGATTAATTAAGTACTTTGATGCAAATCTCTGATTGTTCCCACTTAAAATGCTTTGCATCACTGAATAGTGTCAGATACATAAATTAGATCCCTTTCTGATTAAGCTCAACAATGCACTCTAAGACAGCACCTGAAGTGCTGCTCTAAAATAAGACAAAATTTAAAAAATATGAATACTAGGTCCCCAATACTCAAGATATCCGGTCCCACTGGTGCTTCATGACTTGCCTGTGTAGAAAAATCTTACAGGATCTGATGAATCAAACTGCTGGATAAAACTAGTTCAGGTATATTACTATTTAAAACTGATATTACAGCAACTGTACCATTTTTTACAGAATTAAAAGCATCAGTTACTTAGGATTCTTGAAGAAAATAAAACTCTAATTTTCCTGAGACTAGTGCATTCAAGTTCTCAGGCACAATTTACAGTGACAGTTTCATACACTTAAAAGGAAAAGATCCAGACAGACCAGACCATCAACCCTAACCTACACCGCAAAAACCATGGAATGCCACCACCGCTGAAATGCAGATATGCATAGATTTATATGAGATATTTCATATTATGGTACTGCACCAACAAAGGGTGCACATTGCACATCTGTAACACACAGGTTTTGTCTTAGGTTTTGTCTAACAGGACTGGAGCACCTCCCCAGTGAGGATGGGCTGAGAAAATTGGGGCTGTTCAGCCTGGAGAAGGAAGGCTGTTTGAAGACCTCATGGCAACCTGCCAGTATCTGAAGGAGGGCTACAGGGAAGCTGCAGAGGAACTCTTTATCAGGGACTGTAGTGACAAGGAGTTATAGGAACAAACTGAAATGGGGAAATTTAGGCGGTAGGAAAATATTATTTACTGTGAAAGTGCTGAGAATATGGAATGGGTTGCCCAGAGAAGCTGTGGATGCCTCATCTCTGGGAATGTTCAAGGAGAGGCTGGATAGGGTTGGAATTAGATGATCTTTAAGGTTCCCTCCCAGCCAAACTATTCTGTGACTCTAGGTGATTCACAGAGTTTGCATTTGTTTTGGTTGGTTTGCGGTTTTTAACACTGCTTCTTACTAGATTTTAAAAACTAGTTTTGTATGAATTGTTAACCTTCATTAAAAACACCCTATCATTTTTTCAATTCTTGAAAACTGAAACAGACCAAACATTGTAACTTTGCAAAACCATTCTAAATTACTGACAAAATTATTCGTATCAAACAGCACACAGCTACTTCTATTCAAAATACAACCAGTATCTTTTCTCATCTAAGAGGTCATGATGCGATGATTTTCTAATAGACCTCCGGGAATGTGTCTGAATTTGAAAGTTCACCTGTTGTGTTTTCACAGAAACTAGCAAAAAACTTTATACCCCGGAAAAAAAAAGATGCACTTCAGCTACTGCAAAGCATCCCTGGCTTTTTGCTCTCTTCTTAAATGAAGTAGCAACCTCAGCCACCTTTTGAGGTCAGAGGGCCAGAGGAAAGCAGGAATGAACACACATTATTTGCTGGATAAGCAGGACAAAAAGAAAACAAGACACTAGAATTCTATCAGCAGGCATGTGTAAAAATTGAGCCTGAATAATCAGCTGATCCTTGGACTTCACATTACCCTCATCTTTAAACTATGGTGAGCTGCACTGTAGCAGTACAACACACAGAATGTAGTATATGCAGTTATGTCAGCATAATTGTTCTACTGCAAAAAGCGACAACATAAATACAGTATATGACACAAAAGTCTTCAAGCTAGACTAGTCTTCCACAAGTCCAGCAACAAAACCACACAGGAAGCATTTGTGAAACACAATAAAGAAAAGAGAACACTAGAAATAAATAATAACAATCTTTCTCCTTGTCTGTGTTCAAGTTACCATAAGGATATACAGCAACCTTGGCATTTCTGTACTTTCTTTCTCACACACAATTAATTCTGTTATCCTACCAGTGCTATCTCTCCTAATCCAAGCTGGGCACGTCCCAAAGTCTGCCAGGCATCCCAGGAACGTGGGTTTCTCTGGACAGCCATTTCTGCTGCATGCACTGCTGGGAACATTTCATGTAAAGCCATCAGGACCTGTATCAGAAATAGAAAAAGAAGAAGAAGAAAAATAAGCAAAACTGAAAATAAATTTTTCTGGGATTACCCAAGCAACAGCCACTGTTTCAATAACTAAGATTCATTTTACCTAGCTTTTTTTAGTTAAAAGTTACTTGTCTGACCTCAGATAGTCACCCAGACTCATTTCAATCCCCACAGAGAGAAACAGGAATGCTAGAGGATAATTCACCCAAACTATTTAAGCAATGCTATTAGAAGTAGATTCCCTGCTTCTGAAGGTGTCTCTCCTTGTCAACAAACCCTACAGTGTATAGAAGTATAACAAAATAGTTAGAAGGACAAACACATGGAGAGCTAAACATAATAAATGTTCAAGTGCTGTTGAAAAACTCCTGGACTGTATTTATTCTTTTTAATAGAAAGCTGTAATCTACCAGAAACAGTGCAGTGCATATGATATAATTATAGAAACAATCCCTTTAACTCAGCATGGAAACAGACCTTAACAATGACTGCTGTATTTAGAGAACAAGCATTCTGCAGAGCCTTCCTTAGATGTGAAGTCACCTACATTAAGTGAGGAAAAAAGTGCTTTCTGAATGTGAAAATCTCTGTTACTCAGCAGTTACCACAGGATTATTCTCCTTGCACTGAATCTCCATAAAACAATAAATCACAGTTAGCAATACACGATGTGCTCAAAGTTTGCCTTATGTTTCCAACACCACCATGAGATTGGCACCTGAAGACCTGCATCACTCTGAGGTCATGATTTCAGACACCCACATGCTATGGTGATAGGCACTAGTGTAAGAAACAAATGACAACTGCATTCCTGCAGTATGATGAGAATGTCAACCACAAGGGTTAGACTCATGTGTGGGCAACCACTTTCATCCCAACTGACCACAACTATGATGAATAATATTAGAACATGTTAGGACTATTGCTGAAGTTCAAAACAGATTTATTTAACTTTACTGTTCTATGATATATTAAATAGATAAATATGAGTGTGGAGTAGAGGAGGATTCAAATGTGATGATCTTGAATATTTACTCTAATTAACAAATAGTACATGCACAGCATAGATGTGAGCAGTACACTAAACAAAAGAGGGAGAGAAAGGGGAAGGCAAAGAATTGCTACTGAAAGCAACCCTGGACTGAAAAAAAAAAGAAACATTATAAGCATAGCTCCTGAATAGCCCTTTAGATTGATACTTCTGCTATTCTAGTATGACTAAACTTTTCTAAAGATTAGTCATATGGCTTCGCTTTAATTCCATTCAATGGACTTAGAATTCAGAAGTACCTAAAAAATCCTTAGAAAAACAATCTGTAGCAGTATATCATCTTTCCTCTTTTTCCTGCTCAACACCTCTCAATGACTGCATTTTGGATCAAAGTCTATGATGAATGTGTTGTTCCAAAACTTTCAGATTAATTGCATTTGTATGGGCAGTTTCCCCTACCTGCGGCAGATGTGTGAAGTCAATCAAACTGTTACCAGTGGAGATGTGTACATCCTACCAAGATGAAGGGATTCTGCATCTATCAGCTATCTTCTACATCAGTGTCTTAATGTGTTTATACTCATAAGAGAAAAGAAATCCAAGTATACATTCACAGGAACATTTTTATGCATTCCAAGTACTCTGTATTTCCTACCCGTACTTTCTACTGCAAACTAATTACAAAACATCTGTGTAAATGCTTAGGAAATCATTTGTAGTATTTAAAGAATTTTACTGGTTTGTTTACTGAATTATCACTTTACTAATAAAGGCAGTTATTCCACTTTCATCTATTTATGACTATTGTGTGCATCAGCATAAACAGCTGCTTTAAAAATGCTCTTCCAGATCATGTAGTAATTACTTTGTGCCTAATAACTTTGGCATTAAATTCTCCAAGTACATTCAAACAAACACACATTTGAATGTAAATGCTTTTTATCCAACACAGGTAATTTTTTTAGTTATTGATAAAATGACTCAGCTACACTTGTCAGTCAATATAACAAACATACTTATTAATGAACACTATTTTCCTACACTTTTTTTTCAGGTGAAGAGGTCATTAAAATGAACCTACAATGGCAGACATGAACATGTGCAGCCTTGTCTGAGGTTACTCTACCTGTATATCATTATCACTTTAATAAAACACCCCTGTATGCTACTTGGAAACTGAACCAGCAAACCAGCTATTTGTCATGGTTTGAGGGGAAGTAGGTTTATTTGGGATGCTGTGGTCAAACCAAGAGGTGCTCAGATTTGAATATTGGCACCTGGTGTGGACACTGAGGACATGGATACAGCTCTGAGAACACAGGGGGCTAAAAGCTGAGAACTCCCGGGGGAAAACTCTCTTGGTTCCGGTAGGTGAAAAAGCTGCGGGCTGGGTGAGGGAGGGGAAGCCACGAGGCCTGGGTGAGGATGGCCGGGGCCTGGACAGAGAAGGGAGGAGAAGGCCCTGCAGGATGGAAGGGTGGAGGAACCCGGAGAGACATTGGGCAGCCACCCCCAGGAGAGAGAGTGAGCGAGCCGGTGTCTGTGCCTGTGCCACCTTGAGATCTGATAGCGCGGCCAGCGGGGAGGAGGCGCCAGCAGGGCAGCCATGGGAGCTCTGCACAGGCCGAGCCTGAGACTTTTAACCCTTTTTTGGATGATGGGAACCTTACAAGTGCTGATTCTCCTGGACTTGAATGAGAAGAGAGATGTAGATGAGAAAAGAGGAAGTGGGCCAGGAGAGAAGTAGGGAAGAATCCTAGGTGGGAGGAGGTGATGGAGTGGCCTTTGGCTGGACTTTTCTTGTACAGCCATGGACAGAACCATTTTTCCTGTAACACAGAGACTGCATTTAGGGGGAGGCAATGGCTTGGAGCCAAGAGAGTGCAGTGATGTGATGTGATGTGAAGCAGTGCGTGGACAGAGACGACGGGTGAGGAGGGTGGTGGTGCTGCCCTCTGGGAAGAAGAGGAGGATCTCTGTTCTCAGGACCCCTCGTCCCCGGGGAGTGAAATTTGGGGGGGTACAGGTGTCCCAAAGGTGAGAGACTGTGCTTTTCTGGAACTGGGCAAGGCACCCTTGAAAAGGAAAACCCTAGAAGCAGCTCTGGTCCGTGCGCAGTGGTGAGAGCACTGGGCATGGAAGGAAGATGTCACCATGGCAGATGATCTCCGGGCGGCACCACGTGTGACAGGGAAACACAAAAGGTTTCAACTGTGTTTGCTGGGGAAGCCCATGGTGCAAGAGAGACTCCTCTCTCCTTGATGAACTGAGAATTGATTATCTAAAAGATGGTGATGGACTGAGAGTTAATGATCTGAGGGGTGGATGTATTGGAAATTTGGTGGGGGAGGACGACAAATGTGACATGTAAGGTTTTAATTTCCGAGTTCTGTGTGTTTCTCTTTATATACAGTTGTAGGTTAATAAAGTTTTTCCCTTTTTATTCCTAAGCTGGAGCCTGCTTTGCTCTATTTATTTCTCACCACATCTCACAGCAGACACCAGGGAGAAGGTGTTTCCATGGGGACACTGGCATTGTGCCAGGCTCAAACCGTGACACTATTCCACACCCAAAAACCACACTGAACAAGGAATAAAAAACACTGCCAGCACAAAGATTTCCTGTGCATAGATTTAACAAGCGGTGCTCACTCCTTTTGGGGTAGGTACAGACACATCAGCAAGACAAAGCCAAACAGGAAACACATGTGCTGTAGCCCTCCTTGTCACACAGTGTGCCTGTCACATGCTCAACATGCAGCCACATCAAGTATGTGTGTATACATATACACATACCCTCATAATATAGAGTACATATAAAGCAATGTGTGTATATATATAGCGATATATACATTGTACAGTGATAATACTCTATTAAAAAACATTCTTAAAATTAATTAAAAAATTAGGAAAATAATTTATGAAGCAGAAAAAATATCTCAAGACTCTCACTGCGGGCATGCGCGCGTGCACATGCACACACCTATGAGTCAAAAGTGACTGGTGTGGGAAATATATTCAGTAAGTGGATTTTCAGGACTTGCTTTACTCAAATTTATCCTTAGTACATGTTTTAAAACAAAAACATCCATGTCCTATAACAGACCTTTAGAAAAAGTCATACAAGAGAGATCAGAAGAATTCGACAAACTCAGTGGCAAAAAACGAATTAAACATAGCAACTCTCAACAGGAGACTGACCAAGTATTAAAAATCCAAGCAGCAGAGTGACCCATCATGTTCTGCCCACAATATTTTGGAAGTGTTATGAATCTCAGTAAGTGAGGCTGAATCACTATATATAGATACATTCCACATCCAGTGAAGATGACCCAATTCCTTTTTCCATCCAGTAACCCATTTCAAAATAAAGATTAATAAAATTCATCTTACCCAAAAGTAGTTTACATTTACTCATGCTCTAAAGCAATTACCATTGCACCATACAGAAATGCTTTATTGCAATTTAGATTTCTGGAGTTCCCACTAATTTTTGATAGTTCACTCTTCTCTGTACACATCTGTTTTGGTTTGGAAAGACAGCAGTCTGCTAAGGAAGGCAGGAGCCTCCCCTGAAATGGAGAATGCAAACCCTCCCCACCCCTCCAAATTGCTATGAATTTTAAATTAAGGGGCTCTCAGGAATAAAATATGGGAGCAAGAAATAACAGTTCTTTAATAGGGAAGAAAAAGAAAAGGATAAAATAAACAATTCAGTACACTAGAACAACACTGACAGAGTCAGAACTCAACCTGACACCCTGTTAGTCAGGGTGTTGGTAGCAGTCCAGTTGGAAAAGGGCTGCAGTCCTCCTGAAGTGTCAGATGTGGTTCTGTTGGAGCAAGGGAGTCTTGTAGGAAAGGGCTGTTTTCTTCCTCCGCAGATCCGTGGAAGAAGAAGCAGCCGCTGTTCCTCTGGGAAATCCAGTGGGAAGCCATGCTGGTGTGTCAGCATCTCCAGGTTATATCTGGGTAGGAATGCTTGGCTCCTCCCTCTGGACATTCCATAGCCTCTTATCAGCAGATGTCCCCTCCTGAGGGAGGAGTGATTATGATCACTCAGAGGGATAGATAAAGAGGATTGCCTGCTTGACACAAGACAACTGCCATACAGATGGCAATAGAATACATTACATCTTGCCTTGCAATTTGTAACAACATCCCCATTTAAGAAAAATTTAAAATAATCAGCACTTACTAGCTGTTATAATCTAAACTTAGGATTCTGAGTCTGGTCATGTCTTAGAAACCTTGTCATTTCTTAAGTAGGAAGAGAGACAGAGGTTGATATTATTTCTTCACTGAGTTCAACATTAAGAAAGCTTTTAGAAGAGGGGAAATATAAAGATTTGAAGATTATGGGTTTCATATATAAAAACAAAGAAGTGACATGCATCTGATAGCCTGGTCCTGTTCAATGAATGCAAATTGAGGATGTACCATTGAAGAAAACTGGATTTTCATACAGTTGATGACAAAACATCCAAAAAATTATAAAAAGGAACTTAACCTGACAGTTTACATTTGAATTTACTTATTTCTAAAAATACATATGAAAAACCTGCATCATCTACTTTAAAAATTCTGTCATAGTTGCATAGTGATCTGTGGTGCAAGTGTCACAAGATAAGCAACATGAACCAGGTGAATTCTCAGGGGTAGTACTAAACAGCAGCAAGTCTGGCTCTCAAGACAGTTTGCTATATAACATCACAATGTATCAAGTCCTTTGATATCCCTCTTCATCCAAAAATGTCCCACATGGTCCAGTCACCAAACATTTAGATAAAAAAATCAAAGTGTATGTCTGCTCCTCCATCTTTGTAGTTCAAAGCAGTGCCAAAATAATCCAGTCAATATTTTAAAAATTCAGCCCACAATTAATTTCAAGCAGTCTTAGTGGCTGCATTAATATAGATAGTCTTTATATATTCCTTTGAATATACTTACAATACTACTTATATTAGGCTGCTGTTGCTGGGTCTTTTTAAAGATTTTTGGTTTTCAGCAAAAATGCAGAAATTAATGTGCATAAACATTTACTTTCCAGTCATTCTCTTGCAATGGGGAAACAGCTTAGGCTGCTGATGAAGTATCAAGTATGTATACTGACAGATCTTGCACACAAGGAAAAGTGAACCCCTAACCTCTCAAAAACCATAAAAAATCTGGTTTTAAATGGATCAAAGAGTATCTGAGAGCAACAGAAAAAAATCTCATCAAATTTTATGGTTTTTTTGAAGCAATTGAGCAATTCCACAGTTCCCATGTGATTTTCTGGGAATACACTTATTTCAAATAACTTTGACAACTAGGAACTTTTAGCACTATTTCTGCTCTTCAGAAGTACTGAAAGATATTTGTCCTACATCTGATAAAATACAGATCTTTGAAAACTTACCACAAATATTTACAGATTCCTACAGTGCCATTATCATATCTGAGCTTCATATTAAACAATGCAGTATTGAAAATGTTAAGTTTGCTGTTGAGAAAGGAAATGCTAAAGAATGGAGAAGCTGCTCTGTAACCCAATATAAGGTTATCCTAATAAATGTAAGACAGATACTCAAGCCTGTGCAAAATAAACTGACTTCATCCTCCAATGTTAATTCTCCAACAGATTTTCTTCATGAATAGACATTTTCTCACTGATAGAAAATTAATACAGACCATAAAGAATCTTTGCATGTTGCACAAAGTCATTCCTAACATGAATCTCCTCCTCTAGCATGTGACACATATATCAAGACAGGGGGATTTTTACAGACCCAGAGCTGGTCAAAGCATTTCTGAAGCTGCTGAACAGTTCCTCCAAAACATTTTCATTTTACAGCTACACTGTAATAGCTCCAGTATTTGTGTTGATATGCTGGACTGGAATAACATGGTCAGCTCTAAGACAATATCTTTTAAATATTGGCCACAATATTTTTTGAATGAATTACGTATTTCTATTTTGGCAAAAGTAGATTTCTACAGCTCACATCAATGCTTTTAGAAGTACAAAGGTATCAAATTACACATTCTACTAAACAGCTTCCAGTAAGCATAAGTCATACTGAAAAAAAAATCTGCAATAATTATTTGCATGTATGAAAGAGACTTACCAATTGAAACATTACATGTTTTATTTACAAGATTCAATAAATAGTTTTATAAATGTATATTTTATACACAAGCTTTTCTTGCGTTCTCATTCACAGTGTAACAAGTGTTATGCAATACAAGAAAGTGAAATCAAAAAGAAATGGTGCAACTGCTGAGAACTGCTCTCTTTTTTCAGAAAGAAAGCAAAGGCATGGTAGCAGAGAGGCCCGGGCTCCTTCAGCATTTTTTTCAGTTTTTTCAGCTTTCATTATTCTCCACTTGTATCATTAGACAAGAATATATCATTCTCAAGATGAATCAGAGTAACACAGCTGTTTCGCAGTTCCTCTTGGTCAGCAGAAAAGCTGTGTGTCTCTCACTCACCTTTGCCATTTTGCTGATATAAATACAGGGACTGGGGAGCCAAGTAACAACATTTCCTCAATATTATTATCTGGAGCAAGCACCTCCTTGAATAATTCACTGCATCATAGCTCCAATCCAGGTAAGCTTACACACTTCACAGTTCTGCTATTTTCAGTGTGAATATATTTACTTTTGGTGTAATTTCAATTAAACATAATGTTTTTGGGGACGTGTGTTAAATTCTTGCATTCAAATAAGACCATAATAAATAGTTACAAGGGAGCTGTTCACTAATTTGTCCTGCTGAGCAGAACTGTCCTGAAATTTTAAACAGCTTTCTATTTTATTCAAAACAGAGTTAAGTCTTTAAACTAGGGTAATAAAATTTACCAATACCATCTTCACATCTCAGCAGATGTTAAGACCTTCTTTACTAGTGAAGTTAAAAATTAAACTTGTATAGAAACTGCTATGTAAGTTAACACCTTTTACAGCAATCTGGAGTGCTGCTAATTAAAGCAGAATTGTATTATCCTGTGTCTTCCAATAACGGATAATCAGGATGTGAAATTCCTTAATACATAGCTCTGCAGATATTAGAAATTTACATGGGAACAGAATGCACTGAAACAAATTTGTTGAAGAATAATCGTTCAAGCACTTCCAAACACACAGAAGTCCCAGGCCAAAGCTTGCTGGAGACTGGGAAAAAGATCAGGAAAGTAGTATTGCTACATGCTCATGCCATTTGTGTGACTCTTTTCCAGCCATTCCACTAGGCTAGACAGCTCTTTCACTTACACTAACCTTTATGGAAAGACAACAACACACTTCTCCTAAAACAATTTAAAGAAAAACCTTTAAGCCATAAGAATCTCTCAAAACAAATGCATAACCTAGTAAGATTTAAACCTTCTGCAGTTACATAAAACAAAAGCATCCTTTAGTATTCATTGCCTTGAAATGAAGTCATGATTCTTCTATCAATTCTTTTGCAGAATCAAATTTTCTTCACCAGACAAGATGACTGTGAGAAGCAAATGTGGTAATATTCATAGAAAAAGCAGCCACCACACCCTGGAAAGAACCAGCATTGGTTCTTGGCGATTGTTGGGGTTTGGTTATTTTTGGTTTCTTTTTTGGGAAGTAGGGGTGTTAGGGTCTTGATTGGGGTTTTTACACAATAAAAGAATTAGAGTAACAACAAAGATTTTGAAACTAAACAGTATGGCAAAGTTTCTAAAAGTTACATAATACATTCACCAATTTTTTTTTCCTCTTTTGCTCTCTTCCTCAAACAAATTAGTTTTTCAAGACCACTTGGTGAAACTCAATAGGCACAGCTTATGGGGCTTGTTGAGATGCTTCCTACAATCCAGAGGGCTCCTATGGGAGTCACAAGAAAGCCAGAGTGGAACTTTTTACAAGGGCGTGTAGTGATACAACAAGGGGGAGCAGCTTCCAACTGAAAGAGGGCAGGTTTAGATGAGATACTATAAAGTCTTTTACATGACTGGTTTATCTGTGTACACTGAATACAAAACCAGATTAAAGCAAACCACTTGCACACAGTACTCATGTTTAATCTTGACAGTAGATAGTACTAAGCCCAATCTTTAGAGAGAGCAGGCAGATTTTTAATGGTCAGATTTGCTAATCTATCACACTAAAGCTCTCCTTGATCCCTCCAATATCTTTTTCTTCTCTGCAATTCCAACCCAACAAAGACGTTTACTGTGACTGGCTGGGATAACAGCATTATTCCAACTAACACCCTGTTAGTTGGTAAAAACGAAATACCTAAATTGTGTTGGAGTTCCTGCACACAACAACTAAACAATGTTGCCTAGTACCTGTTCACAAGCACAATGTTTTCTTTTCTAACTTCTAAACTGGCAAAGAATTGTAATGCTTTACCTGTGATTTCATTTCATAAAGTGTAGCATCCTCTGGAGTTAACTGAAGTGCTTCATCCCACTTGACAAGAGCCTCTCTGTACCTGAAGTTAAAACAATATTACAATGTCAACATATTTGAAGGGACTGGATTTTTATTTTTATATCCTGACATTGTCCTAAAGAAAGTGCCATGGCATACAATTAGTATTAATTATTTTTCTAATCACTTACCCATAACAACTGTTTCCAGGAACTGAGTATTTTTGTTCTGATCAAATGGATGCTAAGTATTACTACAGAACTGACCTCAAGTGAATTTACAAGGCAACATTGGAAACCTGAGGCAAAGTTTAATGACTTAAAACTAGAAATCTTGAACTGAGTCCAACTTCCCTCACTGTCAAAATCATCCTTAGCCAGGCATAAAAAATATATTCTGAACTCAACATGCCATGATACAATCATAATTTAAAAGTTCTTTTTATTCTAAAAAGCCTACATTTCTGTACTGTAAGATAATGTAAGATTCTAAAGACATATAAACAACTTTGGGATACAACCATAAGAAGGAAGTGGAAAGTAAACAGCTATACTGAAATCACTCTTTGGGAAAGCATACACCATGTTGCTCTTTCCTAGGAGAAAGAACAATAAAAAGTAGCTTTTTGTCTTGAAAAAGAGGTAAAGCTTGAATCACAATGAAAAACTGTAAAAAGAATAGTGAGATGCAGTTACAGTCTTTGCGCAATAAAGGTGGCCTTTCACCAACATTAATGAGCCTGTGGGGTTATCACATGTTCTCTACAACTTCAAAATCCACATTTGCCATGGAACTGTGTGGGAATGCCTGTATTTGTATTAATTACACTGCAAAGGTATGAAAACAGTTACTCTTGTAAGATACACATGCTTCAATTTTAATATAGTATAGGTAAAATTACAGCAATTTTCACATGCCCTTCATACGAAACAGTTTTTACCTTCCCCTACTCCCCACTGTTCCCTCCCTTCTCTTTCCCCAGTTTTCAGTCCTCTAGGTTGTATTACAGCTGCAGGTTTGCCAGAGCAGTCACATAAAGACTTCAGAAACTTCTGAATCCATTCAGAATAGAAAACTGACTGGAAAAGCAATGCAACTGAAGTCAAACTCTCACTATGATTCACTATTAACCGTGATGTTTGAGTGCTAAGCAAAGGATGTTTCAATAAATTTTCACATTTCCTCAAAGTTTAGGCACCAGCTGCACATTTTTCATCTCAGTTCATACCCCATGGCCAGGTGTTCACCCTAAAGAAAACGTCATGACATTTTCTACATGCCGCAGTAGAAATGTTTTGCTGCTATTTACTTAGCAGGGACTATTTTTGGACAAGAATATTATAGTTTAGTCCAAGACCTAGCACAGATTTGCAAATAAGGCCTACATGAATAAGGGTCCTCAGCTCAGTTAGGTGGTATCCTGGCCATGCAGAAGGTGCAATATTGTGAGTACAGCAAAAAAGTTTAGTTAAAAAAAAGTTTTGGAGAACAGAGAAATTACAGTAATAACATCAGTAACCAGAGAGGAAGGACCAGCACTGGCATTCTGCAAATAAAAAGATGTAAGAAAAGAAGCTGCCTTTCAGGAACCTTCATTTTTACTTCTATATTTTTACTTCTTTACTCAAAGCACCAATCTGAATGTGATAAAACTCAAAGCAAGAACCTGCTAACTCTGAAAGAAGGATAAAATATAAGCTAATATCCCCCAAATCCTGCTGGGTTCTGCTGATGATTTGCCAACAGTCTGAAAAGAGAACAAAGACGGACAAGGGAGGAAAAGTAGTACCTCCACAGAAACACTATGCTATGTGTGTTCTGTGTATGAACAGTAAATGATGTAACTCTGCCTGTGAGCCTCAGAAAGTATGCTCCGAGAGAAGGAAGAACAGATTGCCAGAATCACTTCCCAGACTAGGAACACAATGGCAGAAGGCTGGTGAAGGAAAGGTTCCACCTACACAGGACTGCTGACAATCAGCTTACAGTCTGCAGATACCCACAGGCCTGGGAAACTGTCTTCTTTTCAGTGCACTTATTTCCTTTAGAATGTCTGATAAAACATGTCTACTCTATTCTTTTAAATACTCAGAAAAAAATATCTTTCTATTGCTGCTCCAGGAGAAAATAAAGATACTATCCTTACTAAGCAAAAATGAGCCACTGTTGCTTGCTCTAGAAATGCAAATTTAGGAAAAATTCTTTATAAAAAGGTAGTCCATTAATCAAAGAATGTTTTACCTCATTCTTCTGAAGGAAAAGACTGTATAAAAGATTATATTAAATATTGACCACCATACTGAAAAAGATTCCTAGGAATATAAGATAATATTATAAAGTCAGTGTTCCAGTAAATGCTTTATGAAAACCATAAACCTTAACTGAAATAAGAAGGGAGTTAACACAGGGGTAGTGTTACAAAATAAATAATTTTAAAAATAGATTATTTTACTGTTTCTCAGGATCATTTTTGAGCTGAACTATACAGCTTTACCACTGTACTTTACCACTGTGAGGAGAAGTAGTTTTGAAAAGGAAAGCTTTGATATAAATATGACATCTGCTTAGGGCTTGGAGCATCTGTCATACAAGGGGAGGCTAAGAGAAACAGGACTGTGCAGCCTGGAGAAGGGGAGGCTTAAAAGAATCTTACCATGGTGCAAAATTACCCAATTTGGAAGTAGGGCAGGGAGTTCAGAAGGTGGAATCAAACTCTTCTCAGTCATGCCCAGTAACAGGACAAGAAGCAATAGGCACAAACTGAAGCACAGAAAATTCTGTGTAAGCATATTTCCATCAATGGAGATATCCAAAACTGAACTCACAATATCCTGAGCAACTCACTGTAGTTGACCCTGCTTCAAGCAGGAGCCAGAGTAGAAAAATCTTGAGTTCACTAGGATTGTATGATACTGAGAACCAGTGATATGTGATTTATGACATTATTATCTCTTGGCTAAATAAAAAGCAATGTTAAGCAAAATCTAAACTGACAAAAAATAGATCCATTAATTTTTAGATCTCAGGGATGGCTATAAAAATTTATCTATTGTAGTTGTAAAGTCACAGAATACTAATAATGGCCATAACCTGTTTTTAATAAGTTATGAAAACAGTATTTCCAGAAAAATTAAAACCCTTATGCATATGTTCATTACAACTAAGCACCTAAACAGTAATACAAAGCATTTTTAAGATAAGACTATAATATTTTGAAATGTAGAATTCCTGTTATGTGAGTACACAGACAAAGCATACTTAGCTACCCACAGTGATTTCAGCCAAGTAGTATATACTTCACTACAGAAAAACTATTATACAGTAACAATCGGAATTTAATTCACATTTTCTCTTCTTTATTGCAAAGGAAAAAGAAATAAATTATTGACAACTGGATACATCTGGAATGGCTTCAGGACAAAAGACCTGATAGTTTTAGACATTTTTTATTTAACAGCCCGTGAAACCCCAAAGCTCCCCTAAAGTACTGAAACTGTTCTCTTCAGATGTGCTCCTGACCTTCTGGGAGCTGCAGAAACTTGGCACATTTTTTTACAGCTTGCCAAACTTTTGAAACAAACATCTCGTGCTTACACTTCACTTTTTCAACACCACTCCTGGGAAAACAGGATCTCTTAAACTCATTAAATAAGATCATTAAAACAAATTTTAAAAAATTCTTGAGGCTTCTTGGTAAAAAACCTAACGTTCATATTACAGAGATCAATTTTTGAATCACATACATAAAATGCTAAAAAGCAGCACCACAGCTCATGCAGGATTTAGAGTTTGATATTTTTACTCTCAGGCTGATGCCTCAGGAACAGAGTGAAACAGGACATAACCAGAATGACACTGAAAATATCTGCAAATATAGTAAAAAGAGGAGATGGTATCAAATTCAGATAGAATAAGACACATCTGCAGGAGAGGGGCAGAGTACAGGAGTACAGTGTGAGAAGAAGACATGAAGAAACTTGGATGGATACTCCCACAATCAAATGTTTCAGGATAATGAGGAAAAACACAGACAAAGCTCAGAAAGGGACAGCAAATTTTAAAAAGAATATGCCTAATTGTCAAAGATTCCTATCGCAGAGGAGGAACATGAATGGTCTGCTGCCACCAGCAACATCATCTAGAACAATTTTAACCTAGTGCAGGGTCAAATTCTGAATTTGTTGGAAACCAGAGGAGAAGAACACTAGTCAGTAATTATACAGACTACATAAAAGAGAAATGAAAATTAAAGCAGAAGTTGATTACAGGAATAAACTTCCCTTTTTAAGCTGGGAGATGATGCAGGCCTAGACTCTGGGAGAAAAGATATAAACAACAGGTAAATGAGGAAAATAAGAAGGAAAAAGGAGAATGAATGTCACATGGCTTTTTTGTTTAAGATGGTTTAACAACTTCAGATTTCTCTAATACTGCCAGATTTTCACAGTAAAGTACTCCTCTGCTAGGGGTGAGGAGAGAGATGTACAGCACTTAGTAGAAGCATTTACAGAAGAACAGTTCATAAATAAGTGACAAGAAGTTGTTTGCTTAAACACACACAGAAAATTGATGTCACAGCACATACGGCCTGACAACAGTCACAGGATTGGTACACTTTACTACCTTGCTTTATGTGTTTAAAATGTTCATCTGAAGTTTTAGCAACTTCCCAATTTTTTGTCAGAAAATTCTGACAACTTTTGGTGAAACATGACCACGGCAGCACAAAAACATGGCTATTTTGTGGTAGAGTGTCAAAGGTCACTTCTGATTTATGTATTAAAAAAACAGCTGCTTTATTATCCACTAGACCTTTCAACAAAATGTTTTAATTTAAGAGTCTCAGTTAGGTATGGCTACACAAGAGGTGCACGGCAATTCTTCAATGGCCCCTGACCATACACGGGAGTCATACCCCCCTGTAAAGGAGACATAAACAAACTCATTGCAGCTACCCTTTGAGAAAACAAACTCTTCTGAATTGACAGGGGGGCAAAACAGCATGATCATATTTGAAGTACATAATTTCAAACCCTACATATTGAGAGTTACTATTCTTGCGCACATTAGACCATTTAAAAATCAGGACATTAACACCTGGACATATGTAGTGTAAAAAATGAAAATACATCTGGCATATACAATGAACACACAGCTCTGTTACATGTGAATCAGCTGAACATATCATAAAATTAAATAGCTACACAAGTATTTCAAAGACACTTCTCTCTCCCAACAACTTCCACAGAACAGATGGGGAATTACCATTTCATCATGCGCCAAAACTAATTACCATCTATCATGACAATGAACTACAAGACCAAATTTTTCATGTAAGCTCCATTCACCAGTTCCCTAATTTTAATTCCAGCCACAAATGTAAATATGGCTAATTTCTATCACTGTATCTGTTGGGCAACTGCAGTTTTGAAACTACCTTTGTCAAAGAAAAATTGTGAAATACAATACCGGAGAAAGATAAACAAGTTCATATAAAAAAATCAAGTACCCTAAAGCAAAAGCCACAGAATCAGGATTCTGGTACCATCTCTGACAGACAGCCTCTCTCACAGAGGAATAACATTTAAGTTCCTCACTTATGATATGAAAAAGTACTCTCAAAACAATTACTCACTGCTTTTTCACAATCATTTTTTTGAGACACAGGAATGGAGTACATTGCAAGAAATAATTAAAGCAACAAATACAGAGGAAATGGGGAGTAAGCAAACCTGTCTTTCGCAAGTACATTTTACATTGAATTGTGAGCTGAGGGCTCTGCTGCCTTTGACTTACTTTACTCCATTCTTTACAACCTATGTAGTCTGTATAATTACTGGTCAATCACTGTTTCATGCTCCACCCCATGCATATACCTCACTTATCTGTAAGTAGAAGACAAGGAAATTTGCAACACAAATGCAAATTTTCATTCCCGAGCCATCAGTGTGTGCAATTCCAGGGCTTTGTTCCCAACCGAGGCTTTGGGAAGCACGTATGCACGTGCCTACACTTGTCTTTAGTCTTCAAAAATGACAACATTACTTAAGCTCTGACTGAAGAGAATTATATAGCTGGTTAACAAGCAAGTTCAAAGCATATTTTTTTCTTTTAAAAAATCCTTTTTATTCAGGGAAACAGAACAAGTAAGTTGCATATTACTGAACAAAATCTTAGTTAAAAGACACCAATCACATGCAAAATTCCACACCTTTGCTTCTGGCTGCTTGCTCTCTGGACTTGACACTGCTACTTCATATTTTTTTCTCAAAATATGACTTTAATAGAAAATTTATATAACACAGAGGAATTTGCTTACCTGCAGTAAGATTACATCATGCTGACTGTCAGAAGGGCTAAAAATACACTGCTAATCATTTGCAGTAGTCCTGAGAACTCGGTACTGTACTTTTTAAGTGAGAATACCTAATATCTCAAGATCTTGCTACAAGCTGTTAACTCAAGACACCAGAGTGTTATTCGGAGTGGTGGAAAGGAACTCCAAGAAACTACACTTCTTTCAGTTAAGTAGTGGTTTTGCTGGTTTAGTTTTGTGATGGAAACCCCAAGTTTTCAATCAGAAGTGACTGCTGTCACTGACTGCATACCTGATTAACAGCAGAAATATTAACAGACAGACTGTGGTGAGAAGTATTTAGGTTTTTGCCATGTAAAAATTTGAAGGTGCAGTATGGATAAATGTTTGACCTTCAGGATGAGACAAAAGAAATAGATTATCTATACCTGTATTCTATTAACACTAAACTGTCAATTACAAAATAGAACACAAAGATGAGTAAAAATGCACAAGGAAATATCTTAATCCACCAGATAGCAAGCAACATTTGAGAACTTCTCTACAGACAGGCAAACCTTTTACCTGCATTTCTCCAATATCTACAGCTGCAAGTTAGGTAACATACCTGTTTTCTATCTAGAAAGGCAGTGCTAACAACACACTTGATACAGAGTAAACAGCTACATGCACATACTGGAAGTCATATCAGAATGCTTAAGAACAGCAATTGTCAAGACATTCCACACCACTGAAAAATATTCTCACACAGAGGAATATTTAGTACATTTTATAAATAGTGTTCATTTATGAACATTAAAAAGGATACATATTAATTCCATTCATACAGTTAAAATTCAGTTTCAAATGCTTTTATGTTCAACGTTAGTATCAGATTAGACCACAACTGGTAAAAATGACAACACTTAAGGGTCTAAAGCTGTATGCTTAACAAAGCACTCCACGTGTTTATAGATGGTTGGACCAGACTTGTAATATAACCTAATTAATATCAGGTATTGATAGTCATTTTATATGTGAAAGGTCTGTAGGAAGCCCAAATAAACAGGAGCAAACAGGAACAGCATAAAAATACAAGAAGGAAGTCATTTTTATCACACCTCAACCTGCTATTTTCATTATTTAAGCAGTAAGAACTGACTATCCTAACCCTGCAAGCTTCAAACTAGAATTAATTGTATTGTTTCAGTAAAATCAGTTCACCATTTTAGTATTCTAAACAGAAGCTGCAAATTAATATTAATCAAGTATTAGACATTGCAATAGCTGTAGTATTTAACTATTCATGGAGAAGTAACACATTTTTATTGCTGGAATGAAATTCTAAATAGAAAGCTTTAGTTCTTCAAAATATTTTCAACAGCAGTTCCTCTGAAAGCAGCAGGTAGGAAAAAACTGTTATGCTGCCTTTGAAGCAATGTTCTGGTCTTGAGAATCACTTGTTCAGATACCCTTTAGACACACACTGGTAGAGGCCAAAATTATAGATGTCAACTCTTTTGCTCTTAACTGTGAAGACATTTATTCCTTTCAAGCCTTTAATTATTTGTCCACAGATAGCGGACAGCTCTTTCTTACTTAACATTATGATCCTAACAGTTCTCAGAAATCTGACATAGAAATTAAGGCTTTAAGTCAATAGAACAAAAGAATTCATTAAATGCTGGGCTTTAAATACCAGCTTTCCTCTATCTTTCTCAAAATTATTTACTGCCAAATTATGATGCTCAACAGTAGGGTATTAACATTACAAAATATTTGGGGAGAGATGATTCAAGAAAACAACAGTCTGCTCACATTGTATTCTGATCAGTTCCATCTCATCTAGTTGACATGCTTTTGTTATCTGTGTTAAATAATGTAATTTTGCTTCCTTTTATTTCTATTACAGCCTCTTTACAATGTTTTCTGATTAATAATAAGGACAAAAGTTATAGGCAAAAAGACAAAGATAGGGGAAATGTATACTTCTCTAATGTATTTTCGTACTTGAAAGGCAGTTTTTTGTTAAAGTTCCACTAAGTGGGCATGTGCTCTATAAACCTCCCAGACAGCTGAAACTACTAGAAAGTATTGATTTCAAATGACTATAAAGTACTAGTCAGCAATAGCCATGAAGTCTCCTGAAATAAGTAAAATAGAGATGAATAATAAACAGAACAATCTATCTGCAAGGACACAATATACATAGATATACAGACTGTATGGAGACTGGGTGTCAACTACCTAGAATTGAGGAAACTATCGCCGTTCTAAATCTCACAATAACTAAGAATTCATCCACATGAAAGCAGCAAGCAGAGCAGCAACTTTTCAGTACCAGCACTATCACAGCAAGGAGTGGTGACATTCAGTTTCATGAGACAAAAACGTTCTACAAAGGGTCAGATGAGTCACGTTTGTGCTTCAAGAGCCATGACAGAGCTCACTAATCACTTACAATTCTCTTTCTACTGAAATGCAACCTTACAGGAACTATTCAGGCTGATCGTTTTGGCTGGCACTGTCATTTTGCACAATAAAGTAATGCCTGTCAAAAGAGGAACAGCAAGAACTATTGGAACTATCTATTTAAACTTTTTTTCTATAGTACAGCCTGAAATGCAAAATGAAACATTAAAGATTCAACAGAAGAATAGCATATCAGATGGTTTTATCTGTGCTGACTACTGGAGAGGAATACTTCAGCGACTTGTTCAGATTATGCCATGCTTCTGAATTCTAACTTGTAAAATTCATTCTCCCTCTTATTCTTAATTTATGACTCAAATCCCATGCTTTACTTAGCAGGAAATATCTACAAGGAATATTTTGAGTTCTGAAAAATAGCACCACCAAGAGATTCACAAGACACTTTCAAGAAAGCAAACAGGGCAAACGACACAAGATTGTTGTGAAAATGCACAGGGCTGTAAAGTATCTATAAACTGGAAGATCCCTTCTGGGGGGAAAAAAACCACCAAAAAGGAAGAAAGGCCGGATAGCTTCTTGCATTCTGGAGAGCAGACCTGTGTCTCAATTATAAAAATATGCCCTTTAACATATACTCTTTACTACCTTCTCTCTTTACACATGATATTGATTACACTGATAAAATGAACATACTTAAGTCTGACTTACAAAAGTCTATCTCTACAATTCCTTTTCCTGAATTTATAGCTCTACAAACTCTAACAGCACCAATGAATGTTCTTTAGACTTAGACTACCTCACCCTGGTGGTATTTTCCCAGTTTTTCTCAATATTTATGATTTTTCTCTCTCAATCTCAATTTATTATCAGAACATAAAGACCAAAACTAAGTAACCTGGACACCCTCACAATCAGCTAATTAAATAAAAAACAATAAATTATGCAGAAAAAAGGTCCAGGTTAAAAATTCTTCATACTTACACAATGCTCAATGTAATAATACCCTTAATTTGTATTAAACTTCCTTTGTTTTTATTACAGCAATTATGTAAATTAATTAGGACACTTTCATTATTATTGTTCAATTTTAGTATCAATTTCCTTTCTGCTTTATACCAACAGCCCTTCTAAATTTTTTTACAATATTGCTTGCAATTCCTTTCTCACTTTTGAAAAGTGAGAAAAACAGTCCCTTTTCTCACAAAAGAAATCAGTTACAAAAATAAGTAATTTCTAAAACTTTATTCATTCATCTTCCAGTGACTCTGGAACCTTCTGGTAAGTCCTTAAAAGTTGTTTTGCGTTCTCCTCACCTATCTCAGTTTACTTTCCTGTCCCTGCTTTGCATGAGTTTAAAAGCTTTTGCTCCTTGAAGCAAATGAACAGCCTAATCAAGGTTATGACCTGTCCAACAGTTTGTTTTAAAATACCAGGCAGCTCCCTGGTGTAATTCTCCATTTGGAGAACTACACTGGAGAGTGTTACACTGGAATCACACAGGAGAATTACTGTACCAAACAAAACAGCTGTTGTGATAGTAATGAAACTCAATGCATTCTAAAAAAATGCGTTTTAGCAAACAGCATCCTATCACTTTCATACTCAGAGCTCTGCAAAAAAACTTTCTAATCTAACAGCGACAGAAAGATGGTGTAGCAGGCACGAAGTAACACAAAAATTATTTTTTGGACTGGAAAATTTTCATTTTAATCTCAGCACGTGATCCTATCCCTAGAATGTTATATGTACACCTTTTCTCTTTCAAGCCCCTATTTAAGTCCTTTTTGAGGTCTCAGTAAATATTAAGCAAATTCAAATCAGAAATGCTCTTTGAGGACTGGAAGTTGAAACACGTAACTGAATGAAAAATCTATTTTAAAATATACAATATTTCAAATATATACAGGAAAATAAATTATGTGAGCAACCCCAGGAAAGTTAACCTTCTGACAAACAGATGACTTTCACTCACAGACTAGAATAAAACCAATATAAAAACATCTATGTCAACATCCAAATTCACTGAAGGAGGATTTATTGTCAAAACAGCCAATTCCCAGGAAAAGAAAAGTTTGCATTAAATCTTCCAGACAAATACAGCTTACTACAGAGAAGTATAGGCTGCAGACTCCTTTCAGTAAGTTTATGCTATTCAACATATTTTACAGGTGTCTCCTATTTTTAACAGTAAAAACAGGACTGTGGAGCCAGCTAAATACAGTCCATTATTCGCTACCAAGATCTCTTATCCAAAGACTGTTGCTGAAAAAAACCCACAACTATGAACTGCATTTTGTTTAACTGTAATTTCCTAATTTTTGCAGCAGACAAAAAGCTTAAGCATCCATGGTCTATAACATTGGATTTCTATTCCCAGCTGACAGGTCAAAGACAAAACATTGCTTTAACACTTGTCATTTAGCTGCTAGAGCCAGTAAAACTCTAGAGATTGGCGTGAACATATATCCAATTTGTGATAAGAATGGCAGCCTGTAAAAATTATTAATTAGTTTGAACTGACTGCAAAATAGCAAACTTCATTTCTTCATAAAAACAAAATTTCTGTGACTGTTTTTCAGAAGGCACAAGAAGAGAGGAGGCTTGCATTACCACTCTCACTGTTACGAGGGTACTGGACAGCATTCATAGGTGCAAAGGTATGGTTCCTGTCTAAAACATGACAATTCCAATATTTAAACACAACAGTATAAAACTGAGGATGATACTGTAAATACTGAGTCTTCTCTGTGAGACCAGGACAAATATACTCGTCACCCAAGAAAATACATAATGTCTACCACCAATTTCATATAGGTGAGATGATTTACCTAAAGTACTTGACAATGTATTTTAACATTTTTGTCTCTCTGCACCCACCCTGCATCAAAAAAGTGTACTTTAGTTTGTACTGCTAAAATTGTAGAAAATAACTGCCATTTAGGGACTTCAGGAAGTTAGAAGTAGTTTGTTCACAGTCTAACAGTAGAAGTGAGACAAAAAGACTCATTTGAAAACAGATGAGTCTTTTAAAAGTGTAACAACTACAAGTACAAACAAATTCACAGATAATTTCAAATTTTATGGGCAATTCAGTAACATAACACAGGCAACAACTAGGCAACAACACGGCATAAATGAAATAACTTCTCTTCTCCTGCTGTTTGGCCACTCACTCCCTTTTTTCTGGCTATTTTGTCAAAAGCATTTATAAACCAGACCAGAAGCAGCAACCAGAAAGAGACTATTTTCCAGCCAGGCTTCCTCTGCAGTGCTGTGACTAACTGGTACTTTGAGTTGGCTCCCCCCAGGGTAAAAACAAAAAAATGGGACCATGGCAAAGTAGTGGAAATGAAAGAGCAGCAGAACTGGGTCACATTGACTCCCAACTCAGATCAGCTTATCCAGTGGTAGAACTGCAATCTTTGACCAGATACTTCCAAATAACCAAAGCTAGGGAGAATGCACACACCAGTCCTAGCTTTCAGTTAACTCAGCCCTGACATAATTTTAACAACTGTCTACAAAATTACTGCATTGTCAACTGCCACATAAATAAATCAATGGGACAAAAAACAATAGAGGAAGTCAAGAGACACAATAAATTAAATTCCTATAAATTTGATGACCATATGTTACTTTACAGGACCCTTCCAAGCAGTCATTCTTGTGGTAGTAATTAATGTTATGAAGTGAACTCATTAACCACTATCAGTCCTACAATATCAAATATTTCTACAATGTAAACTGAGAATGCACCACTCTCAATTTTCCCCATTTGCTTTTTCAGTTAACCCTCAAAAGACTTGGCTGAACAAGAAGTTGAGAGAGAGTTTTTATTCTAAGTCTTTACTGCCAAGCATCCTTTTCAGTTTAAGGATACTTTCACAATATGCCACAGGATATGGACACCATTTAGAAAACTAGAAGACAGGCTGACATATACAGGAACCAAAACCTTATAAAGAAGTACACTGCCATATCCTGCTTCTGTAGAAAAACACTGAACCAAATGGGCAATTACAATCCCTTAAAATCAGTATATTTTAATTTTTGAAGATACAGACAATGGGTACACATCATGTTCAGTAAGGACTGGGCAAGGGATACTAAATTACTATTTCAAAATTAAATTCCGTGAATGACAGAGACAGTTAAAACAACAGCAGTGGAGGGGGATATTATCTTTGTCAGCAACAATAACTAGACTTAAAGAGCAGCTGGCCAAAGTTATTAAATTTGGAAACCACTTAATTTTTTTCCCTACTGCTTCCCCTATGAAGAGAAATAATAGTATGAAAAAAAAATTCTAAATACAAAGGTTTCATTATTCAAGTAAAAGGAATTACATGTATTTAACACTAGATCTGGACAAAAAGCAAAACAACAAAACCGTCACTTTAAAAAATAAGATATGATCACATTTTACAGTATCCATGTTATAATACATTATATAATTAATACAGGGGACTCTATGAAGGAAGTGTAAAAGGCTCCAGTTTGTATTTCTCTATAAAAACTGCTTAGATTATTAATGTAAATTACTAGGTTTTGCTAAATTGTACTATGCTAGGCATATCAATAATAGAATTGTCTACATTTAAAAGCTGCACCATCAGAATTCCTAACTGAAGGTATAGGCAAAACCTCTAAGCTCAAGCATGTTCTACAAGCTGATAGTTGCCATCTACCAACACACACCTGCTAGCAGAAACTGATTTTTTCAGGATGGCAGTAATGCTGGCTATACTCCCACCATGTCACCTATTTGAAACGATGATCCCTGTCTCAGTATCATGTCTCAGTATCATCATTTATCCCAGTAACATGCAGGAAGAGAAGAGGAATGAAGACAGTTTCAGAAATCAAGACAAGTATGAGAGAAGCTCTCACTGAAGCACTTCACCTCAGCACAGCCCTTGGGAAGAGAAAAAAAAATGCACTAGTAGCACTCTGCTAGGTACACTTATGGTACCTCATACAGAAGGTTGTAAATGTTCATGTGGCAAAATCTCTGAAAGACTAGCAGCTGGCATATAAACATCAGATTCAAGGAAAATCAGACTGCCAGAAAAATTAAGTAAAAAATGGTAGAGTTAATTACTGCACATTTGTATACTTTACAAGGCTAGAAATACGTCAGTTCATGTGCTTTCACACATTTTAATTTTTCAAGCACAGCTATGAGAGTCAGCGATAAAAATTAAATGCAAAATATTATCATAATGAGTAATGAAAATAAAATTAATGCTATATCAAATTTTTTTTTTTTATTTTATTTACAGTACAGGATGTTATATAGATAAGAAGTACCACAGAGGTATTCTGGGATCAGATGCAACTGTCCTACTGGGTCATAAACAAAAGTTGTCTGGAAAGCATGCAAGGAATGGGACAAAACAAGAGGACCAGCAAGTAATGTTAAAATCTAGAAACTATTGGTTACTGCCCATAAAAATCTGTGACAAGTATTCATTCATATACAAAGAAAGGAAAGAAAACAGGAACTGTAAGGCATGACTACTCTACACAGAGACATTAACATATACATTAAAAATTAATACATTCTAATTAAACACTTAAGAACCTTTTTATTTATGCTTCTTTGTTTCCAGTGGCATTCTCTACATATTTAAATATGAGGAGAAATGCTAAGTAAACAGACATATTTTTGAAGAGCTTACTTAAAAAAACACTCCACAAGACATATCCAGTGAAAAACCACAACTTTTCATTTATAAAATTCTGTAACAGAAGGAACAGACCCTCTAGACATAAATACAAAGGCAGGTAACACAAATTACCCTTCCTTCACCTCCAAAAAAGCACTGAGAGGTCCAATTCCTCTCACACCTTCACCTGTGTTTAGATACCTCACCTGAGGGGTTTACAGGAGGACTGCAGCCACCCTGCTGTCACTTCACAGGCTGTACCTCCTTCTCCTCACACTGTCAAGAAATCTTGAATGAATACTGATTCTTGTCTTGGCTGACAAAAACAACTGCCTACATTATACAGGATGATACATAGGCACTAAGTAAATTATGCTTTCTCTAAAGAAAAATATAAATATATCTGTAAAGACATATACAAATGATTCCATAGTCTACTGCTGGCATCTGAATATTCCTTCTGCTTCTGTTTGCAAATATATACATACAGAAATATGCACACATTCAAATACAGATGGCTTGTATGGTGTCACATTTCAATATCCTCAAGGAGCAACAATTCTAACCAAAAAACACTCTCAAAACCATTCAAAATCTGGGTACAGCTTAAATAATCTACAATTCTTGCACTCAGTCTGAGAAAAATCTGCACTAAATTAGTAATAATTTCATAACTGAACTCCTGCTTTGACAAATAATAACCAGCTGTTGGAAAATAACATTTCCCAGAAGAAAAAGAAAATAGCTAATTTAAAAATAAATAACAACTTAAATGAGAGTAACTACTTAAGCAGTCTGCATAGAACTTACTTCACAATGAAAGGGTCAGCTAGATGCACAACCAGGAAGCAGCAACTCTATCAGTGTGTGATGAACAAAATAAAGCTAGCAATAAAAATTAACTTAAGACAAAATAATGAATGTCTTACTTTACACAACAGCTTACAGGAAGGTTTTAAACACTGCAAAACACTCTCCATTTTTAATTCTGTAGAAAGGTTATGAGGCCTGAAAAAAAAATCCATACATTCTGACTAATACATGAGAAGCTGTAACATGCATTCTCCAAAAAACAAAGGTACAAAGTCCATACTTGTTGAGTCTTTTCTGTTTCAGCTCATGTGTTCTGCACCCAGGACTTCCAGCTCACACACCCTTTGTCTCTTTAGTGAGCATATGATGTACAGCATTCCCAAAGAAGCATAATAGTTAGGAAGTTTTATATAGACAGTAATGCTAAACACTGAAAAACTTTAAAAAGTGATCAGGTACTTTGACTAGAACTCATGACAGTTTTAATCAAGCCCCTATTTGCAGTATATAATTTGACTTACAGTATGAAATATACTTATGTTTTCTGCATTTTTGCATGACTGACTCAAGAAAACTCTCAATCAAATAATCACAGATGATAAAAATTCTCATTGTCTGCAGAACACTGGTATTGGTAATTCACTCTGAAGTACGTAAGGATTATATGTAATAGCTAATTGTACCTGGTATGCAAATTACATCCAAACTCATACCAAACAGTTATTTTCAACCTACAAGGAACAGTAGGCGTGAATACTTACTACATAGTTCGGGTTTCATTATAAACATTTTCCAGCAATTTCTCCTACACTTAATCATAAAAATCCAAACTCTGTAGGGCTTTTAGATTACTCTTATGAAAGAGTCAACACTGCCCATATACTAGAACAGCAGCCTAACACAAACTTAAGACTTTATTCTTGAAGCCAGACACTAAAGCTCATAGTTTCTTAGATTATCTACTGAATCAATCCTTTTAATTTTTTAAATTTAAAACACATCTTTGCATTAAATGAGATCAGTTAGCAGAGATGGTAAGAAGGCAGTGCAGGTATTTTAATTTGTTCCCTCATCCAAAGTATTCCACCAAAGATACCTGTACTAGTGAATCAAAATTTAAGAAGTCCCAGGAACCACCTTCTATATTCTAAATGTGTCTGAAGTTTTAATGGGATATATTTACAAAGTTCTAAGACTGGAATGAAACTCTAGAGATCATCTAATCCAATCAACTGCTCAGGCTCCTGTCCAAAGTATCAACACAGATGGACAATTCACACCAGTCCCCATCAGTCTGTCAGCTCCCAGGAACCATGTCCTGTTGTCAAAACCTTTCAAGTGCAGTTGCAGATTCTTTGATGACATCAACTGTAGCAGACACGGGGTTGGCTAAAGCCCCGTGGAGGACAGAGGCTTAGAGATAAGAAAATGCCAAGTCATAGTAACTAAGCCAGAAGCCCTCTCTCTGGTGCTCCAGGTTACCTTATCTCTCTGTGGCCCTATAGGTAATTTCCCCCTAACCATGACAATTGGTCAGTTCCTGAGCCCTTGTACCCCTATATAAGGGGCTACTTTAGCCCATTCTGGCAGAAGAGCTGTCACTGGAACCCTTCATGGACCCCTCAATAAACCACTGCCATGGAACCACCAAGGCTGCCTTCTCTCTCTCTCTCTCCACGTGTCCCCCGAGAAGCCACTGCTAGCCAGAGCGCCTTTAGCAAGCTAAGAGCTGAAAACTATAAAAGAGCTGAGATCACTAAGAGCTGATATCACTTGAGCTTGCTAAGGTGGCCACGGCTGAAAGCAGCGTGGGTTTCCAGACATCCAGCCTCTGGAAGGCTGAACTATCCAGCTCAAGCCTGCCTGCTCACCTGGGGCACATCGACCCTGCAGGAATCCAGCTATCTGGTTAGAAGCCCCTGTGGCTTTTCAATCAACCAGCTCCTGCAGCACTCTGAGATGCACTCCATCAGGTACCATGAACTTCTATACATCAGGTTTATCCAAACATTTTAGTCTGATCACAGAGGGCCAGACTTTCCCTGTTGTCAGGTGGACCTGGGGTTTGAGCCAGTCTTCCCCTGTGGTCAGATGGACCTGGGCTCCTGAAGGCAACACTTACAGTAAGGACCAAGGCATGCTTGTTCTGCATCCTTTGTCACTAGATTCTCCACGCCCTTCAGTAGAAGATCTAGATTTTTCCTTGTTTTCCTTTTGTTGCTGATACATCTGTACAAGGCTTTCCCCTTGCTGCACTTCACATCCCTCCCCAGATTCAATTCCACACAGGCTGTGGCTTTGCTAATTTCATCCCTGCCCCTGCATACTCAGACAGTCTCTGTGGTCTGACTGGGTCACACAACTCTGCCCTCGGTCCTTGTAAATTTCCATTTTAGATCTGGATTTTGTGAGGAGCTTCCTACATATCCACATAGCACTCTTATTCACCTTTTCATTATTTCATCAGGAAAAACAACTATTGAGTTTAGGGGAGAAAACTTGAAACAAATGCTACCTGCTCTCCCTGGATCCCTCTTCACTCTAGGCTCTTTTTTCTAGGCTACTCTATAATGTAACTCAGCTGATTAAACTGATGAAATGTTTTTGCCAAAGACAGCTGCTGGGATCTTCTGGGAAACCTCTTTATTAACACTGTATTATGTAAGTAACATCAGTTTTATTGACTGAAACTTGAAAAGCAATTTCAACACAATGATGTCTATCCTTTGCCATCTTAGTTGCATCAAAATGAATTAGTAATATAACCTGAAAACAATTTTATTACTTTCATAACTAATTTTTAATCAAGTACTTACCATAATCTAAACCTGAAACACATGGGTAAATGGAATAAATGCAACTGTTGAAATCTGCTCCACCTGACAGACATATTTTTTCAGTAAACACTTGACTTACCACTACACTAAGCATACTTTTTAAAGGTATGTGCCTCATCATCTGACAACCTACAATGTCTAGTGAGAAAAACAAACTCAACTGTAGTGTATATAGCTAAAGAATCACTAACTACACATCTGGGAGTCATGCTGGCATTCACATCAGAGAAAAAAGTCTGAGCTGCTAAAATGTGGAAAAATGACCCTTCAGAAAAGTTCTGTTCTTTCCAATAGGTTAGAAAATTAAGTAATTCTAAAAAATAAATCCCCCTAGAAAAGTAAACAGTTTCTTCAAAATTGGCCGGCTACCTGGTATAGTCACTGCACTTTGACATGTCCTTGTTTAATTTCCTATTGCAAAAGCTAAGGGAAATAAAAAGTAAAATATTATTAATCAGTCTAATCTAGACACCAAGTGACAAAGTGAAAGAATTTTTTTTTAATATAGGGGAACCTCTAATGTAGGAGTGTTCCAGCTGAAAACAATGACCTTCTCAATCAAGAGGGAAACTTTTACTGTTTTTTAGTGCAATAAACATCATCAGAAGCGAAAGCAGTAATAACTTGTATTTGGCAAAACTGAAAAAAAAAAAAAAAAAAAAACCACGAATCACTGAGAATTTAAACCCGGCAGTGTCTACTTCCAACAGAAATCCTGCACCTCTTCAGGGCACATCGAGAAGAACTCTATCGCCACTTACTGGGCAGCTACAGAAGTTTGAGGTTTGAGAACAGCACATGGACGATTGCAGAGCTACTGCACGGACAGGCAACTCAGTTACAAGGAGGAACAAGTCTGGCAGAAGTTTTTCTTCCTGCTTTTAGCTCTCACATGCCATGTATTTAAGGACATCATACCTCACTGCTTACCTGCACCTCAACCATTTCTTAACCGTGTGGCCAGAGCCAAAGGCTTTCCTTCCTCCCAGTCAAATAACACTGCAATTGCAAATTGCTGTGTTCAAAATACTACGGCAGAACACGTGAACTTATGCTGGATTTAAAACAGTATAGGACACAGTACAGGATATCAACACACACACACAAAAAAAAAAACTGGATTGGGGTTGCTGGGTTTTGGTATTGCTTTCAGTCGTCTTTTTTTTTTTACTCCAGCGTATGTGGGCACATTCATCCTTGGCATCTCAAGATGGATTACAAGTACTTCAAGTTTCCTAGAAGCAAAAGAATGCCCTCTAGAATATTCTCCATACTTTCCACCAACAGATAATATTTTCTTCATAGAAATCACAGAATACCCTGCGTTGGAAGGGATCCCAGGGATCATCAAAGGCCACCTCCTTGCCCTGCATGTGACAGCCTGAAGAATAGCACCATGTGCCTGTTCCCAAAAGACTATGTGTATGTTTGTACATATTTGTTTCCCTGCTCCTTCTCACACATCAAAAGAGCATACAAATGTGATACTACTTCCACACATCTGCCTTTTCTTGCTGTTCTGACAAGATCATCAATTTACAAGCCGCCTTCAACACTGCCTACTTACCAAATTTCTAGGTCAGAGTCCCCTTAACAGTATTTTTCACAGTAACACCCCCACTGTGACGACCAACTTAGTTTAACACATTTTTCTGGTATACTCCTAATCTTTCTTACCATCCCACAAAAAAATGCAAAATATGGATCAGAAACTGTCATCTTCAGCATTTTCCTTCTGTTTGTCTCAGCTTATCAGGTTCATGCACACACATTACAGCAGGTACAAATACTCCTCAAACAGTTCCACGAAAGCTGAAAACCCACAGAGGGTTTTCACCACTTCCCAAACATTCCCCTGCTGCCACTCCCAACTTTGACAGCAAGCAAATAACACAGACTGCATAAATTCTGGTGCCCAAGAAGCTCATCCATTATTCCCTCCCCAGAGAAGCACTGAGACCCCTTACAAACACCAGTGAGATCTCACTTTTCCACACAAACAGGCTTACAGCATACACAGACACTAACAAAACCATGGTGGGGCTTGAAACACCATCACCGCCCTCCCTTACCCAGAAAGTAAGCTGAGCAGTCATTACCATTAATGTGGTAATGACTATTCTAGATAAGTAATAGTGGGTCTGCTTATAAAATTCATCATATTAATTTCTGCCACGCACATTACCTCAGAGTCTCTCCACTATAAGAAATTAATTTATTACTTACATTATTTCTTTTTTTTTTTTTTGCATTATTTCTTTTTTTTTGCCCCTTGCTTTTCTTTTAGGAGCCCCTTCCTTCCATAAGTAACACCAACCAAGAACCAACCTTTGTTACTTTTAAGTGCTAGGTCTTTGCTTTTCTTCTAGAATGCTCCAGAATTCAACCCAGATATTTTTTAAACTACTAGCACACTTTGGTATTTCAGGACACAATCCACCTTAAGTATATAATTATTTACACGAGAGTCTGCTTTTGCTGTACAAATGTGTATTTCAAGAAACAGACCTATGTAGTCTAGGCCTGAACACAAGCACAGCAACCACTTTCTGTCAGAAAGAGTAAAACCCATGTGAATTTTTTGGTTTTTTAAAGAGAAAATCTCTCTGATAGGTATGTACCCCAACAGCACCATATCACCATCACTGCCTGAACTGTAGAGTGTGCTGGAGTAAAGGATGAAAACTGTAAGTTCAAGTGAGAATTTCTGTCGAGCCTCAGATATGAAAGTTAACTTCTTTAGCATACCTTTTGTAAGCCATTGAGAGTTTCTCAGTAGTTCTTATAAGCACTTCTGATGAGGGGTAGTTCTCCCTAAATTCACAAAAAATGCTTGCATTGCTACTTATGGATGGGCGAAGCTTTTGTATTTTTTTCTAACTGACAGGTAATGGAGAACTCAGTTTTTAAGACCAAGTGAAGATATCAAACACATCAAAACTTACCTGCTGTTCAGTATGTCCCTAACCTAAACCACATCTACAACAGAGTACCTGTCACTCTCTCTGTCAAGAGACTTACCACACTTTAAACAATATACAAAAAAAAAATCAAGAGAGAACATAGAGAAAAGATACACAACATCCAAAGCAAAATACAAGGAAGGCATATGTATAACTGAAGACAGAAATAAAATTTAAAAAAAACCTCAATCTGTTTTAGATAGGTAAGTACAGGATGTATTAAGGATATAAGATTGGATAAAAATATTTAGCAATCTCTGTATTCCTAAAAGGATAGAATGGATCTACCTTATGTAGACCAATGTATGATTGATTTCTGGTGTTACAAACAGAGATGTTAACTGACTACTAGTGTATACAGTCTGTGTTTTCAATTACTAATATTAATGTAACCCACTTATGCAACTACTGCATTAAATCTATTGATTAATACAATGGCAGGATGATTAAAACTTAAGTTTAACTTGGCTTTAATTTACACTCAAATTTAAAAGGCTTCAAAATTTTATTCAGAAATTACAGGCCTCAGGAACACAAAAGAATCAGCTGAAGTCACTCACTGAGCAGTGTCACTATTTGAGTGACCAGTTAAAAGAGGAAACTGTATTTAAATATTTGAAAATAAGCCTTTTCTCAAAGAGATTTTGTATTTATTCATTACTTTGTTTAAAATCAGACCCAACCATACTCACAGTATGTTTATTATGATATATAAAATTGCCTTCATTAAACTTAGAAGTTTATATATCCACATTGCCCAGGGAACCCTTTTTTAGCATGATACTTCTTAAGACAAAAAGTTTAACAGCACAGGAGCACCTACTGACATCTTGGTAATATTTCTTCCAGGAAAATAATATCTCTGATCTGGGACAATAAAGATGCTCTTAAAAGTAAAGAAAGTATAAAAATTCCTATGTCAAAGGATTCTTAAGATTTTAAAGGGACTGTTCTCAGAACTGTTTCTTCCCCCTCCAGTGAAGATCTGGCCAAATTATCTAGTTGATACATAATTTACAGTCCACTCTCCCTCTTCTAACACACCTGAACTCCAGAAGGACTTCCTGCTTGAAGTACAAGAAGACAATGGAACCATTCTTGCAACATCCTTCCAGAACTGGCAAACTCCCAACACTCAGAGGGCGCTCGCAGCAGTTCCCTTTACCTGACTTAACAAAGCACCAGGCAGATTAACTGCTGGTGCATTAGCTGCTCGGCAGTATTTGCCCGGCCACTGTGCACAGGCAAACAGGCTTACTCTCAGTAAGGGAAAAAAAGACACATTTTCAAGAGCAGCTAAAGTGTTACTTATGGTATGGCTTATCACCCTGCATCCTATTTATCCTTTCAACTTTCAGATCGAGTCAGCTTTTCATCTTTCAACTTCTGTAATCACAGAATCACTGGGTTGAAAGAGACTGTCAAGATCAGCAAGTTCTACCCATGCCCTAACACAAACCATGACACCGAGTGCCACATCCAGTCTTTTTTTAAACACATCCAGGGGTAGTGACTCCACCACCTCCCTGGGCAGACCATTCCAGTACTTTATCACTCTTTTCATAAAAAACTTTTTCCTAATATCCAACCTACATTTCCCTTGGTGCAGCTCAAGACTATGTCCTCCATCAGTTGCTGCCTGGAGAAAGAGACCAATCTCCACTAGACTACAGCCACCTTTCAGGAAGCTGTAGAGAGTGATAAGGGCACCCCTGAGTCTCCTCTTCTCCAGGCCAGCTGGATGCAGCACCCTTTACCACCAGTCTTTGGGCCCGGCTATCCAGCCAGTTCCTAACCCAGCAAAGAGGGCTCCTTCCTGTCCAAGCCGTGGGCTGCCAGCTTCTCCAGGAGTGTGCTGTGGGAGACAGTGTCAAAGGCCTTGCTGAAGTCCAAACAAACATCCACAGCCTTTCCTGCATCCACCAGGTGGGTCACCTGGTCATAAAAGGAAACCAGGTTGGTCAAACACCACCTACCCCTCCTAAGCCCATGCTGGCTGTGTCTGATACCCTGGCCATCCCATAAGTGCTGCATGATCACAATATAAACTGCTCCATTACCTTACCAGGCACTGAGGTCAGGCTAACTGGCCTATAATTACCAGGATCCTCCTTCTCACCCTTTTTGTGAATAGGCATCACACTGGCCAGCTTCCAGTCATCTGGAACCCCACCAGTGAGCCAGGACTGTTGGGAAATGATGGAGAGAGGCTTTGCAAGCTCATCTACCAGCTCCCTCATCACCCTGGGATGGATCTCATCTGGTCCCATAGATTTACAACCATCCAAGCAGCTCAGCAACTCTCTGACTGCCTCCTCCTGGATAAGAGGGGGACCAAACCATTCTGCTTCCTGACACCATCTATCAGCCCAGGCAGACAGTGGTCCTGATGACATGCCATCTTCCCACTAAAGACTGAGGCAAAGAAAGCATTAAGCACCTCTGCCTTCTCCTCACCTGCAGTTACAAAGTTCCCTCCCACATCCACTAGAGAACAAAGGATGGTCTTACCCCTCCTTTTTGCCATTAATATATTTGTAAAAACTTTTTTTATTATCCTTTACAAAAGCTTCCAAATTAAGTTCAAACTGAGCTTTGGCCTCCCTAATTTTTCTTCTACGTGCCCTAGCAAGCCCCTTAAATACTTCCTGAGAGACAGACCTGACCCGCCTTCCAAAAATTGTACATCCTCTTTTTATTCCTAAATTCCCATCCAGGCTGGACACTTGCCTTGCCAACTCATCTTTGAGCACACAGGGACAGTCTATTCCTGTGCCATCAAGATCTCAGTTTTGAAGCACACCCACCTTTCCTGGACTCCTTTGTTTTTAAGGGCTGCTTCCCAAGGAACTCTTTGAATAAGTCTCCTAAATAGGCCAAACTTTGCCCTCCAGAAGTCCAGTGTAATAGTCTTACTGATCTTCCTCCTGATTTCACCAAATAGAGAACTCTATAATCTCATGATCACTATGCCTCAAGTGGCAATCTTTGCTGTTGTTGTTGTTGTTATGAGTACATACAAGGATAAAGTGGAATATATATTTTGTTTCACAGCTGACAACAAAAACTTATTTAGTACCAGACAGTAAAGGCAGAATGAAAGAACTTGTCACTTTTCAAATTATGGAAACTATCAATGCAGATACTAGGAAACTACTAGTGTTAAGAGAAGGGATTAAAATATCATGCAGCTTTTCAGGCAATGAAAAAAGAGTAAAACAACATTAGTACCTCCTATTTTCAGCCAAATTTGCACCTTCATCCTTGAGCTCCTTACTTTTCCTTACACAATCTTCTAAGAGAACTTCCTTTCTTCTCTTAGCTGCAAGCACCCAGTTAGCATCATCATCATCATCCAGATCCTTGTCATCCGCAGCATCTGCTTCGAACTGCTGAGAAGTAGCTCTTGAGACCTTCTCACCAATCTTTCTCTTCCACCCAAAAGAAGCCATCTGGAGAACTAGGAAGAACACATTTTATATAGTTAGGTAATTTTGCTTTTAAGTACACAGCAGGACAGTCACCTCTCGCTCATCCCGAAGCTAGAACAGTAATACAGAGCGGCACCCCCCACACAGGATGTATCCGCCCGGCTGCACCGCAGCTGTCCCTGAGGCGCACGGCCCGGCCGCCCGCGGCGCTACCTGGCGCAGCCGCCGGCCGCCTCTCCCGGCTGGAAGCGCCGTGACAGCCCCGGCCCGCGGCAGGAAGCGGAAAGGCGGGGCGGCACGGCAGGAACCGGGCAGGAGCAGGAAGGAGCGAGGGCAGCGGCAGTGCCCGTGGCGCCGGCAGGGACAGCCGGGAGCCGTAGTTCTCCGTGGCGCGGGGCGGCAGGGCCCCGGGGATGCCGTGAGGCGCCCGGCGGCCCCCCCGCTCCTGTGCGTATGAGGCAGCGGTGGAGAGCGGGGCCGGAGGGGACAAAACAGCCGGGCCTGGGAGTGCCACCGCCCGCGGTGTTGGAGTGTCACACGGGGACAAGTGCGGGACGGCGGGAATGCCCCCCGCGTGTACCGACAGCGCCCTGGGACAGCAGCCATGCACCACGGACAGGCGGCTGCGGCCGGGAAGTCCTGTAAGGAGAAGTGACCCAGGCTCACAAGCGCGGCTTTTTCCTTTTCCCTCTCCGCGGGAAAAAAACACCATCACAACCAAAACACACACACACAGCAACAGCAACCCCCCCCCCCCCAAAAAAAAAAACAACAAACCACAAAAACAAAAGACCAAAAAAAAAAAAAAACAAAGGGGTGAAAAAACCCCCAAAACCCACCACCACCCCAAAAGTATAAAAAAAGCCCAATACAAAACAACAAAAACTCAAACTAAACAAAAAAAAAACTCAACCCCTCCTCCTCCCCCCGCCCCAAAAGAAAAAACCCAAACAAACACACAAACCAAACCAAACCCCTCAACAAAAAGAGAAGCAGGGTTTAAAACTGCAGGGCGGCGGTGTTTAAAACTGGTCCCTACTGCAGAGACCAACACCAAGAGAAAGGCTCCATCCGTGGTGCGAGAGAAAGGCTGAGCGAAGTTGCCAGAGGAGGCGCGTCACCACAGGGGCACAAAAGACGTGATAAGGGTTTGTTCGTCTCACATTCCTTTTCTTCAGCAAGCGTTTACAAGATCGAGGGGGAAATGAATCAGTCGGATCAGGCGAGCACAGCTGGTGCACCAGCCTGTCCAGCTGGGAAATCTGTCATTTTTGTCATGTCGCTGCTTTTTCTATAATTGTAATAGTTGTTGTTTTTAAAACGATTGTAACACTTCTTGTCCACTTACATATAACACTAGAAAACAGCAACCACACAGTTTCAAACAAGATGGTTCAGTATTTCATGTTTACTTAGCTTTTAGTTTTGAAAGTTTAAAAAGTTATACAATTAGAAACAAGCATTTTTGCCATTCAGCTTTGTCAAAAGAAATTAACAGGAAGTAGGCACATCTTTGTTAAAGAACAGGACTTCGGATCTTACAATGGTAATCAACTGGTAAAATAAAATTTATCTCGAAGTTTGTATTAAACACTCATATCAAGACAAACATGAAAGGATTTTTTTCTTCATATTGCACCACCAAGATGAATTTTTATCCATTACCTAGTGATTTATATTGCACATGGACAGCCCAGGTTCATCCATGTTACTGAAAAAATTACAATACAAAGACAAGGTAACTCATTGTACTCCAACAGGAGTAAGCTTGGGAATACAGAGTAATACACTTTACCAGTTTGTGTATCCGCATAAGCTGCCTTACAACTCTGTCAGCTCTCTTAGTGAAGTTTCATTTCACAGCCTATTGGCAGCTTCGAGTGCAATCCTAAAGGTCTGCAAGATCAGTAGGAACATGTGAAGAAACAAATTCAACAGCAAGATCTACAAAGCATAGGAAAGTCACACAACAGGCAACTGGGTTCAACTTGGTTGTTAGTGCCCCTTTCTACCCCTACCCCTCCCTATAAAAATCTTAATTCAATCAGAAAACCTTTGGCCATCAAAATTGATCTACCATAAAAATGCACTTATTTACAACTACATATATTGTACACTTCTGCCAGAAACTTGCTTTAACCTCCTGATACCAAAACTAAGGACAAACCAGGGTTGTCTTAAAGCACAAGAGGGCTGTAAAGGTATATAAAATCAAGAACTATTTTGCATCTTTACACCTTGCATATTTTGTCAACATTACAAGGAGCAGATAGCATTTATAAATAGTTCAACATATGCAAGTGATCCCAAACCAATTCCAGATGAGGAATTGCTACAATTTAAAAACCTGTGCGTTTGTAGTGTTTATACAAGTGCAATACTTAATTCCAAAATAAAGGGTAACAAAAATGAACACACTGACTTATTCAGTACATTGGTACCAATTTATACAAGCCTAAAGACAGGACTTCTTTGTAGGATTTGCAACTGGTCCCTCACATTGGCATCTTAAAGTTTTGGGTTTCAATTTCTAATATTAACTTCCACTTTGGAAAATCTTCCACTTTAAGGTACAGTGATACAGCCGATGTCCCTACAGGGACCATCTGTGACACATGAGGATAAAAAAAGTAGTTGTAAACTTGTACCCACTTATGAGACAGACCTCACAATCACCCAGTTCAAAAAACAGTTACAGCAGTTCAGGGGCTTCAAAACAGCCTTTTGTTTCTTCAGATTCTGGGCATATAAATTTCTGAGCTGCAGCCAGCTGGCCAGGATTGAATTGTTCCTGTATCTGTAGCTAGGAGCTTCCCATGGACAAAATCTCAGCCATTGGCAAGAATTTCCGTCCATGCGAAGAGTCCAGGATTCACTGCTCAGTACTGCCTGGAGTTCCAGCCTCTTCTTGGGGGAGCAACCTTTGAAACTATGTAGGTCATGAATATTATTTTGAAGCAAGCATTAAGTCTTGAATGCAAAGCTAAGTATTTTATGACTGTTTGTGTCTACCAAGTGCCAGATGAAAATGGAACCATGGCTAATTATATCCAATTTAAAGAGACTAAAGGTTTTCATGCAAGTACTACCTGGGATTTTAACAGACAAAGTGTAGGTTTTTTCCTAAAATGCTGCAAAACCATAAACGCAGAAGAACTTTTATTATGGGTAATTGCAATCTACAATTAAAAACTCTAGCACTCAAGTTGTCATGATCAGTTTTCAATGCTCAGCTGAAAAGTTCAACTGTTTAATTCAGTTACATTAAATAACTAAGTTTCCTATAGAGGTCACCTGGGAAAAATTAGAAAGCTGTGCACGTGGTTTTGAACTTCATACTGAATACTATATAGTGTATTTTAAGTTAAGGTGATAACCAGCTGTATCAAAGTATGAACATGTATGTTAAAAACCTGTAAATTTCAGATTCTGGAATAGCATGAAACAGCCCTCATGCTCTGCTTTTAACTACAGGGACATGTTTCTAAGGAAAAGGATTCTCAGTCTGTAGTAGCAGTGGGAAGCTGCTGTGCTGCTACAACACTATGATAACATGTACAGACCAGGAGGTTCCTGACAGGTTCTCCACAAAGCAACATTTTGGTTTAGTCCATGGGATGCCACTTCTTCTCGGCATTAAGTCTCCTGCCACTGTTATGGACTCAATCACTCTACCCACTATCCACAGAATTTTCACCCTCAATTCATTACAGAGCACCTACACATTTCCAACTGGCCAGATTTGCATGCCTTTAATAACACTTGTTGTTAAAAGTAGTACATTGTAACACATCATAGCACTCTTTATTATTTTTGTCAAATAAGGGAGAAGAAACATAGCAGTTTTAACACATTAACATCTGTTAGGAGATGCTGATAGTTCTGAGTCACAACTGTAGAGGGTGACCAACAAGTCATACTGAGATCACTGAACTAGGACGTGTATGTTAACTTACAGTGCATCAGATATATGTATAACTAGATAAAAAAACAAGGAGGTCCATCTAGCTTAAATGTTATAGGCAGCCTATTTTGTACTCAATGTAAAATGTTACAAACACTACCCCAAAGGGCATGTTATTTCCTGTACCTGTGTTATGCTATTGGACAGCAGGCAATCAGAATTCACTCCAGCTTCAAAATAATATATGTTAACTGCCTATAATAATTTTATATCCCCGTGCAAATTGCATTCTGTGGCTAGCTTTTTCAGCGCCTTAGTTAATTTCACTTGATTATAATTGGAAGCATCTGACTATGATTTAGGCATGCTTATTGCTCTAAAAGAAATAAGCCCATCTTCAAAATTACTGTGCAAGTATTTTAATAAGATTTGCACACATCTCAAAAAACTCAATAGTATGACTCCCTGGTCTTGGAGTTACGTCAGCTGTGGAAGAGTCAAGCGAAGAGTTCACTGATGAAGTAAGGGATGTATCCGCAGATTTTCCTTGAGCATCAGCATCTGAATCTTTTTGACAAGATTTATAATTGCTCACAGAACCTGATCTCTGTGGAGTTGCAGTCCCAGACTTCGCTTCAGCAATTTCATCTGGGAATAAAGGAAGAGAAGAGGAAAATTTGGTAAAAAAAAAAAGTCAGTTCTAGGAAGAGCCAGTATCTTCCCTTCTCACACTTTAAAATCTTGTCTTTTAAAATCTCGATTAATAAACGAACAGCTTTTGCAAACAGCATTTGATACAAAAGAAAAGCTTGTATACATAGTAGCAAACCAGCAAATGTTCTTATGCTAATTCTTTCTGTGCTCTGAACTGTACTTCAGAGCTATTTACATCTAGCTCAGACTAATACTAATTGTATTTTTCATTAACTGATTTCAGCAGCCAACTGTTCAATTTAGGTTACTCAAAGCAAAAACAGGTCAGCATCATAAGATTAAGTTCAATAACAGTTTGTAGATGTTTTTTCTACAATTTATTCTATTTTTGTCCTCTTTTGGGTATTTATATATTGTTATTATTTGTATTTTATTATATACTTGTTAGCATCTACATTCATTTATTCTTCTCTTTTGAAAGTTTTTGCCATAGAATGTATAGGCTGCAGCAACTGATCTTTACCTTCAGTATGAAGAGAAAATAGTTTCATTTTAATAGTAGTGTTCTGCTGAAGCATCTCTATTCTTATTTTAAATACTGAACATTAACCTGGCTCTAAGCTGGCTCCTGAAAAATTATTTCAGGAGAAATTGGTGAAAAGGTAATACCTCTTGCTTACACAAAGCTACTTAAATTTACAAATCGTTATGAGAACAAAGAACCGTTAACTATGGTAGAGAGAAGGAATGTCAAATCAGTTTAACTATTGGAAGAGATACAACCCAAGGGCACAGATTTGTTGCATTTCCTCAAAAGTGGAAACCAGGATTGTAGTAGGCTGCCCTCTCACAGCTGCACGGCTCTAAGCAGTCAAAAAAAAAATTCCTTTTTCCATGCAATGTTTTCCTAGGTATGTCATCTACACCAGTGGCTGTAGGTAATTTTCCTTTAGTCTACTATGCCCATGAATAAGTGTTCAGTCTCTATTAGCTCCTATGCTCACTTCATATAACCAGGCTTTGTATACTGTGTTACTGTCACTCCATAAAATATATTTTTGTACAGGTTAAACTATAAGCTTTCAAGATTTTAGTTCCGGCGAACATAAAATTCCGACCTCAAAATTTTAGCTACTACTAGAACTGACGGGTTAACTTTGCCTTGCAGCTGATATCTCAGAGCAAAGGGGAAGAAAATTGGAAGGACAAAAGTGAGAAAAAACTGTTTATTTCTACCCGTGAGTTAAGTAAGGTGTGGGGGGAGGAAAATGATGCAAGGGGAACCTCTCACTATCTCCAAAGCAGACTGACACCCAACCAGTCTCAAGGTTACCTTCCCCAAAAGCTCTTTCTTTGCTAGGCATAACATAATACGGCACTCAACATCCCTTTGTTCAATATGGCTCAGCTCTGCAGAGCTATTGCTCCCCTCCCAACACAACAGTGTGGAAAAAGAAAGGCTGTATACTATGCCAGTGCTGCTGAGCAACACTCAGCAGCAGTGTGTTTTCAATACTGTTTTAGTCACAGATCCAAAACAGCACCATGTAGGCTGCTAGGAAGAAAATTAACTCCATCTCAGTAAGACCCAGTACAGAGAGGTACAGTCCAAATCAGATTTAAATGCCTAGATGTCACATTTACCTTCATTAGAAAACACTATTCACATGCTTACTTCAGATCTAAATTAATGTTCAAATTCAGGGTGAGGCTCCAAAGGCAGCTTAAGTTGGTCCCAATCTCACCTCCAATCCTGTCCCCTTTTGCATTACTGGTATTAGTTCTGACGCAGACAAAAAATAGAGCTCCTCAGGAGCTGATATAGCAAAAAAACAAATGGGATGCAGCAGCTAAGCATGTATCACAGGGACACTAGTCCAAGAAGGAATAAGGAAACACAAATACAGGTTAGATTGGTTTAAAATAAAAAAGGGCAACACTTACTTCACTTCTAAATAAGTAAATACAGACATGTTTGCAGGTGGAATGATTTCTCCTACAACTCAATTAACTTAAGTAACTCGTCACATACCATCAATACTACGGAAGTCCAGTAAGTATGTTCTGCTGTCCACCTGATACAACTGAAGACTCATTTTGGAATATGCACTTGTTACTGGATTCTTCCTCCGAACACGTAGATAATATGGATTTACAACCTAGAATGAAAGATATTTGGGTCAGTTAACCAGAACTGCTTGAAAATCACTGCATACTGTTTTTGTCCTTTCAGCTCACTAGCATTTATCAAGTGATTTCAGACTTTATTACCTGTTGGATTTGAGGGTTATTGGGGTTTTTTTTTTAGCCAAGAGAAATATATTCCTACATCCCCAAGAGAAACTTTTAGCTTTTTTTTCCTGTCAGCATGTGTATTCTCCCCCCAAAACCCTTCCGGCACAGCAAACAGACAGCACAGGCACATAAGATTAATGCCACAATATGAAAACAGTTTCAGATGTCTGGGCTATGTAACTACACAGCTCAAACCAAAAAGCATTGTTGTTTGCTGTAAAGGTCCTCTATTTTGTTACCTTCCATTCATAATCCAGTTGTTTAATTGCTCTGCAAACTTCAGCCATGATATCATTTGGCCGACTCTGACTCCGTATTCCCAAGTGCCATTTAGCCCGCCTTACACCTTGGTGTTTTGACTTCTGTGGATTCAGCTCATCAAGGGTGTGGCGGGGACGTGGTGCTTCAGCTACTAAAAATGGCACTCGTTCAGGGTGAGGGCGAGACAGGTGGTGATCATCCAGAAAAGAATCTGGTGGACTTGTGGCCAAGTAGAAGTCTTTGGCCTCGTTCATTATTCTTCTGTTATCTATAATGAGGTGATAAGCAACAGCTAGAGGATCCTGATGATTTCGGCTGTACAGACAACTTAGCACTTCCTCTTCTGTGCATTCAAACTTCTCACACACTTCTTTTAAGGCTTCATCATCAATCATGGTAGAGCTATATGATGGATCTTCAGGAAACAAGTATTTTGGAAGATCCTGCTTAAACCATTCATGTTCCCTAGATTTAAAAATAAAAAAAAAATCTGAGTATACCTAAGTAAAGAAAACATTTTAAAAGGAAATTCCTTTAAAATATAAATTTTAATCTGTGCTGGAAGAAAGAATAATGGTTGCCAGTTTAAGACCCCTTGTAGCACAGACAATAAAATTGTACATAAAGTAAGCACTGCCTGCACAAGATTTCACTAGACATTTTGCAGGAAACTGAAAAAAATGTTTCTGCTATCTCACAAATTGCTTAGGGATAGGAATCAGTTGGTTACTTTCTCATTTATAATTTCAGTACTTTCTTCCTCCTGTTCTTGTGGCTGTTTTTCAGCCCATAGAAAGGGCTGATCCTTCTGATTCCCTTCCTGTTCCCTCCTAGAAGCTTCTTCATTCCTGACCAAACCAGATTACTTTTTCTTTGGCTGTTTATTTTTAGTTATAGGAGCAAGTGATATAGTTGAAAGCTGGGTTTCTGTCGTAGCCAAAGTGTCTGTTGATATGTTTTCAGACCCAGAAATCCCATCTTCTCCTTGAAGGTGCTGATTAGTATGGAGCAGTGTTCAATAGGGGCAAGGCCAGGTCCCAGCATGGCTAATAAGCCGGCCTCCTTGCAACAGCATCTTTCTTTCAAACATTCTATCACTTCACGATAAATTGTTATGACTAGAAAAGCTGCCCATTTTTTTAAAAGGTTGCAGAGTTCACAAGTTACACCAGTTGCTGCCAGGGTGGAGTTCTAACTGTTTGTTGTCGATGGTTTCATGTTGTAATCACCTGTTGTTAATAGTTTTTCGTTAACTACCTGTTGTTGATGGTTGGAAATCCCCCATTGTCAAGTACCACCCGGCTGCTTCCTGGAGGATGGCAGCCAGGACGGTGAAGAAGAGGGTTGGCATGCAAATGAGGAAACCCCTCACCAAACCTAGCAAAAATCCCTAAAAACAACGAGCCAACACGGAATTAAGAGATCGAAGTGATGTCTAGACATGAGGAACAGAATCCAGTATCCCCTGAGACCCTTTTTTCCTTCCACCCTAACCTAAAGACGTCGGCTAGAAAAAGGACCTCGAATGTCAAACCAAAATAGCTGGAATCTCCTGGTGCTCTCCTAAGGACAGAAGCCCCAGCTCTACCTGCAGACCATCAGACAAAGCTGCATTTTTCCTCCTCCTCTTTGCCACTCCTGGAAGCAGCGGCGGCGTGAGCGCGACCTGTGAGTTCTTCCCACCCGAGCTGATTTTTTAATAAAGGCATTAAAAAGGATAAATATCTCCTGGCATATTTATTTCAAAAATGTCATTCCTGTCGTGTCCTACCTGCACATTTTCTCCTACGTGCCTTACCATCCATAACCACACTGCTGTGAGGCCTGGGAGATGTTCCAAAATAGCTTGTTAATCTTCCAAAAAGTCTAAATTATGCTCCTAAGAAATACCAGTAGAAATATTTTGACTGCCTAAGCATGTTCAAGATACTAAAGTTATGGCAATGAGGGAGAAAACATCACAGAAGAATGTAGTGAAGGTGCCATTCTGTATTTGCTCCACAAAAAAAAAATCTTGGACAAAGATATGTAATTGTTAATTGTCTCCCTGAGATGGTACTCAAAGGACAGTCACAGCTCCCGTACAGAGCCCAAATACCAGATTAAACTCAAGGCCGATGTCCTAATAAAAAAATAAAACAACCTCCCCCCAAAAGTCACTAAGCACAACATAGCACCGCAAATTGAAAAAAATCCCCTAAATCTTCAAGATGTACAGCAAAAAATGGAACATGGAAGAGATCTGATAAACCAATATTGAGAACAGAAAAATCAATATTCCAGAACCATCACAGAACCATTATACAGATAGAATTTATAATTATTTTATCTACTATTCTCTGTTCAAATCTGTTATCTCAACACCTTCAAGCCTCATACTGGGTATCAAACAGGACTGCTATGGTTTAACCCCAGCCAGCAACTAAGCACCACACAGCCACTGGCTTGGTGCTCTCCAGTGAGATGAGGGGCAGAACCAGAACAGAAGTGCAAAAAACTTGAGGGCTGAAATAAAAACAGTTTAATAATTAGAATTTTAAAAAAAAAAATCTAAGCAGAAAAAAAATCCAAAAACACAAGAGAGGTGACAAGGAAACCCAAGAAAGACAAGTAATGCAGATAAAAACAACTGCTCATTACAAAATGTCTGACAACCAGCAGACCAGCCGCATCTGCCTTCCTCTTACTTTCTACTGCAGAGTATCACCCGATATGGTATGGAACATGCCTATGCTCAGCTGGGGTCAGCTGCTCCAGCAGTGTCCCCTCACAATTCCTTGTGCACTCCCAGCCTGCTCTGTTGGGACAGTGTAAGAAGCAGAAAGGACTTTCTCTCTGTGCAAGCCCTGCTTGGCAGTAGCTACAACATCCATCTCTTACCAAGACTATTTTCAGTACAAATTCAAAGTACACTTACTGCGAAAAAATTCAACTTTATTCCAGCTCAAACCAGCACAGTGAACTAGGCTCTTCTCAGTGTGTTCCTGAGAACTCTGTGCCTCAGCACGAATGTGCTGAGCAAAATATAGTTTAATCAGAAAAACAGTTGATTTGGAAGCAGAAGAATATTGTCCCGTATCACAACAGCCATAGGCTTAGCCATAGCTGGGATGACTGAACCCAGAAGAACATTGTTACTGTTCATGGCACCAGGCCTTTCCCCTTGCATGCACATACATACAACCCCTAGAAGAACTAAGGTATTCAAATCAACTCAGTTTGTCCTTTAAACTGTGAGGTGACGTGTCATATGGGTAATAGGACAGAGCTGTTTCGGATTCAAATTCCATCTGTGCTCTGAAACCAACATTTTTCAACATCTGTTTCATACCACTTCTTTTCCACACACTATTTATTTAACACAACTGAGGTTGCTCATTTCCTAACTTCCAACCGTAAAAGGAGCAGCATTTTTGCTATGGTACTATAGCAACATTCTTTCCTTAGAGCTTCTTGCAAAGAAAATTAAGCTGCTGCATAAAGTACATTTCTCTCAGCTAACGTTTTTTTTAATTTGATCCAGCACACATTTGTCAACACAATCAACTTCTCCAGAATTATCTCTTGGGACCTAATGCCCATGATGCCTCTTTCTACCTACAAACTTTAACTTATTGGTACTTGGTAATTGGTAATTACTTGAAGTAATTACTATTCATGCCAGTGCTTTGAAGCTAGAAATTGTTGCCTTACATGTGGAATATTCACAGTCTTAACAAATAGCTTTCCAGAGCCTGAAGAAATAAGAATAAAAGCAGTAGTTATCAGATTAAAGCAACATTTACTGAAGAGAGCACTGGTTCCTAAAAAGAAAGACCATTTTCTTCCCTCAGAGAAGTCTATATAGTGTAATTTCTGCAAACCATTATGCAAGCAAACAGCTTTGCTACGGCAGTCTTAAACCTAAAGTGTCTCAGAATTTCCATATATAATATAAATAATCTGTTTTATTATGATCTCCAATAGATACTTCAAGGTCTACTGCAGATCAGCACTATCGGAGCTAAAACCAAGCCATCACAAGCTGAATTTTTCATCTCAGTCTAGAAAACATGGACAAGCTGTATGAATAACTTCTGTGTTCTGCATATTTGCGCTATTGTAATTCCAGCATCTTGTGATCAGACATCAGCAAGTGTTTTACCTAATGTCTCTGATTGTTGCTCTTTTCATTGGATCCACTTGCAGCATGTGCTTCAGAAGACTAATGACAGATGGATTCAGGTACTGAGGGGTATAAAAGATACCATCACATATCTTCTTAAAAAGGGTTGGCACATGATCATCATCAAATGGAAGTGTTCCACATAACAAAGCATAGAGAATAACCCCACTGCTCCAAATATCTACTTCTGGACCTGCATATAACCTGTGAAAAAAATAATTATTAGTGATTTGTGTTTAATACATTTAAATATGTTTTCTGTCATTTTTACATTGTCTCACAGTAAAAGCATGTGAATTTGGGACAACCAATTTTGCAAGCATTATACCATTTCAGTTCTATTCTGTGCCACCCTTGAACTTCAGTACTCTTCCCTTTCTAATATACAAGAGGACACAAGTACAGTTCTTCCTCTCTAATGTGTAACAATAATCCATGGTGCAATTTTGCACAATGACAAATTGAAAGAAACATGCATCTACTACTAAGAAAGCCCATGTTATATATTGCTATCAATGTTTTAGAGGAATCTGTGCGAAGTCAGTTATCCCCCAAATCGTGGCTGAAAAGTTTAAGACAAGTCCATATAGCAGAATATGTCACGTATTCTGTGCCCCTGCCAGAGTAAAAGAGACATCTGGCCTCCAATCAACAAGAGGCAATATTAGGGTAGGTAGCTGAAAGCAGATTTGACAATCGTTTTCAAAAAGGGAAGTTACTCTTTTTGGAGGTATCTACTCTGTAGCCTGTATTTCACTGATACTCAGCTTCACAGCAGACTCTGCCTGTAACTCTGCACCTCAGCTTCCAAGATCTGAGCCATACAGGAGATTTTCAAAGCAATTCAGCCAGAGTGTAGACAACACATTTGGGGCATTAGACATTACCTCTTCCTTACAGGAAGTATTCACAGCTAGTTCACAGAAGCTTTAAACATTTTTAAAATTATCAATACCACTAACAGCCCTCAGTTTCTCAGCATAAAGTTTGTCAACTGAACTACTTTTGTACCCTTTAAAACCAAGCAGCAACATGACTGAAGTACATGCATACATGTATCCAATATAAAAGAAACTACCTTCCAGAAATTACTTCTGGTGCAGCATAGTTAGGGGAACCACAGCTTGTTCTTAAAAATTCTCCATCTGACATCATATTTGATAGACCTGAAAGTGTATAAGAGTAACTACTAAAAATTCAGGGAGCAAAATTATTTCACACTGCATATACCACCTAGAACAAACCACTAGTGATTCAAATTAGAAAATTAACAAATTTATTCCAGTTAAGAAATAATATTGTTTGGAATTATGGAATTTTTATATGAACATGCCCCATAATCCTTTATGTATTTTACCAGAAATCTGAGTAACATCAATCCATTACTGCCCACAGCCTAGAGATATTTGAGAAGATATTCATTCCTAGACTAGAACAGTTAAATTTCGATGACACAGGCATGAAAGAGAACAAAGCTGCTCAAAGGGAGATGAAGGAATATAGCAAGATAGGATTTTGGTCATTAACAAGAAAGTAATACAATTCCCATTTGCTTCTAAAATGCCAAAGTGGGAAACGCTACCACAGAATTCCCTAAAATCCTGTTAGAAGTTACACAGAAGAAAGGAACTGAGGAGGAAACATGAATTTACTACAATTTACACCCCTACATTATGCACCTGGTTCCTGCATCACTGCAGTTTAGTAGTTTGCTTTTCAGATACTCTGTAAGCAATGGAAGTATGCTTTAGAACCAGGCCACCTGCATTCACCAGCACTCAGTACAATCTAACAGCTGTAGAAAATTTCTTCTAGTTTCCTCAGTGAGGCTGCATGATCAAGACTACCATACGCCAAAGAACTCAGTCTCCAAGAAGGAATTATGCCCTTTTGTGGGTCAGCAGGAAATGTGGAGGGGAAAGAGTACAGCTTGCCTAGCTTTCATGTTCAAACATAAAAAAGCTTTTATTAAGCTCTTGTTTAATACACCACTCATGAATAAATGAGTGCTACAGTTTTGCTGACGCTACGTTACAGGAAGATGTTTTTGTAAGTTACTGTACTTCATTTCTTTACCATGTGAGCCATTTCACCCAAAAAATTTTCCTCACATGAGAAACCAATATGATTCCCAGGGCCCACACAGTTGAACACCATACTTTTAAAACATACTTTGCATACTCACACCTTTCACTGGAGAGTAACATAAGCAGGTATTATCCACTATGTCTACATGAGATCTGTCATGACACAGCAGTATGGATACCTTACTGTGCTTATATGTGGGTGAGGTTTCCTGACTCAGATGGTTCCAAGACCTAGCTTCAAGGCTTCTATGCATCTGTGACATGAACAGCTAGCATAAACAAATCAGGAAGAGTAGTGTATTTTTCTATAACACTGTAGCTTCTTAAAGATGCTGAATTGCCCCTGCACTGTTCTTCCAGGAGAGCTAAGCATCTACATTTTTCAGATGGTGAAACAGAAAAGGAATGAGTTTTGAAGAAGAAAGGTCAGAAACTAAGTTTACTTTGTATTTCAGAGAAAATATTGTTAATCGAAACCAAACTAATCAGTTAACAATTTCAGCCAGTCACAGAAAATACCTCAAGAGAAAGCAAGAAAGCTCGAGACGAAAACAAGTTCAATAAATGTGCAAGAACATTATTTTGCTTTACATCTATTTCCTTTATGTTCCTCTTTTGTATCCCACCACCCAGATATTAAAGTATACATACTTTGTTTAACATTTCCTATTGTTATTAACAGGATTTAACACCAGAAGTGCAATCAGGTAGAAAAATAAAGCAATACTTACCAAAGTCAGCTATCTTAGCATTCATGTGTGCATCAAGAAGCACATTTTCAGGCTTCAGATCTCTATGTACTACCATGTGCCTATGACAGTAATCCACACCAGAAAGGATTTGCTGAAACAGACGTCTACTTTCCTTCTCATCAAGCTACAACAGACAACGATTTTAAATAATTAAGAGACAGTGGAAGTTACCTTGTTTTTTATTTTTACTAGCCAGATGAAACTTTCCCATGACCTAAACTATGTATAACTATAAATTATACTTATCATTTGATACTTTATATAGCATTATAGATACTCTTGTAGATTATCAGAACTAGTAGCAAGCAGCTTCATATCTTATATAATTTTGTTTGTACCACAGCTCTAAAGTGACTCAAACAAAATATACCCACTTACTCAGAAAGTCACTGGAAGTTCTTAATGACACTTTTGAAATTGGGTTTGGCAGATGTTACATACTCACTAAATAGAAACATTAGCACTGAAACATTTAGCTTTGTATAACTAGAATTATCAGTTTGATGTTTAAGCACTGCGCAATATTTAAGCTGGCAAAAACTGCTGAAATGCAGCACAGAAATTCTAAATTTCAGATGCTATTTATGCTCTCAGCAGCTAGTCCCAAACAGCAGACTTAGGTGGGCATTTCCTACAAAGACCCATAATCCATATCAGTCCATCCCAGCAACTGAAGTATCCTATACATCTGTAAAAAGGAACTTCAGATCTTTCACACAAGCTGTTCTAATAGTAGAAGACAGTAATAAGGGGATAATGGTAGCTTTCTAATAATGGGATATACTAAAGAAACAGTTTTCAGCTACTCAGACTGGGTACAAAGTCATCTGGTTTATTCCCAGCCATTGTAAATTAACAGAGTAGTAGAAAGGAAGAATGACAAAGTCACGCATAAAGATTTGGAATGTGTTAACATATAACCATTTGTACTTTCAAAAAAAAAACCCAAAACCACAGTCATAAAATATATTTTAATTGATAGCAGCAAAATTGAAACTAAATAAAACACACCCACATTTAACAAGGTGTAACTAGTACCCCTTGCTCCCAGCCCATGATAATGTGATTAGCTTAATTAACGCCACTTAGGGAGGCAAGCAGCCATTCTGTGACCATGCAAGTCATGTGTTCATGCCCTCTGCCTCATTATCAGGTCCTGGAGGTCCTGTGAAGCAAATAAACCAGTTTTCTTCTTCCCCTCCCTACCAGCCCCAAGATTCCTGGGTGCCAGGCTGATTATCTGCTGCCTTACCAGCCTTTAGTTCTCAGGCACAGAGCCATGGTTGACTGTCTTGGCACATGGAACTGCAACAGCAGCCAGAGTTTGATGTCTTTAACATCAGTTATGAATCCTAAATGGGATTGAAACCTCAGAGTTCTCAGTGACCACAGACACCTCCAGATCCTCTGCTTCCTCTGAGGACTGACTTGCGTTCATCCCTAGGACTTTCAAGGATAGACTGCGACTGTTATATGGATACAGCAAAATATGTATTAAGATTTCACCAGATCGACAGAAGATCTAGGTAAACAGATTTCCCAAGTTAGGTGGTGTAAAAATTCTGTACTACACTACTTATAAACTATAGTATATTTATTTTGCTCATAGAAATCCTGCGCCATTCTAATCATAAATCCTGTGCTACACTAATCATAATATTCTTTTGAGAAAAGAAAACTTTTTATTGTATCATTCTGACAGAGATACCCAAAAAGACCCCCAGAAGTCTGTCCCCTCAGTGTATTGAGTGACAAAGGAATGTTGCAAATGCAATAACAGAATGCAATACTGATTTGCAGAGCTGGACTACTTCTTACCCTTCCATTTTTACAGATATAATCAAACAGTTCTCCTCCTGAAACATATTCCATCACCATGAAAATGTCAGTGGGTGTACTGATGACCTGGTACCTGGTAAGAGAAGGTATCTGTTAGGCTACACACCAGTAAAACACTAGTTACATTTAGTTAAAACTGAAGTCATTTAAATAACTATACAAAAATATACTTTACAATAGTTATCAATTATGACAATATTTTTCAGAAGCTTTTTACTCTCACTGTGTGATGACACCATTGCAATGACTAGCAGATAATTTGTAATGCCTATTAGGAATAGCAATCCTTGCTCTTTCAGAGTAACCAGTGATTTCTTTAAGACTGTTAAAGACTATAGGACTGTATAAGACAGTGCTGCCTCATCAACAGCTTGATGCAGCAAAAAGGGACTTCAAAAGGACTTTGCTAGTGTTGCAAAAATACACACTTTTCAACATTAACATGCAAAAAAATTCACTTGTCATAAATGAAAAAGTGTTCTTCGAGACTGGGAAAAAATTCCTCTTAATAATAATGAATATTGATATTTAAGAGTATTGATCTCTGGTTGTTATATTTTTATCATTCCACTTCAGTTATATTTCAAAAACATAGCTTTGAAGCTTTGAAATAACAAGTTTAAGGACAAAATCAAAATTTTAGAGATTTTGATTCTTTCTAATATCCTTACCTAAAAATTGTTTCATTTGTTCTCTTTACACCATTCCAATGCAAAAGAAAAAATTTTCCCTGTGATTCTCTTAGAAATCTGCTAAATCTGCTAAACTGTCTTCAGTTTACCAAGACCACAAGTACACATTCCTCTCTCACCCTGGTATGTCCCTTGGTACACTGACACTTCCTATTCTGCTCTGGCTGTAGGTATGCCCTTTGGACCCATTCACAGATTAACTGAAAGCACTAGCAATTTTGCTGACAAATCAGCTCAACAGCCTTCTGAAAACCAGCTCACTGAAGAAGGGGTGAGTTGACATTACACAATGTAATTTAGCTTCAGTGTAACAGCTGTTGCTGAATTAAAGGGAGTGCATCTGCCAGTGGCAGTGGGGTCTTTAGACAAAATTCTACCAATAAAACAACCACGCACATCATGACTAAGACAGTGGAAGTCACCCACACTCTGAAAGTGCAGATTATTTTAACAGGAAATTAGAGTCAAAGAAAATCAACATTGCTTATAATTTATTACCACAGATGAGACATGAGGGGTCTACTCTGGGACATAGTTTTACTCTGAAATCCACTGATGAACTATTGATCAACTAAGAGATATAATCAGGCAAATTTTAAATATCACATTTAGACAAAGGGTAGCCACTACACTGAAGATTTCTGAAATAGCAATCAGATTTATCAAACTTTACATCCTTATTTCAAAAAAATCTTGCAGAGCACCACCTACACTGAAAAAACATATATCAATGACCAGCTAAAACACTTTGAAAAGATACAATAAACTTCCTATAGAAATTACCTTTACACTCTTGTTCTTAGTAACTCCTTTTCCAAGCAGGGAAATAAGATCAAACATAAACTGAAAAAGAAAACTGAAGTAGCCACCAAACTCAGAGATGACTGCTACCAAAAATATCTGTCATGACATTACATTTCATACACCTGTCCAAAGAATGTCTAAGCAAAGATCTAAGGGAAACTCTCCAGCCTGCAGTAAAGCCCAGCTTTGTAAAAACACATTAGAGAGGGCACAATTGCATACTTTGAAGCTGGTTACTTTTCTGACAAGATAAGTTTACTTATATACTTATAATTATAAGCAATATTACTGTTTGTAGTATCGCCCTTTAAATGTATTTGAGATCAGTGAGAGCAAAAAGAGATTACTGTCTAAGTAAGCTTGATTACAGTAAGCAAAACTTACAGCTTAATTATATGAGGATGTCTGAAGAGTTTGAGGTTCTGAATCTCCCGGCGGATTTTTCCTACAACATCAAGGCTGCGAATCTTCTGTCGATTCAGGATCTTCACAGCAACCTTATGCCCAGTTAGCTCATGTTTTCCAACTGCAAGAAACAAGGAAGTATTTAGTCAAGGTTTTCAATTGCTCAGTTAGGACATTGTTTCTCCTTTTTGAATGTAGCCAAGTTAAGACACTAGCATTCTACATATCTCCATTATCTCTGGGGAGGTTGAAAAACCAGATGATATGGAATTTCTTCAGCCCTACTCCAATTTCTCTCACAATTCTATCATTAGAAGATATATACATGCAAGAAATTCCTTAAACCTAACCACCAGAAGACTTGCAGCATAACATTTTTTGCAATATTGATTTAAAAAAAAACAAAAACAACAAAGCATATCCCCAAACCCTGCCATCCTGGCTAATTAGAGAGCAGCTCCACTCACTGTGTAAGTCACGCCAAGCTTTTGGCTTGCTTGGCAACCCACTCAGATATGTTTTCCTATAGCTCTTCTACTTCATCTGCAAGGATCACACCTATCACTCCCTCAAGAAGCCTGCTTCAGCAATTGCTCTGAATTACCAGTGTAAGTACTTGATCAGTTTACTTATAAAAATGTATCTGTCCTTGGAGCAGTCTGACAGCTCCATATTCTGTGCAGTTAACACCAGAGCTTTATTCTGTTTAAATAAGTGGCAAATGAGACAAGAAATGCACAAAAAATAGAACAGAAACAAGGAAAAACAATGCAAACATGCAACCTAATGCATTCCTAGCAGTGGAAAAGAAACTAAGGATGGTTTCGCTGTTCTTTAAACAGAGGAACTAAAAAGTATAATCTATTTCACAGTAAGTTACCTCTATTACAGTCCCTAACTTTGCAAGTGCTATTGGGAGTAGACACAGCAAAATCTATGAGAATATTTTTCTTAAACCCAAAACACAATGACAGATGGAACACCAAGAAGCTAAGTAGCTCTTTTACTATTGGGCTTCCCTATCTGCATGGCTGCCACATGCAGTGATTATAATATTACCATTCATTTGCCACCCTGACTTCTACTTTCCAAAGATAAGCCAGATTCTCCAGACACACACATGGCTCATCTTTGTCCACATTAATAGACATTTGTAACAGAATTGTGCTGAACACAATACTCACTCATTTGGGTGCCTACCCTCACTTGAGAATTTAAATAAGCCCTGGGCTTCAAGATTTATTTCAATATATCCATGGGAAGCTGTGATTAAACAGCAGTGAAATCTTTCTGTGTTCAACAGATAATTTGGATAGAATAAACAAACACCCATCGATCTCTGAATCTCATTCCAGCACAAAATACCTTCCTGCTGCTTTCTGCCTCTATATCAAGCTAAAAACAAGTGAGAAGTTCTTAGCAGAGAAGCAGAAGACAATGATAAGCATCTGCATGCTTTTTCTTACAAGACAGCCACCTATAAAATTAAGCAGTCTGAATTCCTGTAGGGAACTAAACAGGATTACCCAAGACCCAGAACCATCACAATGCTGCACTGAGATATGTTTAACACATGAAAAAAACAAAAGAGCTCTGATTAGGATGAAAAGACATCCCCTAATTCAGAGGGGCCATTACCTAATAATGGCCAAAATAAACAAAGTGCTGGCAGGCATATTTGCACTACTGAGGAATGCAGAACAAAGCTGGAATCCCGAGCAAGTTCTAGAGAGACCACAAAGCAGTGGCAAGTGAGTATCTAGAAATGTATGAGAATTATTTACTTTGAACCATATTTACAATCAAAGCAATCACATTCCCTTTATTTTCTTCAAATGTGATTGCAGTTAAAGGAACCAAACAAATTATATCACTTTTGTTCAAGCCCTCAGGAGTAAAGAATCATCATAAAAAATGCTAAAAATTAGAAAAGCAACTATTCTAATTGTAAAGTCTTCACCCATCCATAATGGGAACTGATGTGCATCAGGATTATTTGAAAACAAACAAACAAACAAACACACCAACAACACCCACACCCACAACTTTATTCAGTAAGTTAAAATGTAACATTATATTTGTTAGTAAGAAACAATTTCTTAGCAAAAATATTTTGGTCAAACACATGAATCTGCATCTTCTCTTGCTGTACAAAGTACATTTAAGATAGTGTTTAATACATTAAGCATCATACATATTTTACCAAGTCCACAGCTTAGGATATAAATACACAGTTGTGATATGCATTAGGTTATAAAATCTCATTTTTAAGCTGCTTTGTTTCATTTCTGATTTGTCAGTCTACCTTAGACTGGAATTCCATTAGCACTCAAAAAAACATTAGAAAGTAATTAATTAGCTACAATCTATGCTCAATATGCAAGACACATAAGAAAAGAGCTTTTCAAAACAATTTTCTTTCAAAATAATTAAACAGTAACATTTGCAGTTGACTGAAACCAATTCTAGCTGTCACAGCCTTCAAAGCTGTGAGCCTCAAGCCTTAATTTTATTCACAGACTGAGAGAAAACAAGATTTTCTTCTTCTTCAACTCCACCAGCTCTGAATAAATTATTGTAATGAAAACATACTGTGGTTCGGTGCCAGTGCAGAAAGATCCCAAAAATTCTATTCTCTTGCTTAAGACATTTCAAATTCAATCTCTATTTTCTTCAGAAACGTTTGGCTCACTTAAGTTCAATTCGAAATTATAACAAATCTAGCCTTTTAAGATACAAGTAGCCTTTCCTGGATTCAGTTCAAGGTATCTGTTACCAGTAAAACAGCAGATACCAACTGGTAACAGACTGCTGACACTTTTGAATTCAACATTAGGACTGAAGTGAAAGCGTCACACCAGATGATAACATCATGCAGAAACATAAGCAGCCAGTGTTACCTTCCTGAAATCTACTTTGCATTACCACTTAATGGAAGTTTTACCTATAAAAGGGAATGCACCCTAATCCTCAACTAGCTATCTGTCCTTCAAACTAATCTCTGCAAACAAAAAAAAAAAATTAAATTCACAGACCTAGTATATACCTTTAGCTCTTTTTTTTTTCCTGATAATATACTAATTGCCTTCAAACTTCACTGTGGCTTTGCATAGCACCAAGATTTTCATGACAGTGACAGAGTCTCAAAGCAGCAGTAACTTATTATTAATTGTAGAAATGCAGGAGGAAGAGTCTCTTTCTTGTTCAACCGTTCTTCAATTGGAAAAAAACTTATTTTGAGGCCATGCAGACCAAATACAACATACTCATGAAATACAGGTATCAGTTATTAAGTGTTTAGAGGGAAAAAAAATAATCCAAAGGCTATGTTGTATTTAATGGAACAATTTGCAGCAGGCCAAAAAGCCAATCCAAAGCTCAGAGGGAAGCAGTCTATAAGAGTATGAGCAAAACAAATATTTTCACTGACATGGGAAAAAGCCCTAAACAACAAAAGTTTGTGCTGCACAAAGCCATCTTGCTGCACAACATTAGATACCATACTGACCTGCACTGTTCATTTACAGGTGGTCTTATTGCTGCCTTGACCCAGACCGCTCGGTTTGCAGTCTATACAGAACAGCGTTGATACTCCAGATAGAGAGAGCTGGAACAACTATTGTATATTTAGAGCCTTAAGTAACATCTCTTATAGTCTCAGTATGGAGCACTGGAAGCCCGAGTACTCTTCCTTTTATCAAAGATAACTTAAAAAAAAAAAATACTCTCGAAATCAGTTTGCATCAGCAGAAAACATCAGCTTAAAAAAAAATCGATGGAAATAGGTATAGATGTTTTACACTGAATCCTAGTGAAGTCTGAACATGAATGTGTCTCATACAATTGGTTTAGATTCAGTATTCTGCCGTCTCAGCTTTCCAATTAAGTGGCATTTTAGCTTTGCCTAGATGATAGCTAGGAAGAGCCACTTCTGCAACTGCCCATCTGAGGCACAGTCAGGTAAACCGGGTCACTCAGAATTCATTCAGAGTGGCACAGCCAGGTGAAAATGATAAAGTGGACAGAATCACACCAGTGACAGCTACCAGCAGTGTGAATTCATCTGAAAGCAATAGGAGGAGACCTTTCACAATTACCAAATAAAGCACTGATGGTTCCTGTCCAGTTTTTTCAGGCTGCCACCAGGCTGTTAGAATAAAACATTCACTTAGCTATATGCCTGACCCCCTACATTACATGAGCTCAAGGTATATCCTAATTGAATTTTAACAAGTGAACACATGTTTTTCACCTTATGTCAACTCATGAAACCATATCACCAGAGAAGGAAATTATGAAAACAGGAAAACGATTGTAGATCTGGTATTAAATGAAAATCAAGAGGAAAATCAGTGTATCATAGATAAAATGTTCTTTATTGAGCACAGCTGAAGCAAGACAAAAGTAACACAGTATATCATATGGAGACAAGAAAAGCAGTACTGCAACAGTGCTCTCCTAAAGTTAGGATCGTACGAGAACATTGATGTTATGACAATCCTAGTCTTCTGCAGTGTGCTGGGTAAAAAACCACAGAACAAACACAGCTTTGACCACTCCCCTGAAACAGGCAGTCCTTCCATCAGGAAAGAGAACCTAATGCTTGTCTGCTACATAACTTTTTTTTTCCTCTACTCAAGGACGTACTAAGTTCCCACAGAAAAAATGGTACCCCAGCTGCCAGATGGGATGGGGACGGAGGGGCTTGTCTCTGCTCCCAAACGGCTGGGGCTCTGCCTTTTAGAAGCTTCTCTTGAAAAAAGAAGCAAAATGTCATCCTATTTACCATACACTATTTTTTTCACAACACGTCGATAGGTAAAAGAGTTTGTGCAGAGCACATACAATGGATTATCTGTACTGGGGAAAAAAAGCTGAGTTTTTTATGCACCTATTCAGGTAACAAAAAAAAAAAAAAAAAAAAAAAAAAAAAAAAAAAAAACAAACAAACCAAACCAAAAAAACAACAACAAAAAAAACACCCTCTCAAAAAAAACCAACAAAAAAAACCAACAAAAAACCAAGCCCACCCACCCCGCCAAAAGAAAAAAAAAAAACCACCACAAAACAATAATTAAAAAAAAAAAAAAAAAACAAAACCACAAACCCCACAAATCTAATAAAGAATACAGCCTAAGCCTAGCTCTAGTCATTTGAGAAAGGATGTTTTTGATTTGCTTGCCCCAATATACTAACAACGCGGCAGGAACAGTGTAAACTAATGCAGTTCTGCCATCTGCGGTGCATGGCACCATGGGGAAGTTTAAATTCTACCTTATTTCTACTAGCCTTCAAACAAGCCGCACGGCATCCATAGCCCTACAGTGGAAAATATTTTAAATCTGAGCTGAAAAAAAAAAAACTTTACAATCACTGGCCAAGCAAATTAAACATGACGTTTTTCCGCATCTGCACATCAACTGCGTTACAAACTAATCAACAACCCTAGAACCCATCTTTTAACGCTTATTTCTCTGTAGAGAGAGAAATCTTGCCTTCCTTACAAGGGCATCGAGAGTTCGTACTGGAGCATCAAAATGCAATATACGAAGATCGATGATTTAGACTCCCTACTTTCGTTACATGCCCGGCGTTGTCCTAAACAGAGGCAGCATTTAGCTCCCAGCGGTTATTTCCGCAAGCACAGATGAGGAAGCTATTTCTGCCCCAGCCGCTGCTTCCCGCAGCGGGACCGCGAGTCCCACCCCGGCAGCTCAGCCCGTGCAAGCCCCGCTCCGATCGGCGCCGGGGCCCCGCTGACGGGCCGCCGATCGCCCCGCGGCCCCGCTCACCCTTGACTTTCCCGAAGGTGCCGACGCCCAGCGTGTCCCCCAGGATGTAGTGCCCGATCTTCACCCGCCCGTGCTCGTGCTTCTGTTTATCCGCCACCGCCGCCATCTTGAGGCAAGGGCCGAGCCTGCGCATAACGCGCGCGCGCGGCGGGGAGAGCGCTGGCGGGGAGGAGCAACCACAGAGCGCCCGCCCGCACCCGAACCCGGAAGCGAACGGCGCACCGCCCGCCCGCCCGCCCTGCCCCAGGACGAACCATTGCGGCTCTCGGGGGAGGCCGGGCCGGCCCACGGGCGCCCGGGGGAGAACGGGCCCTGCCCGCCTGCGGAGCGGGGAGATGGCGGCGCGTACGGGGCGGCTGGCCGGCCGCGGCACCTTGCAGCGAGGCCGGCCGCATAAAAACGGACCTCCGAAATCTGTATTTCCAATAACGCTGTAAATTAAATCCGTTTATTCTCCTCAGTTGCGCTTCTCACATCCAGACCTTGTTATAGGAATACGAAGTAGGAGGCTCTTAACTCCAACTACCTTGACCACATTCTCTGCCCTCTGGCTTGCCTTGCCAACCACTCACACCGCTCATTCGTATTGCATTTAAGCCACTAACTTGCCTTCCATTCCATGCGTTGGGTATTTTCTATGCACCAAAGACCATACTTCTTTTTTTGTTGACTGTGAAAAATGCATATTTTATTATTGGCTTTTTGCAAATATTAAAATGAATATTATATGTGTTGCGTTAGAAAGTAATGCAGTATTAATTCTCTTAAGTAGTGGGTTAAATATAGTTTTGGGTTATAACAAAATGTTAAAATAGAAACTATGTTATGTAGGAATTTTTTTAGAACTTGCAGCGAGATAGCAGCTACACAACACCAAAATCCTTCAGAGAAAAGACCTTCAAAGAAAAGGAATTTATTGTCCCCTTGTCAGGAGAAACGAACTCTTTCCCTGTTCAAGGGCACCGTTAGGAGTGGGAGGAAGAAGTTGACGATGACCAGACGGCATCCTTTATTCGAATGGAATTTATGCATCATGTATGAAGTGTATGAATATGCAACAGGTTATTGTTTTTAAAGGTCAATCCTTTGTTAACGCGTGTCCTTTTCTCCCGGGCCTGTGCTGCCCCGAGAAAGGCACCCGGACGTCCGTAACTCTTTGGGTTTTGCCTCATATTGTCCTAATTCAAATTGTACAAATTATTATTACTCTAATTGTATTATTTTCTTTATAACCATTTTATTACTATTAAACCTTTAAAATTTTAAAAACAAGTGATTGGCATTTTTCACATTGACTAAAACTGAATTAATTTTTTTATTCAAATTCTGACTCCGCATTGAAAGAAACAGTAAACCTGGAGAAGAAGTGACTATTGGATAGGTATTTCCAAACAGAGATCATCAATTGAAGAGGAAGGTTATGGGCAACTCCCATGCCTTTACATCCTTTCCCTAGTACTCCAGACTAAATGAATTATTAAATCTTAAATAATTTCTCTTGCCTACCGTACGCACAGGTCCTGAATGCGTTTGCAAATAGATAAATACATCAGACAGCAAGAAAGTTTGGACAATTTTATTCTAGGAAGGGTCTTAAATCCAATTCAGAGAGCCTTCAATATTACTTATGTTATAGTCATTAATTTAACAGTTGGAAACCAGAAATTCTGGTCTACGCAAAAATTGTATATTTTAAGAAATTCCTCTATGGTAATGGCATAAAAAATTTCATAGGGAAGTAACCTTGAGGGGTGTTCCCACTCAAATGAGAAATATTCATACCCTCACTCTGGAAAGGGTAGGGATGTGTCAGAAGTGTGTCCGCTAAGCAGTGGGACTGAACTCTTACAGTATATAAACCACATATATAAAGTGATTGTCAGCCCGATGTTTCTAGGTCACCTGTGTCAGCTCATCAGCCTTTAGCTCAGCAGCTTTACTTCAGTTATCTGGATCATCATTTGTGGGTTCTGTTATGAACAAAAAAAGGGTTATCCATTTTTTTAGATTCCAAAGCTCACAACTGAAACCAGTAACTGCCAAGTGGGAGTTCTAACTATGGTTTATAATTTCATGTTTTAGTGTTCTGTTAACAGCATACTTTTAATTACCGGTTCTCAGTAGCTGCTGGGCTGCCCAGGAGTGGTGGGGCCCGACCCCCACCTTCGGCGCGGTCCCGCCCGGGCCGGGGATGATGCGGGAGCGGTGGAGCGGCCCCTCCGCAGCGCGGGTCCCGGCGGGGCTGGGGGAGCCCCCACGGGGGGTGTCAGTGAGGACCGGCCCGTCCGGGAACGGCGGGCTGACCCCACCGGGGCACGGGTCCCAGCTGAGCCGGGGAGGGGGCACCCCGGGGATAGCACGGGGGCAGCGACCAGCCTGAACCCCTTTCCTGCAGGGACAGCTGCTGGGCGCAGCCCGCCGTCTGCCGGGTGATGGCACCCCGACAGATTGATATGCTAATATAGTCGTTAACACTGTATTGTATCAGTATCACCCTGCCTGGGACAGGGAAATGACCCTTTCTCAGACGGTGAGGAGGGCAGCACCAGGAGACATGTAAATAAATCCCAGACCCAGGGTGCAACGGGGTGAAAACCCCCAAACTCGTCTAATAAACCCCCAAAAGCAACGAGCCAAATCAAAATCGAGATATTAGAGCGGGGTCTAGATGTCAATAACAGAGTTCCGAGCCTGCAGGGATGCTGGAAGCCTCCGTCGACCCTCACCCTGGCTACAGAAGACAACAGCACGAATGAGGACCCCTGGACTGGCGTACAGAAGGACACGAGTACACCCCAGCACTCTCGCGGGCGTGAGACCCCCGAGCATTGCACTCTAGGGAACATAGATGCTGCCCTTTAGTCCTCTTCTGAGTCACTCTCGGAGCAGTGACAGCGGAACTGAGGACTTGTCAAGTGCCCCCATCCTGAGCTGATTGCTGTAAATAAAGGCATTAAAAGGAAAAAAAATTCGTGCCCGTTTATGTCAGATTCGCTTTCTCAGAAACTTGGCCACACCCTCATCAGTGCCAGTTTTTGGCAGGAAATACTGTTTTTCACATCCTCAGGATGTTTAACTTTGAATAGTTGATTGAGGCTGGTCTCGGCATTCTTCAACACCAAAAGCAGCGTGACACCCCTCCTCCATCCACCTCTGATAACTTTTGCTAACAAGACAAAGTTTGAGCGGTTTTACCCAATGTAGAGCATCCTGCTATACTACAATAGTAACATTACAGTACTTTACAATGGAATTGTACAAGCTTTGAAGCGTAATTATAAAAATTATTATAGATGTTAGGTCTTTGGCTCTAAAAATCTTGTACATCACAAGTAGTAAACATGCACACAAATCAGAATATACAAACTAGCATAGTTCATGATCTGAGATTTTGGGGAAAAAATATTTATTGTCAGGCTATCAAATTTCAGGGTGGGATTGGATAGCAATCTAGCACCAGGAAAAGAAAATTTGGCAAGTTCTCTTTTGTGATGCAAAAAGCATTACTTTAACCTTTTGGAAACATTCATTGTAGTATGAGGAGAAAATTATGTGTTGAATATCACACTGGGGAAAAAAATAATGAATTAAGCCATAGCTAGCTGAAGAGGGAAAAATTATTTGGGATGTCTGCAGAGCTTGTTAGTGTCTTGATACCAGATGATTGCAAGCTATTTTTGGCTTTAACTCAAGCTGTTGCCCTGATCATGACAACACAACGAGAATTCAAAAAGCTCTACCGGTCTATACTAGAAAATTATTTCATGAATTACTAAGTAATCTCTTAATCACTTAGATACCAGAATACCAGAACATTTTAGAAAATGAAAATAAATGAGCTGTTAAAGTCAGACAGGAACTAGACTGTAGAAGCCATTCATTACTTTTATATTTGCAGAGAAAAGCAAGTATTACCAAAATATTTTTTCCATTTGTACTGTGACTTCTATGCTTATGTCACTGCATTCAATTTTACTCAAAGTTCTTTGTCACACCTTGAGCATTAAGTTGTTTTTTAAAAAAGAATAAAAGCATAAAATCTATAATAGATAAAGTCTCCTGGGCTGAGTCAAATCAAGTATAATCTAGGCCAAGCCTTATAGTAAGATCACAATGGATTAATATTTTAATATTTTATACCTATGCACAATACATATGAACCTACACATCTTACTTGAACTTTACTCAGTGTGAAAGGTAGTGGTAAACACTTTACAATACCAATCAGCAGCACTGCTTCCTCTCTCACCTTTTGCATGTTAGAGTCATACTAGAAGATTGAGCTTTTTTGGCCAACAGCACAACTTTGAGTAACATATTGTTAGGGTTTGGGGTGCAGGTTGTCCTCTTACAATAGCTGTAGGAACAAAACATACCAGAGGAATTCCTCTATGAGTCTTTGAGGCCAACTTACTTTCTGATAACCTCTCCATTACAATATTTATCTTGAAAAGCCCGTGCACTACTTTAAAAACATTTTTTCTCTTTGTTTATTCACACTGGACATGCCTCTACTTTTAAGACAGAATTTTAAAACAAAAAATTAACTCAAAGCTGACTTAATGGTTTTTGTCAATTATCTCCATAATGTTATTTTGAGACAGAAAATTGCTGCTAAGTTCCTCTAGTACAGTTTATTTCTTTTAAATGTAAATTTGTTCTATGTTTTCAATAATTTATTCCCATATGTGGGAAGACTCAGGGTACTCTAGTGTAAATAGAGCTGCTACTCTGTGGAAACACCCCCAGCACTGTTACCCAGGGTGTTACAAGTGCTAGCAGTGTGGAGACCCCGCATGTGTGCCCTTTGTGACTCACAGGGAGCCAGTGCTTCTGTTGTTCAGGGATACAGCAAGGCTTTCCTGACACGTCTGCCCAGACACTGCAATGCCATCAGGCCCCTGTACAGTTCAGGGCCAGCAAGGAGACCAGGAGTGGTAGATGATGTAATAATTAGACAGTACAAGAAAACAAGTGATTGAAGACAAAACAGAAAACATTCTCAGCTTTCCTAACAATATAAAAGGGGGAACGTTAATGCGGGTTGTTTCTGTTCTGGCATTAAGACTTCCTTGCCACCATTGGTGCGTTTTGCAAACAGGCACACACTTATTGCCCTTTTCTCTTTGACTTCAGACTCTACATTACCACTGAATGTACAGCACATTTCTTCTGCAAACACCTGGTACTGTTTCCAGTTCCCTCTCCTTCCCCTTAAAGTGTATGTTTTTCCCAGCTCTAGGTTTCTATCTCTTCTGCTGTTTCTAGCTTCTAAATTGAAGACACTGCAGAAATCACACAATCACAGAATGGTTTGGATTGGAAGGCACCTGTAAAGATCCTCTAATCCAACCTGCCCCTGCAATCAGCCAGGACATCTTCAACTAGACCAAGTTGGTCAGAGCCCAGTCCAATCTCGCCTGAAACACTCCTAGGGATTGGGAGCATTATAGCTTCTCTGGACAGCCTGTTCAAATGTCTCAGCAGCCTCACAGAAAAAGACTTCTTCCTCTTACATAACCTGAATCTACTCTCCTTTAGTTTAACACCATTACCCCTTGTCCCGTAACTGCAGGCCCTACCAATAGATCTGTCCCCATCTTTCTTCCAGGTCTCCTACAAGTATGGAATGGCTTCCTGGAGCCTTCTGTTCTCCAGCCTGGACAATCCCAACTCTCTGGGTTCATAGGAGAGGTGCTGCAGCCCCTGAATCTTCCTTGTGGCCCTTCTCAGGGCATCATCCAACAGAAACATGTCTTTCCTGTTCTGGGGACCCCAAAGCTAAATGCAATGCTCTGGGGTGAAGTCTCCCTGTAGATGGAAGGACAGAGGGGCAGAATCACTTTGCTTGACCTTCTGGCCACACTGCTCTGGATACAGCCCCAGATGTGGCTGGCTTTATGGTTTCTAGGCTGCAAGTGTTCATTGCTGGCTCATGTCCAGCTTTTCAAGCACCATTACTCTCAATCCCTTCATCTCTTGGCTGGGATTTGCCTTGAGGGCAAGACCTTACATTTGGCCTTGACGAGCATCTTTAAATTCACATGGGCCAGCTTGATCTTGTCCATGTCCTGCACGGTGTCCTCTCCCTTGGACACATGAACCGCACCACTCAGTGCAAATTCTCAGAGGGTACACTCAATCTTACTATGTCACTGATGCCATGCTCACAGTGGGGGAAGTTACACTTTGACCTTCCCCTATGGCTCACATGCCTGCAGAAGCCCTTCTTCTTCCTCTTACATCCCTTACCAGCTTTGCTTTAGCCACACTTTGCCTTCCCAGTACTATCCTGTCACAACTGAGCAATGTTCCCATGCTCTTTCCAGGACACCTCCTCCTGCCTCATTTCCTTCTTGCCCATCAGTTTGGCAAGCAGGTCTTGACTCAGCCATGCTGTTGGCTTTCCTTTTCTGGTTTCTTACTGATGGGGATAGAGAGCTCTTTCTCCCTGTGGAATGCACAGTTCAAGATCTGCCAGCTCTGCTCCACTCCCATGCTGAGGGCAGTGGGTCCCATGGACTAGCTCCTAAAACCTAAGAATTGCTGAACTCTCCTGCAGGGAGATGCTCTTGCAGCCTGCTGTTGTGCCACAGAGCTCTAAGGGCCTCACTTAGGACCACTCTTTACAGGGTTGCAAGACGACTGACTTTAGTCCTCAAGCAGTTTTCCATATTGGCCACCATCCAAGGCAGTAATTACTGGAAATTTCCCGAAGTCTGTAACCATAATAATGTCACTCTCAGGCTATGTTTCAGGCAAGTAACATTCCTAGTCTATCAGTGGATGACTTACTGTCTCATCACCTTCTTTGGTTAGCCAACAAAGGCCCTGCTATGGACAGTGTTTCTGTTAAATTCAAGGGCAGTTTTGGTGGGGGTGAGGGGGTGAAGGAGGTGTTTGAAGACATAATACATCACCACACAAGAATTTTCTGAAAGGCAAGGACTTTTCAGAAAGGCAATCCATCTTTCACCACAGTAGTCACTTGAACACCTCTCTGCCTTTAAGAAACCTTCATCCAATACACTTCTAAAAAGTGAGACTTGTACACTGAATAGGAAATGTAATTTCTGTGATGTAATTTGGACTACACCATCTATCACTCTGAAGGATGTAAAAACCATACATTACAGACTGGGTAAGACAATAATACTGTATACATGAAGTATGGAGTAAGCATTATGCAGAGGTTCAATAGATAACACTCAAGTTAAAATGCTTAATGAGATTTCAACAGAAGATTATACACTGAGAAACCAGCAAAGCAGCCTTTCAATATTTGACAACACACTACAAAGAACAGAAAAGTGTCAAAATCTATTTCCTGTACGGTGCAAACATAACTGACACATGAAGTACACAATCCTTTCTGAATAGGACAAAAAAAAAAAAAAAAGCCCACAAAAAACTGATTTCCTGCCCCTCACCAAGAATTTTAAAACAATTGAAAATGGCTATCAAAGTTCTTGTCCATAAAATTCATTCTTGCTGCAAGTAAAAATCTTCCTGAAATAAAGGGTTTCAGTTACTCCAAGTCATTGGCAGTTTCAATCACTGTTACCATGATGTATTGCTTATCGTACTAATGTTCATTTTCCGGGAGCAGAATTCATGAGAAGCTAATAGGTAACAGCAAGCAGCTAAGCACCTGCCCTTACAATGTTTTATCATGTCTGCAGGTCAAACAGGCTGTTCAGAGCAAAATCCCCTGCTACAGAAAGATCACCCAAGAGTTGTCAAGCAAAGGCTTCCACTCCCACCCACAGTCAGAACACCTGCCTTATCAACTATTCCACATCACTCAAGGAGCCCTACCCTACAATTCTGCTGACCTGCTTTTATAACCATCTTATTCTCAAAGAATAAGGACACATCTATGATTACTTCCTCCCTACATGTTTTGCCCTAACAACACCAAAAACATTTCAGGGGCACTCCTTAGCCCTGGGAATACATGGCCAGTGATGTGCACAGTGTAGTTTAAGAGAATCACTACCATTTACATTCTTTCTCAAATGGACCAGTTGAATCTAGAGCAAATAGAGTCTATTTGTTACATGCTACAGAACAGCAGCAAATTACTTATTTTGGTTTAGAAACAGCACAAGTTGGTAAGATGGATTATCCAAAAGTTCTAACTCCATTTTAAAACATAGGAAAGTGCAGTCAGGCACTCAAATTTCACACCTGGCTGAAAATTTCTGTGATTTTGCAGGTGATACATAACTGCTGAATCATACAGGGACAAAGCAATATTCTGCTTCTGGAAGTTCATGACAAAACTACAAGCAGCCTCAGAAGCTTAGAGCATCTCCAGTTTTTCAGTTTCTAGTATTGTTCTAGTATGCTCTGCAAGGCAATCTGAAAGTAAACCTTCACAGTAACTACTGCAATTCCCCAAACTTTCCTAGCAGCACCTTACAATCACTTCCTTAGTGAGTTTGAATGCCAGTAATGCACAATATAGGGTACAAATTCGTTTATCTGTTAATTTTTATGTAACTCCAACTGACTTACTGTCTGGTATTAATTTATTTACAGGCAACACAGTTAATTCAGACCTGTGTATGAAGATTTCCACACCAACCCCATCAGGCCATTCAGGCAATTTTGGCCTACCCACAGCAGATCTCCAACCCCCCTGTATCTGCAGTACACATGCTCCAGGCTTGGGAGTTTCTTTCTGCCCAAGAAGAAATGATCCACACAGTAAGCAGAACCTTTGCAAGCTTACAAGTACCACAGAGCAGTGAAAAAAGAAAAGCATTGGAAATCCCTCTTTCACTAACACCTCCCAAGAGAGCACATAACTACAGTTACTCTCTTATTATTACAGTTACTATCTTCAAAACAAAATTCTGGCTCTCCTTGCTACAGCATACTAAGATCAGAGGCACACAGGGCAAATCCACAGTACCAATATTCCACTTCTCTAGCCTCCTTTGAGTAATATAAGCCTCTTTTTTAGTTCAGTGCAGAGATTATGGTCCCTTTTAAGAAAAGGCACTACCTAATGAAAACTCAATTAAAGGATTGTTTTAAACTAATCAGTTCAGAATTTGTGTTTTTAAGTATTTATGTATTTTTACGAATACTACATTTCAGTGAAGTATGTAAAAAAAGGTGACACATTTTCTGGTTAAGACCATTTATTTTAACAAATAGATGAGTCTTTAAGATGAACTGGAGGCTGCAACAGCTGCTCTCTTGGGCTTCGGTGTGGTTCCCTCACGGAATCCATTCCTGCAAGTAGAAATATGGTTACTACTTTTTGAGAAGTTGATTCCTTCTCCAGGTTGTTTTTTGATGAAGCTCGCTAGCTTTTTTCAATTTATGTCAGTAATGCACTGAAATCACTAGAGTTCACCTGTTCAGACCTTTTTAAAAAGAAACACATTATTAAAAATTGTCTTGAATAAGCAGTATGGTTTTCATTCTTTCCTGCTGAAGTAAATTTCACTTCTTGAAACAGGAAGATTTCATTATCTGAGTGAACCCTGCAAATACCGCTCCCCTGCTGAAAGCACATCTTAGTTCACATTCCTTCTAATCTGACTAAAGAGGTCCTGTTTCTGAAGTGTACTTCTTACAAAAAATCCTCTATGCCAACCAAACTCTTCAGCCCTGAGGCTTGATTTTGGATGACATTTCTACCTGAGCAACACTCAGTGGAAAGCAAACCACCGCTGCACACTGGTGTTTTATGGCTGCCACTGGAAAAGAATGAGCTAACCAAAACAAATGAATTGATCCCTCAACCACACCCACCGCTGAGACTAAGTCTCTTACCTTTTGCTAATAAAACTATTCTACATTTTTATAACAACACTCCTGAATGACATGATATTCTTCATATAGTTTTCTCGTGTAGACGAGAAGCTACAGAATTCCATGGGACTCATACAAAATGGGAATCATATAATACCCCCACTACCTCCCAAGTACAACTCAAAAGCTTTGTAACAAGTCTTAGAAACTTGCAACCCAGGATCTGATGTAATACCTAATTAACTTCTGGTCCCTCTCTTTATTTAGAGTTCAGTCAGCGTTATTCCTGTCCTGAACTTTTTCTGAGTGAGCAAATGGGACTGGAGTGCATTTTGAGACTTATCTCAATAAACCTTTAGTGTAATCATCTATTTAACTGAATCAGAAATAAACAAAATACCACACAAAAAATTTTTAGATGTGAGCTTCTTACTACAGTAACATTTACGTTCTATACTACCTTCATTCAGTATAAACATTGGAACTTCTTACACACCCTTTGTCTTACCAATAAGGTTTTCTTATCCTCAAAGGAGGATAAAATGCAGACAACTATACAAAACACATTATTTCATTATATATTTAAGAAGATTGTACTCCATTAGGTGATACTAAAACAAAATTAAAATGTTAATTTTGAGTGATGAATTTTGTCATTAAGTGGTGTCCATGCAGGATTTCACAGCAAGCTAGTCTGTAACAAAATGTTATACCTGAATCGACGGTAGACCTTTTTCAGGTGCCTCATGCGACCAGTACCAGTGGTGTTCCGTCTTTTAGCCTTTGCACTCCAGTTATCTAAAATATATAAGTCACTATTATTTACATGCACCAAGTAATTTTGGTTGCATGCTACATTTCTACGGTACAATTATTCAAGCTGACAAAGAAAAAAAAACCAAACTGACTATAAGTCAGCTTTTATGGAGTTATACTGCACATTACCTAGCATATAGTTAAATCATCGTTAATTTGAACAAAGCTTTAAAATGCAAAATGACAAAACTGCAAAACGACACTGCAAAAAATTTTCCTCCTTGACTGGAAAACAAGTCAAACTACCGAAGAAAAAGAAACACGTTTTTTTCAGCAACAAGAGCCAGTGAGAAGTTTGTTACTTACACTTTCTCTTACGCTTGGCAGGGTAACCACATTTCCCACAGGTCGATTTTTGCAGATGGTACGCCTTGGACCCACATCGACGACACAGGGTGTGCGTCTTATTTCGTCGCTTACCAAACGACGAGGTACCCTTCGTCTGAAAAGCATTTCAGGACATAGAAATATCACCGACGCGTCCGAACCACAAAATTAAAAGAATAAGCCTTACAAAAGCGAGCTCAAACCGAGTCATACAAACACCCTAGAAGCACATTCAACTCTAAACCACAACTCAGTTTTAACTACGAGCAGCCTCCATTTTCAGGACCCGTTGCCGCCATTCTTTAAGTGCTTCCGCCTCTGTGGTGAAATAAAACGGAGCCACGGCACGCTTACATCGGCTCCCCTCTTCCCACACCCATCACCCTAAAGCACCAAACTGATCTCTCCCGACGAAAAGTGACTCGTTTTACACGCAGCAGCCGCACACTCACCCTGCGCTAGCGAAACCCCTCCTGCTACATTACCGCCCGGCTGCTCGGCCACGGCGGCAGCAGGTACGAAGCAGGAGTCGCCGGAGCGTCCGCGGCCCCACACCGCACCATGGCCTCCCTGCCCGGCCCGGCCCGGCGCGGCAGCCGCGCCCGCCGCCAGCCCCCGGCCCCAGCCTCGCCGCCCAGCCCGACCGCGGCACAGCGTGGGCCCTCTCCCCGCGATCCGGCCTGCCCCCGCGGCGCACCCGGCCCGGCGCGGCGGCGGATGGCGGCGGATGGCGGAGGATGTCCCGCGAGCGAGGGCAACACTCACCATCTTCGCCGGCCGCCAGCACCAAAGAGGCCGCGCCCCGCCCCGCTTCCGCCACGGCTCCGAGACCGCTTCCGGGGGCGGCCACTTGGGCGGGCCCGGGCCTGGCCCGGCCCGGTGTGAGGGGCGGCTGGCGAGCACGGGCCGGAGCCGGTGTGAGGGACGGCTGGCGAGCAGGGGCCGGGCCCGGTGTGAGGGGCGGCTGGCGGGCCCGGTCCGGGCCCGGTGTGAGGGGCGGCTGGCGAGTAGGGGCCGGGCCCGGTGTGAGGGGCGGCTGGCGGGCCCGGTCCGGGCCCGGTGTGAGGGGCGGCTGGCGAGTAGGGGCCGGGCCCGGTGTGAGGGGCGGCTGGCGAGCAGGGGCTGGAGCCGGTGTGAGGGGCGGCGGCGAGCAGGGGCCTGCCCGGTGTGAGGGGCGGCTGGCGGGCCCGGGTCGGGCCCGGTGTGAGGGGCGGCTGGCGGGCCCGGGTCGGGCCCGGTGTGAGGGGGGGCTGGCGGCCGCAGGGCCCGGCCGGGCACCGCCGGCACTGAGGGCACGGCGCGGCGCACCCCGGGGGTGCAGCTCTGCAGCAGCAGCCGCGATGCGAGGCGAGTGGCTCAGCGCCAAGTCCTGATCCTGCTCACACCGACAGTCGGAGTTACTTTTACAGAGTAAAAGTATGTCATAGAGTCACCAATTTTAGAAGAGATCTACAAGACCATGCAGTCAACCGGTCCACGCAGCACTTCCCCCTTAACCCTAAGCCCCTAAACCACATTGCCTAGTGCCAAACAAAGAAGCCTATTGAACACCTCCATGGAGAGCGATTCCACCACCTTCCGGGTAGCCAGTTCCCGGCCAACTGAGCAGCGGCAAAATTTTTAACGTGAATCTCCCATCTTTCACACCATTTTCACACCATTTTCTGTTCTCCTTTCTGTAAGCACAGTAGAAGAGACCAGCCCTCCCCTCAATATGCCTTCCTTTCAAGTACATGTAGAGAGCAGTAAGGTCTAATGGGTGAGTTTTTATGAGTGAAGTCCAGCCACAGGGTACTCCTGCCTGTAGTACACGACTTTCAAAGTAGGCTGCCATGAACAATGGGCCCTCCTGCACTCTCTATTTGTCCATGTCCTCCCCCAGACCCCTCCACGGTGCTACACAGTCTGCCTGAGATCAAAAGCATTGCAATGGGCATCATGGGCACAAAAAGGGAAGTGTTCACAGCAGCTAGCCTGAGTCCAAGAAACATTTGGACATTTGGCATCAGGACAATGCTCTACACACATGGTGTAATTTTTGAGGCTGTTTTGTGCGGGGTCAAGAATTGGTTGATGATCCCTGTGAGTCCCTTCCAACTCAGCATATTCCGTGATTCTCTGAAAATCTGCTATTTAAATTCTCTCATGCCTGCCTACTATGCTTCTTCAGTAGACTTACAGTCTATACACAATTTTATCTTGAGAGAGTTCATTTCAGGGGAAATTGGAGAAATTTAGGTATACCTTATTACCAGATCATATCCCAAACAGAAATTGGTGCTATAGCCAGTTTATTTATCTTTTATGGTAGAATTGTGTAACTTCTCTTACAGTACTTGATGAAAGCATGTCTTTTTCTGGTAGGCTAGATCTCAGTCTTTGTTTACTGACTAAAAATGCAGCTTTTCCCAAGTACAGCTGTCTGGGCCCACCAGAAGCCAACAAATTGTGAACAACCCTCTCGCTATGAATGAGTTGAACCCCTGCGACATGGAGCTCATTGATCAGAAAAAGGGGTAGTCCCACGGCACAGTCCCCAGATTAGTAAAGCTGTGTCTGACCTGTTGCATTTTCACTCCTGGACAAATCATGTTCATATGGTTGTCTAAATATTAATTTGTCCTCATTTTTTTTGGATTGTAGCCTCTTGTTGAATTCTTTTGGTGCTAATTTATGTAGTGGGAGGCCTTTGACCTCTGCTAAGGTTGAGGGATGGGGAAAAAAGCCATTTTGACTGCAGCAGCATGGCTTTCAGACCCAAAAAGGTGTACCTTAGGCTATTCACTCAGTTCTCTCATTTTTTTGGGTGGCAATATTTCTTTCTGAAATAGCAGAAATATTTGCCTGTATTAATTTTACCTCACATGAAATCCAGACATTTACTCCCTCCATGGTCCTGCAGTAGTTAAAAAGGAGAGATTGGTTTCACATGGTAAATCATCCCATCTTAAATTAGGTGTTTGAAGTAGGGTGAAGAAATGATCCTTGGGAGGAACCCTTCTTCCATGAATTCTAAGGGAGGACTAGGCAGGCCCATTTGGCTGGGCACATAGGTAGCTGGATTTAGGAAAATTAATTTTACCCTGAGTTGACTCAATGAAGATATTTTATAGCAATTCTGTCTTCCTTACCTGAAATCAGAAGAGAAATAGCAGTGTTCTATGGATGAAATACCATTCAGGAAAAAAACCAAAACAAACCACTTAACTCAAATGGTATGAATACATTCTACAGGCTGAACTGGAGTCATATTTCTCCCAGCAGCCTTGCTGTGTGCCTTTTATCTAGTGCCTCCTTTGCTCTTTCTTTCTCACTAAATCTCAGAAATCTGGAAGATGGCATGGACATTGGACAGGTGCCATGGCAACAGCCTACGAAGGAAGTCTGTTGGTTTGGCTTCCTGCAAGAATATGCAGGAATTATTCCTATCCTTTGTGGGATAAAAATATTCTTCTTCATTTACATGTCTTCAAACCTGTTCAAAAAGAAAGATTGTTGCTATCATCATGCATTTCTCTTTAGTATTCAGGAATACTTTTAGGGTAGAGAATGGGCAGAGCTGTGGCTGACCCAGTACCATTCCAGAAGGTCTTAGCCTGTGTGAAGCTCACAGGGGAGAACGGAGTTCATTGCCCATTGCTCAGAACCCACAGGCTCATGTATTGGCAGCTGCTGAATGGCACCAGTCTAAATTCAGCACTGACTAATTCATGCTGCTTCTTTGTTGCATAGGAAGTAATCCAAAATTTAGAAGGTGACATGTCTGGATTTCAGAACTGTCTTTTTGATGTAGGAAACTGGTGTCTGTCACTGCAGCTGATATCCCATCACAGCTTCCATACAGCAATTTTGGTCCAGCCAGGTGTGTTGATGGAAAAAATCCTTTGTTATGCCAGCAAACAGTGATCCTAATAATCTTCTAGTCTAGGGCTTATTGAATACCATGTTCTGCACCATGTTCTGCAGCCTGGCTGATCTGGTTGGAGTTAAAATACTGAAGTAAAAAAATAGATATGCCTTTAGAAATAAGCCTTAGAGTTAAGTGTAGTTCAAGGACAAGGAGACCATAACCAGGACTGACTAGGCATTAGAGAGGACGGGGTCTGTGAGCCACAAATAACCTCAGTGGTATTTGTTTTGCTCAGGTTTCATGCCATGCTACTACATCACACCATCACTGGGGTGCAGTGCAGCCACACACACCCTGTGGTGTGACACAAAACAGAGGAGTTGAACTGGTTTTACTGGACTTGAACTGCTGAAAGGACTGGTGTGTAACAAATGAGCAGCTGATATCCAAGCAAGTTCTGTCTAATATCATCATGTGGCGTCACTTGTTTGTGCACGTGTAGCACCCTTTGCTCAAGCAGGATTGAGCTAAAGGGAAGGTATGGGAATAGTGAAAATTCAACCTTCATATATAGAAGTTTGAAGCTAGGCAGCACTGAATATTATCCTCAATTATCTTCAGTGGTGCAGACAAACTGAAGTCTTTATTTCTTATCATGGTCTCATAGATCAAAGGAATGCCTTTTGGTATCGTCCTGAATATCAAACACTTTAACATAGGTAACAGCATCTCAGGAATGCTACAGGAAAACTGAGGAATTCAAGGGCAACATTTTCATGAGGGTTGGTTTGGTTGCCGTTGTGTCTGCTTATCATCCTGTTTTGCAGAGATAAGTATCTCAGTTGGAATTAGTAGGGAAGACACTGATTATTTGTTACCTAGCAGGCAGAAGCAGCATAACTTCATCTGTATAATATCCAGATTCTTCAGTTTGAAAACTTTTGTTTGGGAGTTTGAACCAGAAACATTGATCACCACAAGATGACAGTAGAGTTCAAGTAAAACCTTTCTACTAAAAAACTCTCAAAGAGTAACAGTATATTAGGTTAATAAATTGAAATATTAATGAATATTATCTGTACAGTTCTTTCATCTTTATGACAATAACAGAAAATTTTAGCAAACAACAGTGCTTATGAATAAGCCTGTTGTATCTTGCTAAGAAACTAAAAGGCATAATAGAAAAGTCTTTCTGTTCGTTTAAGATGAAAATGAATACAAGAAAATTAAATAGCTGACATTAACTTCTGAAATTGCTTGTTAAAATACAGTGGAAGTAATAAAAAATTTTTAACAACTCAATATTTTTAAATTACAGTCTTATAGCAGCCTTCCAGTACCTAAAGGGTGCTTACAAGTAGGATGAAAGGAGACTTTTTACAAGGGCATATAGTGGTAGGACAAGGGGGGAGAGACTTAAGCTGAAGAAAGGCGGGTTAGGATTAAGTATTAGTAAGAAATTATAATACTGTCAGAGCAGAGATGTGCTGGGACAGGTTGCCCAGAGAAGCTGTGTGTGCCCCATCCATGTAAGTGTTCAATACTAGGCTGGATGAGACTAGTCCAGTAGAATGTGTCCCTGCCCATGGCAGGGGTTGGAACAAAATGATCTTTAAGGTCCCTTCCAACCCAAACCATACTGTTATTCTATTGCCACTCCTCAGCATCAGGGAGAGAGAAGCTAGGTAATAGTCTTCAGACGACCTTGGGAATAGCACTAATATTTGTAGAATACTTGTAGGCAAAAGCATGACTACCATCATAAACATAGCAGGAAGAGCTCCCCACCCATTTAGTCTGCCTTTAACCTTTATCTTAGAGCCGTTGCAGGGGGGATCCTGGTTTCTTCCCCACTAGAAACCACACTGCAATCTCTCTTGTTGCGTCAGTCTAGGGGAACAGGGAGAGCATATCTCTTCTCAGCAGAGGCAGGAAAAAGGCTGGGGCATGCTTGCTACACAGTGCAACAGAATTCAGAAAATTCAGAATTTTAAAATGACACAATTTCTTGTTTGGTTAGTTTTTTTGCTTTGGTTCTGTGTTTGTTTAGTTTTGATTCTTTTTTGCTTTCTGTTTAATCTTATGCTTAGGTACACTACAGGGTTGTGGGGCTTTGTTGCACCAAATTCTCAGTGGCAGGTTCATTGTTTGCAGAGTTTGTTGCATGGCAGTTCGGGCTGAGCACCAAACAAGGTGCATAGGAGAAAGCCACAAGTTCCTTTATAAGTTACTTCTCAGTTCTATAACAACAAAATATTCTTGTTGGTATTTTTTTGATAAAAAATAACTTTTCTTGATCTTGTATGTTTGACACTGTTGTCTTAAAACTTTTTGCATTATTCATGCAAAAATGTATGCACACATAAGCTTGGAGCAAAATTTTCATTGAGGAGGTACATAAAGCGTTAGAGCTACCACCATCTGGTATTATAGTCTGAATCACATTCCAGGTGGAAATGCCTAGCTTCTAACCACATGCCTCTTACATTGCAGCAGAAAATATTTTAGTGAGTTGTTAGGGAAATGTTTGTACCAGTACAGACTGCAAAGTACTGGACTTAATTTTCCTTCAGATGGTTCTGGAATTTTTGAGAAAAGGCTGGTCAAATGGTTGTCTGAAATGGCATCGATTTGAGGGATCTTTTAGTGGGAAGGCAAATAAGCTGGATGACCTTCTGAGGTTTCTTCCAGCTGTACTTTTGTCATACTGTGATTTCATAAAAGGCCTCTAACTACAGAGACAGAACTGTATCTCTAATCTCTAAGACTGTCATTTTCTCAGAAAAATGCATTTGACCAATTTTATACTTGGAAAAAAAAGGTCAGATCTTCATTAATTCTACTTTCAAATTTTGTCTACTTTTCTCATGGTGGTGGCTTTTTGCTTGCGGTGGCTGGCCAAATAAATGCCGTGTCCCCTTTCCTTCATGCCCACTGACAGGCCTTCATTTTAAACATCCATCCTTTCCCCATGTTATGTAAGTCTCTGACTTGCATTTTTGGAATTATTCTAAAGCACATTAAATCCAAAAGATTTATTATTGAAAATAATTTTATAACTGAAAAGTGAATGTTACCTAGTCGTGATCCTGAGATTAACTCAGTAGGTCAGAGCATGGTGCTAGTAACACCAATGTTGTGGTTTTGATCCCAATGTTTGTGGTTTTGTTGTGTATGGGCCGGTGTGGGATAAGAGCTGAGCTCGGTCATCATTGTGGGTCCTTTCCAATTCAGAATATTCTGTGATACTTATGTATATCTTTCTGTGCAGACACATACACAGATGGTACACACTTAGCTGTTCTAAAAATGTTTTCTTTCCTTTCTTTTGTACTAAAAAAATATAAAAACTTGTTTCACTTGTCGCTAGACACAGCCTATACCTAAGCCCAGGCATTATGGTGGAAATTTGCTAACTTGGAAGCTGAATGTCTAAGCATAACTTACAATGTAAATTCTTTTATCTTTCCAAATGTCCTTTATGAATGATACATGGGCATGATACTTGGAAAAATACAGTATCGATTGGTTGGGAAAAAAACTTTCCTGCAGAAGTGTTGGGTTCTTTGGCTATTTTACTCTCTCAATTTTCTCACTTTTTACATAGAATTAAATGCTTGGCTAGGTATGTCTTCAGTATTACATTCCCTCCTTGTGTTTCTCAGCTATGCTATAAGTGCATATGTGAATGACTATCTTTCATAATAGTCTGATTTTACTAAATGTGAATGATTTTACTTCTCACCACCCATTCCTTAGAACATGGCTTGATATTATCTTTCTGGAAATAATACAGAGAGAAATACAGAGACATGCCTTTTTACACTGCTTGCTGTCTCCCAAGGTAAGCAGATAATTCCGTTTTACAGGACTCATCCAGGTTTGCCACCTGTTAATGTTAAAAGAACTGCTACAGCACATACATGGTAAATGTTCACATTTTCCATGTATATTGCAATTAGAAGTATCCTCCTATGCGAGTAAATGCAAAGCTGTCCACAAAATATAAGGTGTCTGATTTTCTTTAGGAAAAATCCATTTCTCACAAATACTTATTGTTTATAAGTTTCAAGTTTTACTTTAGATCTAATACTCAGGAACAGGCTCACTTTAAAATATAAAAACCTGTCACTTGCTTAACACTTTTTACCTTGTATGAATTCGTGGGGGTTGCTTTTCATTTTTAGATGTGAGACACAAGCTGTAAAAAAAAAAAAGGCTTTGCAGTGGAACAGACAAATTTAAGTTTTATGTTTACTGAAGATAAAGGCTTATTCCTAAGTTGACTTTCCTTTTTCAAAATCACTGTTGCATTTTATTATTTTCACTGGCTGAGAACCTTCCCTAAGTACAAATGAATTGCTAACAAAGGTCAGCTCAACTTTTCAGTTACAAATACTATCTTCTGTTTATTCTGGAATGTTTTCCTTGTATCAGGCATTTTGAGCTTTGCATTTACTGGAACTGAGGCATACTGGCTCCATCAGGGAATTCCCCTAACACCCATGTAAAATTTCCCTCTTACACTAATTCACTTTACCAAAAATAGAAGACAAAATAGTGCCTAACCTTATTAGTGTGTGTAAAGAGGACACAGAAAAGAAATTGAGCTTTTTTGATCACAAAATGGAACTTACAATCCTGTGGCCACAAGACCTAGATTAGATTTACACACCTAGGATGGACAGTCTTCCAGATGATGCAGGGCAAACTCAACTTCTCTGGCAGATGCTGGAGAATATGCCAATATGTACAGTTTCAGATTTGAGTTATCCCTTCCGTTAGTCCTTGTTAACTAATTGCACAGTTTTGAGCAGAGCTTGAATATATGTTAGGAAGATATGTAGCAAAAAAAGTGTCTGCTCAAATAGGGAAAAATGCCTGAGAAAATGTTGCACTGTGTAAAGGTCACAAAACTCTGACAAGTCTAAGCCTACTTATTATATTTTAACAGCAGAATAAATTTGGTAGTCCTCCCAGTAACAGTATCAGTAATTTACTTTTTCTGCTCTGTGTCTCAACCATTTTACAAGTTTGTAATTGACCTCAGTTCAAAACTGACCACCAACCTTTCTCAGGGTACCTTTCTCATGGATGACACATGCTTTTACATGGAAGTATGTTCCTGTCCTGGTCTCTCAGCTTAAAGCCCGCTGGCAACTGAGCCCCATGCAGCTGCTTGCTCACCCCACAGCAGTGAGATTGAAGTGAGAATTGGAAGTGTAAAAGCCTGCAATCTCGCGGGCTGAGATAAAGAGGGTTTAACAGGGGAAATGCTGTACAAACAAGTAAAGCTAAATAAGGAATTCTTTCACAGCTACACATGATCAGGTTGGTTTTCGGCCATCTCCAGGAGAGCAGAGCACCATCACACCTGATGGCTATGTCTTGTTCAGACAAACATCATCACTCCAAATGTCCCCCAGTACTACCTACTTCTCCCTTCTTTATGTAGTGAGCATGATGTCATATGGGCTGGAATATCCCTTGGGTCAGCTGTTCCAGCTGTGCCTCTTCCCAGCCTCCCACAAGCCCCAGCGGCCTTGCCAGCACGGCAGTAGGAAAAGCAGAAAGGGCCTTGGCTGTATGCAATCCCTGCTCAGCAATAATTAAAATGTCTTTGTATTGTCAACCCTGTGTTCAGCACAAATCTAAAACAGCCCTGTACTAGCCACCATGAAAAACTTAACTCTACCCCAGCAAATCACAGCGCACCTGCTTTCATTACTGTCTCAGAAGACCAAATATATATTCCCCAATAAATGAGCAGAATTGTGTACCTCTCTTGCCATGAGGCCCTACAAAGGATGAATCAGGAGGCTTCCTTGTCTGTTGCTACCACAAACCTTATCTTTTACATTCTCTCTTTGGAATTATTAGTATTTATAGTTTTTTAAAAATAATTTATAAAAATCTCAAAGTTATTTGCTAGTTCTGAAAAGTTTGTAGATTGCTGTTTGCTGAATACTTTTTTCTAGCTATTAGAAGTTTTACAGAACCTCCACCTATATTAGAAACACCATACTTTTGATTACTTTCGTGAAGCATTTGTTGCTTCAACCAAATAAGTACGGAATGGGATGTCTTCTCAGACTAAGCGGGGACAAGTCCAATCTCCGGAAATGAAGTTTCTTTTAGAGATGTTTCGTGACATGGTCTCCACTCTCAGATAAAGAATTTCCTATTTATATAACTCCAACTAATCAAAACTGTTACATAAAAGTAATTGGATGGCTGGGTAGGAAGAGGTTTTCTGAGAATTTTGTATCTGGAAATAAAAAAGTACATCATTAATATGGTTACAGTGACCCTGTGCTTCAGTCCTGCTCCTTTTAACTGAACTGCAAGTACAGAGAGAATAACTCACTACACTTATAAGCTTGTTGTCGAAAAAATAGCAAATGTTGAGCACATCTAAACTTCTCTGGGCTCAGGTGAATCTCTGCAACTGCATTATCCCTTTCTTATTACTGGTACATGTTTTCAATTATCACAGTCTGATGGTGGTTGTATGCATAGCCAATCCAGAATGAGGGAGAGATGGAGTCAAGGCTGTGTCACTTCTGTTTCTACACAATGCGCTGCATCTCTGTTGCCTCTATGAAAGTTTGCAAAACCTTACTTTATCTGTTGAACTTTGTTTCCAGATGGAAGATATCCACAAAAGCTTATTCCAGGAAGTTTCACAGTAGCAGTTAGGGTTAATTACTGACTTCTCAAGTAAGCTGAGAAAATGAAAATGAATTTCAGATGGTCCTAAAAATGCTGTAGTTCAAAAAGATGTCCTAATAAGATCTGTTTCTTTGAAGTCCTGCCTTCCTTTTGTTCCCCAACTCTCCTTTATAGGGAAGGAGACTTTGTTCTGCCTATTGGAAAACATTTTTAAGGTTTTAATTTCAAGATACTTGGAAATTTTCAGAGGGAGACTAATGGACTTTGATGAAAGATTTTGTTCAAGGTTTGGTGCTTGAGGGATTTTAGCTTTTCAGCTAGTTACAATAATAAGTCTAGAATATATTCACTGATTCAGAAAGAACCAGAAATATAAAAGCATGGGCAAGGTTGCTAATGGTTGATATTTGACATTCTATTCACTCTACAGAGAAATCAGAAGAGATGATATTTTAAAAAGCACAAAGACCTCAGGCCAGAAGAGATCTAGATTATCAATGTGAGATACTGCTCTCTCAGGCAGTCACATAAAGCCCCTCATGAATTTATTAAACTGTAGGAATTAAACTTAGAGTAAACAATGCAGGAAAATACAAGAAAAAAATCAACAAAAACTGAAATCATTGGATTATTTTGAAAAATTGTCTTTGTTTGGGCTTGAGTAGTAATTGCTTAGGACAGGGTCTGCAGTCCTCCCTGTAGTTCAACCTCTAATACATACCTTATACACTTTGTGTAGTTCTGTGTCACTATTCGCACAAATGGAATAATACTTTCACTATAGTCTGTTTTATGTGACTCCTTCTGTGTTAGCATATTTAAAGTGCTAAAATCATGATACCAGCCCTCTATTTCATTAAATTCACCTGTTTTATGTAGGTGTCCTGTTGCTGGACGCACAAAAGCATATAGCTCTGCTGTAGGCACAGTACCACTGCTTCTGCATACTGCTAGCAGGTGAGCTCTGAGAAGAGCCTGTGCAGAAGGTGTTGACCCCTGTGAGCTCTGTGAACACGATTTTCAGGCTGAGAAGGAGTCAGAGAGGATCCAAGCTTGCTCCCAACTGTAGGTGATGAAGACTATTGAAAATCCCTCTCATGTTTACTAGCCATACTTTGTCTGCTGTCGTCTCCCCAGACAGATGGTCTGAATCTGAACAGTTTTTGTCGGCCTGAAGGAAGAATGTCTCAGGGAGGCAAGTATCAGTAACAGTAGCAATGAAAGATAAATATTCACATCAATGAACGGCTAAATCAGGTCTGTCTAAGCAACTGATTGCTAGATAATATGCTTCATTTGGATGCCACAGTCCTGTGTAGGGGAGTCCTTTGAAGCAGTGAGCACTATCTGTTAATCCAGGAGGAGAAACCAGAAGAGTTTGTGCAAGGGGGTGGTTCACTGGCGCCTGAGCAGATGCAGTGGCTAGCTGCATCTGCAAACAGAAAGTTTTCCTCTTGCGCTCCTTATTTTCCCACTTTCCACCTCTTTTGCCCCATCTCTCTTTTCTGTGACTCTGTATGTTTTTACCCTTTCCATGGGTCTGTTGCTCACCGGACCTTCTTTCTGGGAGAAGACCTAACTCATAAAAACAGCTCAAACCCACCCAGATTTTTTTCCCCTGGATTTATTTTCTGCTCTTATGATAAATTAAACTGGCTCAGAGAGGACTGAAGCGTGCCAAAGCCAGCAAAGACATGCAGAAGAAGCAAGCACATGGTGGTGATTGAGAATAAAGCAGGCAAAGATATGGAAAAAACAGAACAGTAACTCAACTTGGCCAGCTTCAAGCTGCAGAGTTTATTCACCATGTCTTTTGTTTTAAGATCAGAACATAATTCTAAAGAATAGTAATGATTTGTTTGCCCAGGGATGACCTTTGTGTACATATAGCCTGAAATATCTGTCCTCTGGACAAGTCTCATGTATTGCCAGTATACCATTGAAACTCTCTGAGTTTTGAATCCTAATAACTTGAGATCTTTTGTTCTAACCCAGCTCTTTCAAACCAGAATCCTCACAATTGTTGTTTGTTTGGTGTAGTTTCTGCAGCATACAAATTTCAGTATCTAAGGCGATATCCTTCTACAAGGTCCCCTGAGAGAGAATCATTTGCATTAAAGTTAGCACAGCAGTAATGCTATTTGACATATTTCATGGAGACACATCCCAAGGCATTGTCATTAATCCCTGAAACGCGGCAAATACATTAAAAGCAAAACAGGCAATTAAAAAGCTTTAAAAAAAGAAAGAGATTGCCTTAGCATACAGAAACAAATACAAAAACTCTCCCAAGTCAATTTCACAATTCAAAACCATAATAACAGGATGTTCTTTCTCCACTCAGTTGTCATTGGAACCTTGGCATTTGCAATAGTCACAGAGCACAGACTGTCTTTAGGGCTGTAATACATAATGAACTTGGACAATGAAGACACAAGACTATTTAAAGCTTGGTAAACTATTGAGTAACCTTAGCATCAATCCTATAAAAGGCCAGAAGTCTACAGGGAAATATCATTGATATAATTATATTCTGACTGACCTTAGTGTGAAGTAGAATACAGAAAATACCTTTTCAGGCTGTCTCTAGACCAGGCAGGATATCATTAACCCAGCAAATGAAGCATTGCATTAATCACTCCTGTGCTAGGACTATCATTTGATGCAAGACAAAAAGTGCCCTGGCTTATGGCTAACCCTTTGTGTCTCTCAAACTACTCTATTTTAAATCCCCTAAGACATAGTTTTTGATTCTAAAGAATTTATTTATTTTATTAATTGTGTTTTATTAATTGGCCTAGTCAAGAAGCTTGACTAGGCCAATATTCAAGCAACAATCAATTTATTAATTAATTATGGTAAAGTATGAGCAAAACAGTGCTGGGTACAGTGGAGGCAGTTTTCCCTCCAACTGCACACTGATATTTGGGCTTACAGGTATTTATAGGGGTACTCAGAAGCTTTCTCAGCAGTTTCTATTTCTACTTGTTTACATCACAATTCTATACACTATTGTGATTTAGTTTTTCTCAGGATGCGTCCCAAAAAATGGAAGACTCCCAGATGGTGGTGGCAGCCTCCGAGATGTTGGTCCAGTTTCTGCAAGAACAATGACAAATCCCATCTGGTGAAGTCCAGCTCCCCAGATGTGGGTCCCCCTTGTTATTACAATGACTATAAATCTCTCAGCAGTGATGCCCAGCTTCCCTTGGTGAAGTTGTAAATCCTTGAGATGATGTCCATCTTCCTTTCTCAAGCTGTTTTTCTCAGTTTTGTTAAGGAGTGAGATAAGCACATTTCCTTTCTATATATTCCAAAGCTATAGTTTCAAGGATACAAACAATATTTTAAAATTATACTTAAAAAGGTTATTATTGCAGCCCTCTTTAAGGCCTGACTACAAGCAAAGAGCAACATTCTGAATGCTGTAATTCAAATGCTTCTAAATCAATCCAGGTTAATTGCAAACACAGGCTAGGTTCAGAGGCCTTCTTCCATGCTTTACTTTCCTCAGTTATTATTAGAATTTGCAGCTGTCCCATGGTTGGTGTCCACACATATCGCAATCACAAATATACACATTTCCTTTCTGTGCCAGACACGAAACACAGCTTTGTATTTCACAATTGTAAAGGTTTATTTGTGCATACACAATAGAAATGTTTAGCAAGAACAAAACTTGCTGATGAGACAGTAAAATGGTTATTAGATTGTTGCCATTTTCACAAACCGTAAGGGAAAATTGGCTTCCATTTCTCTGTAAGTTGCACTCTGACCTTTGCTATTCTGCCATCAGGGGAAGTCATTGGGGAGCTCCCCAGCATGCCTTTTATTATGACTGATGTTATTGTAGAACCGCATGTCAGTCAACCTTAGATTGTACTAGGTGTTGCACAGTCACAAAATTCAAGTGTAAGTAGATGTTTATGCTACTGCATATTGCCTTAAGTGTCAATAACACACACAAAAATGTAGGAAAATATATAAATGGTTCAGAGCTTAAATGCTAAGTAGAAAAAAATTGCTGTAAGTACCCTATGAAATGAAATAAGAATCAGCCATTCCCAGTCCCACTGCTCTAGAGGAGAGACTGAACACCCATCCACTGCAAAGCAGCAAAGTGCCATGAGGCCTGTGGACTTGCAGTCCTAGGAACAGCACAAGTCCAGCTCTGCCCCCTCTCTGGTTTGCAACATGTTGGTTCAGTTTCTTTTGCTACTCTGAGGACAGGATCAGGAAAAAACAGGGTCCTATTTCCAAAGAAAAGAAGATAAAATTGTTAGGTTGAAATGCCTGAAAATGTGTACTAAAAGGACTATTATACAGCATCTGCCAGAGTAACATTTTTGTCTTGCTGAAATACTTTTTGTAGGAAGAAAGTCTGTAAATATAAACTCATTTGAATATGCTACTCGTATTAGTGATGATTTGACTACCTATTAATTGAGACCAGATCCCTCCCAACACACACACTTCCTTTACTAGCTCTACTTGTCCTTTTTTATATTTATTTGAGTGTTTTGTTTGGGACCAAAAGTGTATCTTGGTCTTGAGGGTTATTATAGCTAATGATATACTTACAAAAAGTGAAATTGCTATCTAAGCCATTAAAACAGTTGACTGAAAGATTAAGACCTATGTCTGGATTGATAAAGTATTCTTTGCAGTTCCTGTATTCTAGGCCAGCTGCCTCTTCTTCCACTGGATCTTCAGAGGAAGAATACATCCTTTTCTACAGGACCCCCCTGCTCCAACAGAACCACACCTGACACTCCAGGAGGGCTGCAGCCCTTTTCCAACTGGATTGCTACCAACACCCTGACCAACAGGGTGGCAGGTTGAGTTCTGACTCTTGACAGTGTTGTTCTACTGTACTGCATGGTTTATTTTATCCTTTTCTTTTTCTTCCCTATTAAACAACTATTATTTCCTGCTCCCATATTTTTTTCCTGAGAGCCCCTTAATTTAAAATTCATAGCAATTCAGAGGGGTGGGGAGAGTTTGCATTCTCCATTTCAGGTTATATCCCTTAGCAGACTCCTGTCTTTCCAAACCAAGACAGAGGGCTTTATCTGGGGTACACTAGGATAAATTAAGGTAAATTTCCCCAGAATTTTCATTGGCATTTTCATGCTGTAACTGCTGTGGATCAGCTCTGAAAAGTGGGGGGAAAAAAATCAAAACTAAAAATAAGAGAACATGGCAGGATAAGGAAAGGGAAAATTAAGTGTTCTTATTTCTTTAAGAGTATCTCCACAAAAAACATGCATAACCAGGCCAGAATTGACCAAAACTTGCATTCAGACCCCTAAGCTGATTTTCTCTGTGAAATTTGATACACAAAAAACAACAAGACTTTGGAAGTGGATTATGAATATTTGTGCTTAAAATGAAACCTTAGCAACATCAGCTTTATCCTGGAGCAGTTCTTCCTGCTGCAGCCATGAATTCAGCCGTGGTGTAGTGCATGTGGCCAGGGATCTCTCAAAAGTCTTGTTCAGAGGAAAGAAACTATGAGAAGATAAAGAAAAGATGATTCTTCTTTCAGTAAGTGCTCATAATTTTCTTCCAGCCCCAGTTAATACATCCAAGCCTTGATTTATAGGCCTTAAAAATACTGAGCACTTCCCAAAGCAGGCTGTGTCCCTGGAGAGAACTAGATGGGTTAAGGTTAAAATTCCTTGGCAATACTAAACCCTTTTAGGGAAAGAAAAGCAGGGGGTAGCAAGGCAGAATGAGAAGAGATGAACAGCAACAGACAGACTGACTGACTCCTTTGGCTTCCAAACTGAAAATGCTAGAAGTCCATTTTCCCTGGTAATTGCTGTATATCTGAGTATTTTATCTAGCATGAAGGTAAGAAAATTGATTACTTAATTTGTACTGATGAAGTGAATATGAAAAGTGCAATGAAATATTAATTTATATGGAGAAATAGTTAGCTGAAAAAAGTAATTGGACTGTGTTGCAAGAAAGAAGAAAATTTAAAATCAAGCTTGCACAACAAAGCTGAAAAATTTGTGTGACATTTTCCTTTTATTTCTAAAGCTGACTAGTGTATGGATTGCAGAAACCTTGAAGAACTGCATGATCTAAAAAAGGAAGGGAAAAGTAGGAAAGCAAAGTAAATTTGTTTTACTTCCTTTCTTTTTCAGGTTCTGAGGATTTTTCTGTTGCTGGAAATTTCAGGCTTCTTTCCCATTCTTTCCAGGTGAATATTTGTTTAATAAAATACATGCTGAAAGTTAAGCATATATAATTGTTGTGTGTGATGTGAGGCAGGGTTTCAAGGTGCCATCAGGTATATTTCCTAGGAAATACACACTGAATTTCCTGAGAAATACTCACTGTTTGATGTCATCTCTGACACTGCCACTAGTGACAACAAGAGTGAGGGATTATGGTGTCCTTTAACTTCTACCCGGAGGAGTCAGCCGTCCTTGGGGAAGAGGGTACACAGTGGTGGCGTGAGGCAGAACAACCCATGTCTGTGAAACACAGCACAGCTTACCCCAAGCCAGCCTCAGTCCCAGGGACAGGTTACACCCTGAAATCCTCCCATGGAAACTAGCAGTTTGTTTTGTTGCTGATCTTTAGGCTAGGTGAATGTGTCTGGTTTCTTCTTTCTAATGGCCAGAAAGGCCAAACTGGGACTGATTTAATTCTCACACATGAAAAGCAAATCCAAGTGTTTTTTTTAGTAAACTTGGTTATATCCCTAATTATTATTGAGGGTTTGCTTTGCCTTTTAGGAAAGTTTTGCACTCATGCTTATGGATGGAAATCCCTGATAATGTTCCCCTCTCTTTTCTTTTGTTTGTTGGTTTTTTTGTGTTGGTTTGTTTTTTTTTTTTTGGGGGGGGGGGGGTTGGTGGCTGGGTGGGTGAGATTTTTGTTGTTGTTTTTCCTCTGTTGTGTTTTGATTGGGTTTTACTTGTTTATTTTTTAATGCAAAAACCAATACTGGAGCAGCCCTTCTCCAATCCATTGCCGCTGGAATTCTTTTGGCCCTTGGTCTGAGTGCAGTGGCTGTACTCAAAAACAGGTATAGATGGACACACCTTTTCTGTATTCAGAACTTCATTAGCATGTAATTTTGTCCTCAGTAATTAAGAAGCCACTCTAACATTAAACCCCCAAATCAGCAAAATCCCTAGCAGAATGAGAAGGCTGAAGAGCAAAGAACTAAGATGAATCTTCCAGACTGTCCCAATATGTTTCCTTTCAAAACTATGATGTTCATATTGTAAAATAATTTGTGCTCTTTTTATTTTGGTGATAAAAAGCTCAGCTGAGCCGTCTGGTAAACAGAGATATTCCTCCTCTGATGCTGGTTTGTACCAATTCCATTGACTTTTCATTGGTGGCATCATGTCGAGGGAAGAAAACTTGGTTTCAAAGTGTTACCTTCAATGAAAATAAGTTGATGATTTTTCCACTGCAACTCTGGATGCGCAAGACACTTGTGTTTGATTTTGCTTCTCATTTACTTTGATGTTATACCAATTAAGGAGGGATTAGTCAATATTGAAGATGTGCAACGAGACAGTACTTACTTTTTTTAGAAACAAAAACTAGACCACTGGATGCAAGATTTTATCATCTTCCTTAATTATGTTGTTTACCTTGAAAAACATTAAGAAACTCATATCAGGCATGGCTAGTCCTATTAAAAATATTAAAAAACCCACTTAATTTTCTTAGCAGCTTTCTCTTGACTTCAGTTACATATTAGATTTTTGAATAAACCGAGCCAAGCTCATGCACCAGGCTAAAGACATCAGAAACTAAAGTGTTATCTTTGTATTAACCTGCGAGTTTGCTACCTTTTGGTGGTAATACCAGGTGTGGCTGTTCTCAGAAAAAATAGTGAATGTCTAGAGTAGTAGCAGTGTCTTCACAGTAGCAAACTATTCTGGCTTTGCATTTGTATTTCCTAAAATATCTTTTGATTTGCATTCAGATTAGGAGACGCACAGTGGCAGTTTATGGCCAGTATGGGGGAAATCCCTGCTCAGGGCATACCTTTGAAACAAGACCATGCACCCCCACAAGGGGATGCCCAACAGAAGATGGCTGTGGTGATCGGTTCAGGTGTTTCTCAGGTACCATCCAAGATAATTTTTAATATTTTCCACTCATGAAGTAAAGAAAATAGCCTTGTTACCTTTCAAATTCAGTAAATGGGTAATGTATTTGCAGTGTTCTTGATCTACAGATGAATTTGACTTAGGTGAATGTTTCCTTTGTTTCCAGCCTCGACTATGCATGCTTTTAATTTAATCTGGAGTATTGCAGAGTTTTGAAGATAATATGCTGTGGCCCTGGTACCCTCTCTAACTCATTCTGCCTTACTTGTTTGCCCCAGAGAACAAGATTTTTTTTCATTATAAAGAGGTAGTTAAGGGATGCAATCTTACATTGATGTCTTGCAGCTGTTCTACGCTATTTCCAAATATGAAATTACCTGGCTCATGAAAACTAATGCTCCATATAATGTATCCAAGCATCTCCCATAACTTCACAGAGGAGCACATTATCGCGTAGGTAGATATTTATCAGAGAGGACCATGATAAACGTGTTTTGGTTCTACTAGGGAGACCAACACAGTTAATCACTAAAGGGATTTGGGTCAAAGGGTGAAAGCTTAGGAAGCAGATCTAGAAGTCAACTGTTTCACTGATATATCATAAGCCTTGGATGGCTATGGCTCTCTTGAGTGTGCTATGCGCTATTTCTTTATGTCTACTTTTATGCTTCACAAGACCTCATGAGCACAGTCTGTTCATCATGAGAGTGTATATGATAATTAATGTAGTAGATTAGTAGGACTTCTGCTTTGATTTTAGGTGATCTATTTTTAAACTAACAAACACTTCTTTTTTCCATGCCTGTTTGTCCTGATTTAGGTCAGTGTATTAGCAGATCCCTAGTGTGCAATGGCGATCAAGACTGTGAGGATGATGGTGCAGATGAAGATCGATGTGAAGAGAGGAAAACTGTATGTGATATTGACAAAACACCTCTGAATTCAGAACTTACAGGAGCAGGGTAATGTTCTGTGCCAGGCTCAGTAGTACTGGTACCAAATGCACTCTACATTTTGATGTATTTGCAAGCTCTGGGTGTACAGATAGATTTTCTGGGCTTATGGTAAAATATCCCATATGCAAAAATGTTCAGTACAACTGCTTCCACCATGCCAGTGGTTCAGCACAGGATGTACAGGTCCTTTGACCTGAAGCACGGAATAAAGCATTTTAGTGTTTCGTTCCTGCCATTGAAAGACAGCTGCTAAGATAATAAATCAAATTTCAACTAGTAACACATGACCTTCAGCATGGAAAAAACGAGCCAGCAATGTTTATTCTTTTTGTTCATTGCTGCTAGATTCAAATGGATTTCTGTTTCTACATCTGAACTACAACTTGTCAAGTAATTGTTTTAAGTTTCTTTGGTGTTGATTTATCACTTGTTATGCTACACCTGAGATATAATAACCGTCCCCCTCTCCAGCCGCATTTTGAAATGGATGCCCGATTGTTCCTTTGTTGCAGTAATTGTTCAAACAATAAAACTTAAAATCAGTTGACATAGACATAAATGTCTTAATCTATAGAGATAATGACGTGTTAATTTTTGTTGACAAATCAAAACCAACATTTCCCTTTCAATGCTGTAACATGCTATGGATACTTGCAGTTCTGCATGTAAAAAAGTAATTATTATTATCAGGTGATAATCCCATGGTTAAATAAGCCTGTGATCATGACTTGCAGATACAGCACTCAAGTATAATGGCTCTGTAATTTTTGTCTCTGTCTTAATGACATATATTTTCTTCTTGCAGCTTTGATATTATTACTGGTGAGACTAAGGGAAGAGTCATTCATACGAAAAGCTTTGGAGGGCAATGCAGAAAGGTCTTTAGCGGCGATAGGAGAGAATACTACAGGCTGAGTGAAAGTGTTCTTGCTTATAATTTTCAGGTATGTTTCCATTAAGAATAGCTTTGTATTTATAGTCAGGATTAAATGGGAGAATGATGCAAAGCTTGCAGGGGCCTTTGGCAGGTACGCTTGCCTAAGCACAGCTCATTGATACCTGTACCCTCTCTGCAGTTGCTTATTATTTTGAAATATAAATCGGCATGTATCTTGCTAAAATAAAAGGAAAAATAAGAGATTAATTTCTTGGATGTGATTTCTAAATCTCTCACAGTTAGACTGAATATAAAGCTAATCTTAGCATAAGCAGTTACCTGAATCATCCTAAGAATTGCTTTTTGGAGGTGGAATACAGGGCTTTGGCATTTTTTGTGTAGATCTTCCAGATCTTCTTGTTTGAAGTCAGTCTCAGGGATTTGGTTTGTCTCACATTTATTAGAAGCATGCCAAACAATCCATAATGTACTTTCCTGCATAGTGTAAATACTTGAGATTTTATATATATATATGAATGCATTTCCATGATTTTTCAATAGTGTGCAGTACTTTTTATGAAATCTAAAATGGATTCAGCCTGAAAAACACATCAACTTATTTTGCATCAGAAAGGCCTTGCTCTACTCTATACGTTATAGTTTTAAAATCCTACATGAAGTTGTTCATACAGGTGTCTTTCACCTTCTAGGTTAAAGTTCAAAATGATTTTAGTTATGAGTTTTTCAACAGTACCTGGTCTTATATGAAACACATAGAGAAGTATGAAAATTCAAACAAATACAAGCAGACAGAGATTAAAAATCTGCAAAAGGTATGTATAACTTGTCCCTGTAGCTTAGTACTTTGCATAAATATTTTCATTTTTTAACTCGCTTGTTTTTGTCGTGAGATGAAAATGCTTTTTTTATAAAAACATTTTTGTCACAAAGTGCATGAGAGTAAATATCCCATAAAACCTTTAAAAAGAGGTCACAGGTTTGCTTATCTATCCAGAGGAGTTGGCTGCTGTTTCTACTTCCTCCCTCTTACCTATTTAGTAGTAATTTATTTATTTACTATCTGTTTTTCTCCCTGTTTAAGGAAGAAATCATTGGCTTCTTTTCTTATCAAAAAGATAATTGATTTATCTTTTTCTTTTATTCAAGTAGTTTACTGTCCACTTTTTTCTGCTACCTCTTGGTCAGTATAGTGGAGCAAAATATTGAAATACTTCTGTGGTTAAAATTAACTTATTTTGTAATGCATTTCCCATTAGTAGAGAAATCTCCATTTCTCTCCATTATGAGAGAAATCTGGTGTCTTTAACAGCCAGAAGGTCACACTGCTTGTGCCTTTAACTTGTTTTAAAAGAAGCATTAGATAAATAATTTGAGAGTAATTTTCAGTTATGAAGTGCAACCTCTATCTTAGAGAAAATAAAATCAAGTAACAAATGTATGCATTTTATGGCCCCTAAGCAGACACTAACAATGACATATTTTGAGACTCAGCATAACCAAGTTCAAAAGCAACTTTGAGAATCTACAGTGAACAGTATTGTACAGGCATATTGGATTTTATAATTAAGTAGCATCCTTGAAATGGCTAGAGCCCCTTACAACAAAAGTTTTACCTAGTCAAACAGGGTGCAGAGAACAGCTGCACTGCCTGTAGTTTGCTTTCAGACAAGGCTTGTTAACCTTCTTCTGCCAGGCTTCTGAAAGCCTTCTGGAAGCCACCATTATCTTTGAAGAATGAGATCTCACTTGTCCTTATGCTAGTTTTCAAGTACACGGGAGGAAAACAAAGATGTTGCAGCAATTATAAGTAAAGGTCCAACCATATTTCATGACTTCAGGGTGTTCTTTTTGCATTACTGTGTTGCTTAGACATATCAAACAGCTCTATAAAGCTGTTGGTTAGTTGCCAATAGAATGTGTGTGCCATCTGGCTATTAGGAGCCACTCTGATAGTCACATGGAGCATGACTGATGGCTTTTCCTTTCCCCAGAGTAAGCAGCTGATGGTTGTGGAGAACAGTGTGGAAGTTGCTCAGTTTATTAACAACCGCCCAGACTTTCTCACTCTTGCGGAGCCTTTCTGGAAGGAACTGTTCAACCTTCCAGTCGTCTACGAGTACAGCGTCTACCGAAGACTTATTGAACAGTTTGGGACACACTTCTTACACTCTGGGTCTCTAGGAGGACACTACAAAGTTATTTTCTATATGGATACTGACAAAATGAAAGCAGAAGGTAGAGTACTAGAGTGTTTGTTGCAGAAAGCAAAGTCAGAAATCAAGAATAAAAATTTATATATATGTTTTTCTAGCTAATGTCTAAAATCAAGTAACAGACTTCTACAAGTTACTACATTCTCTTCATGATCAAAAGAAAGAAGACTAAAAAATGTGCTCAAATCACAGCTTTTAGTTCTAGATCCATGTCTGTGACCTGCAGTGCTCTGGGTATATATATAAAAAATTATAGTCAGTTTAGGACCTCCTCAGGCTAAACTTGAATATAACTCAAACAATGTTAAAGCTTAAAGGTTACATGGACATCAAGGTTGGGTAAAACTGTGTAGGGCAGAAGAAATTACAGAGCAAACGCCAGATTGGCACCTATAATGCTAATCAGTTGGAGCTGAGGTGAGAAAATAAATGATACTGTAAATTCTTCCCAGATACACCTCACACCTCTGAGCATTCATCCATAAGCTTTAGCAATATGTGGATCTTCCCACTAACACAAATGCTAGTTAGTTACCTCCTAGTTTAAGTGTAGTAAACTAGGAGGTAAATACCTAGCATTTTTGTTACTGGGAAGATCCACACATTGCTAAAGTTTATGGATAATAAGCTTTATGATCTCTCATAAAGAGAGATCATGACCTCTCTAGCCAGTGGGAAACTCAGAAATGAATCCAACACACTTTCTGTGTACAGTATTTTTAATAGATGGATTATCTGCAGGTGTCAGCATAACAGACTTGTACAAGTGTACCTCATCAGGCTGGAACGCACTCATTGTGAAAAAGAAGAAGGAGGAATGCACCAAACTGGATGAACTGCTACTGACTTCTTCAGGTAACTGTTCAATGGTGACTCACACATTTGTCATGTATCCATCTCTCATCTCATCCTAAATAGCTGTCAAAATGAGGAGCAGGTGTTGATAACTTTGATGAATTCTGTCCTAATATGCTAAACCCAGACATCAAGTGTCTGGTTTAAAAGGCTCTCTGGCGCTTATTGCTGTCAATTATTGCTAATACTTTCCCAGAAAATAGCACTTTTCTCAACACCCTAAGTTAGAGCTGCCAAGACACCTGGAAAAACAGATAGAACCTATATGTGATCAGTGTTGGCACAGGTGGTTGAACTGCTCTAGTGAGTCCTTTCATTATGTTCTAGCAGAGTTTTTGTGTGCATTGCTTCCATTTCCATTTGTAATCATAGCAATGCCTACATTTTATGTATTTCCCATCCTGAATCTGCAGGAAGCACTGGCAATAAAATTAAAGGAGACCCTTACATAGAAGGAGGAAGCCCAGGTGCTGTTGCTGGCCTTAGTTATCTAGACCTGGATAATCCTGCTGGGAACAGTCGGATGTACACCTTGTGGGCTGCATCAGTGACAGACTATCCCAGAGTAATTAAAAAAAAGGTAAGGCTATTTTCCTGAAGCAAAGGTGAGCAGATGGGATCACCTCAAAGGGAGAAATTAGTAAGCTACAGCTGGTGATTAATCATGCCATGATCTACATTCATTTTGTTTTCAGATCACTTTGTAAAAAAGGAAAATGCTCAGGAAGAAAATGCTGTGAAGCTAATATGATCAGGTGCATCAGAAATCTAAGTCCGTTGACAGGTCAATACCAGCCTTCAGTGACTTCAGTGATCTGGTTAGGAATAGAGGATCGTGTTAGCATTGGAGATGGACCCAATTTGAGATAGCCCCTTTCCCAAACTGCATATGGGCATGTCTGTGTGGCTTTCACTTCACTTGCCAACTTCTGCATATCCCTTTTACTTCTCCTCCTTCACTTTGAATCCAGAAGTTTAGCATAACTGGAGATTCTCCAAGTGAGACAGTTCAGAGCTGGGCATGGCTCTATTCACTGCTACCTTGCCTATGTCCCTTTTGGGAACTGTCCACATACTCCGCCCACATGGTTTAAACCCCAAATATTTTTGTTGGGAAGTTTTTGGCTAAATGTAAAAGCATATAATATCATAAAGTAATCAATTTAAAGGCAGAATAACTTCAATTTCTGTTCTGATCACTGTCCAATGAAATACCATAGTGAGCTCTTTAAATGTCTTTATTTTTTTTTATGCTGGGAACATCTGGGTGAGAATTCAAGAATTCAAGTTCATTGGTGGTCTGTGTTGTACTTTTATCTCACCTGCATTCCCATAGTTTAAATATGTTTAAATATGACTGATATACCAGTAGCTTTAAAGGATGCTTTTAAGCAGGACAGGCTTTTCATAAAAAGGCTAACATTAAATACTAACATAAGATTTTAGCTAATTAGCAAATTAGAACATCTAATGTGCCAACTCCCATGTGCAGAAGCATATGTCACAAATTATTTTGCATGATGAAATGTGCTTATAAACTCTTATATTACAGTAATAACTATTTAATATGCATGTTTTCCTACTGTGTGTAGCTAACACCATTATATGAGCTGGTAAAGGAAGTGCCCTGCTCCTCAGTCAAAAAGCACCACTTAAAACAAGCCATTGAAGAATATATGGCTGAAAATGATCCCTGCAAATGTCAGCCTTGCCAGAATGGTGGTGAGGCAGCCGTGGAAGGAACACAGTGTGTGTGTTACTGCAAGCCTTACACCTTTGGAGCAGCTTGTGAGCTGGGAACCCTTGTGCAAGATCAGCCAGGTCAGCACTCTTTAAACCTGTGAGAATTTAGAAGTGACAGAATGTGCTTTCCTGTTTCCAGAGTTTGTCAGTTGCACTGCACACTCATGCAGTGGCTGCTGGGGTGAGACATCACTGCAAACAAACAGCATGGGGAGGGTCATGCCAAACCTGAGTCTTTGTTCAGCCTGTCTAAACAGTCCTTAGCAAAGAGCTGGTTTTATTATTAGTGTTAAATACAGTGGACAATACTAACTGCTCAATGCAACCACCTATAAGTAAGTACATATCCTAAATTAATTATCAATGACTTAAAAAAATTCCTTTTTAATTTTATACTTAGTAGTAGCTGGTAGCTGTTTTTATGTTCTCTCAGACACTGATAATACATAGCCTCTGTGGAATTATACCTATGTCAAAGCTAGGTGAAGATGAAAGATTAGATTATTACAATCTGGAATTTTCTGTAAGGGCACAGTCGGAGCCATCACTAGCTTTGAGCAGCTCTCAGAGGGAATGCTTTAAAGAGTGGTTTAAAGAGAGTAGTTTTCACACTAAACCAAATATTCCCAAATGTTGCGCAGGTGTCGTTGATGGACACTGGAGCTGCTGGTCTTCCTGGAGTCCTTGTTCAGGGGGAAGGAAATCAAGGAGTAGAACCTGCAACAACCCCTCCCCACATGGTGGTGGGAAGACCTGCCTGGGAGAGCAGCATGAAAGCAAAGCGTGTGAAGATGAAGAGTTGCAGCATCTTCGGTAAGTGATAAAAATTACTTTGAGACAACTGCTGAAAGATTTAAAAATTTGTTTCAGAGGGGTGCATAAACTATTGAATTCAAGGAGATCATGTACTGAGCTTTAATATTTAAGTTGAAAGAAAATGAAATTCAGAAGCTGTGAATGTCATAGAAGATAAAGCTAGAAAATGGGGTAAGAGCCAGTAAACTTGACAGCATTCTATTTACCACTCTCTTGGATAGCCTGGCAGTGCCTGATTTCAATATAATCATGACGAAATTGTACGCATAAGAGTCTTGAATATGGGCTTCACTGAGGAGTGTAGCATTTTGAAAGGAAAGAAAACTAAATTCAAACTAAACTGTACTTTTGTTTGCTTCATAGCTTGATTGAACCACACTGTTTTGATTTATCCATAAATCCTACAGAATTTTGTTCACCTCCTCCTCTCTTAGAAAATGGATTTGTTCAAGTGAGTTAATTTCTATTGCTTTGTTATCTGTTCTATCCCTACTTGCAATGTCTTTTCTACAGTTAATATAGATGTTCACTTGCAAATTTGTATTTCTCTTGGCAAGCTTAATATCTGACCTAGTGAATAGCCACTCTTGCAGCATTTTTCACTGTCTGACATTTACATGACAGTATCCAAAACTATTCAAACTAAAAGTTAGATAAAACCAAACAATCCCCACCCTCAAAACCAGAACAAGATCTTTGCTTCTCTGGAGCATGGTACCGATACAGAAAAGTCATCTATTTGTCCTTTGTTCCATATACGTATTAAAAATTTACTGAGCTACATGGCACATATAAAATCAAAACAAACTAGAGAGAAAAATGCTCTCATTCAGGAAGTCCATAATAAAATCATAAACAGATTTTAGTAATCTTCCCTCTGTAACTCACTATTCTGCTTTTTCTGGTGAAATGAAGACCTGGCAAGGTACTTGGCTCACCATAGCTTAGGCCTATTTGACAAGGGGGGCTAATTCCTCCCTTGGAGGAATGGATTATGCCTTCTTCATGTTATCAGGCTGTCATAAGTCTCTTTGCTCAATAAATAGATAAAAGGATTAGTTCAAAATTCATTAGTTGACTCTGCATAAAACTGCAACCTACAGCAAGATCCAAAATCTTGCCATCCTTCTTTTGCTAGTGATTTTTTTTTTTTTTTTTGCAATCAATAGTTGTCTCCTACATTGATATTTTTGGTTCACAAACTAAAGGTAAAACCCTGCAATTCACAGAGTAGTCTCAATTTTTCGTAAGATCTCTCCTTAGAAGAGAGTGTAATATAAAATGAGAAAAAACCCGTGTCTTCAAGTCCATGTTAACCTTTACAAAGCTGATAACATGCCATCCTAAAAATTGGCAAAACCAATGCAGTCACTATGATCTCCCCCCAGGCCAAGACTGTTCAAGATCTTGTCCTGCCCTGCTAATGTTTGATAACAGCCATATTTGCAGTTTGTTTATACACCATCAGGAGAGCACTGTTCCATACCCCTTTTGATCACATTTAGTGACTTGATAACCAGGATCGCCCCCAATATTCCAGACTGTCTCATCACTGCATTGTAGAGTAGCAATACTGCTTCTCACTGTCCTTAGCTACTGCATTCCAGAATCAAAGAGTGCTGCTGGTAGTTCTTGTATTTTATATCCAAAATTTCACCTGTTCATTTTCTTTCAGAATGCTGAAAACTCATACCCAGTTGGGAGAAACATTGTTTATGCATGCAAACATGGATATTCTCTTGTTGGTGATCCTGTTGCTAAGTGTCGCAGTAATTTACAGTGGCAAGTTGGAGAGAGATATTGCCAGGGTATGTCTAACTGATTCTTGTTTTGAACTACAGCTCCATTTTTAAATTCTCATGGAACATCTCAGAGCATCTGCTTTCCAGCTACAATGGGGGGAAAAGACACACCTGTATTTCCCAGTTCCCTAGATGTAATCAGGTCTAAATTCTCTTCTACTGTGAATCCAGATATTGTAATGCTGGATTAGAAACACACCCATAAAATCTAGTTTTAAGGCTATCTCTGTGTGTACTAGGACATGTTCTCCCAGGGTCCCATATGTGTGATATCCATCTACTAGGAAGCTGTTGCCTAATGGGAACTGTCAACAGAAACATGGGTCCTAAGGAGAGGGAAGCTCTCATACAGCTAGGGCTGCACCTGCAGGCAGTAGGAGAATATATTGTCTCTGTGTCCTTAATTTTACATGTTTGACTGGTGTGATGAGTTAGTATCCTGACTGATAGGTTTCTACAGGAAAGTCAGCTAACCTCACTATTCAATTTTTTGAGGAATTTTGGAGAAAATAAAATACATGACTGATTTATGCAATCCACTGATTTACTGTGGCTGTCTCAAATGCCTCCACCGCAGAAACCGCTTGTCTCCTGCCTGAGCTGGAGGGGGGTTTACAAGGAGAGCCATGGAAACCTGTGTACGAGATTGGTGAGAGAATAATTCTGTCTTGTCCACATGGCATGCACTTGGAAGGGGCACACTCCATTTTGTGTGAGCCCAGCCTCAAGTGGTCTCCTGATGTGAAGACTATCCAGTGCAAGAGACCAGGTAAGCCACTGCAGTCTCAAGTACAACGCAGGAGTTTCTTTCCATCTAAGCTTTATGCAGTTTAGATATATAAAGACACAGAAAACATGGGGGTGTGTTTTCTGTGGTCTGTTCAAACAAGATGCCTGAAGGCATTTCATTGAAGTTTCATTAAGGCTTTTTGCTTCTCACTCCCCGATTGCTATTGAGTGTTGTCACTATCTATTTTAAGAGATTGCCCAGGATTTATGATGTCTATTCTGCCACCAAAATATGTTTCACTTTTCGCACATTGTATAACACTACGACCATATGAACTACACCTTAGAGTTTTTCAATCTGGAAGCTGTTCAGCGCACCAGAGCCTCTTGTGAAAGAGGATGACAGGGCTGGGTGACTGCTTTTGCTGATCTGGCAGTCAGACAGCTGATCAGTCAGACAGTATCAGACAGCTGATACAAATTACATATCCAGGATCTGGAAGCAATGGGAAAATACTGCTTGAAGTTCAAACTGTTCAAGCTCTAGTCTGATATGGGCAGCAGTGGCAGAAAGAGAAATAGGCTATAGCTTCAAGCAGCACAAAGTCATCTCTTCCAGCTGTGGAAGACAGACAAGAATTTTTCTTCAGCACTGTTGTGATGCTGATTAGTGACACAGAGGCACCCAAGCTGCTTGTGCTTCAAGCATACCACAGCTTCACCGGAGGTCCCATATTCACCTTGGGAGACCCATGACTGGAGACAACAGGTACTGCTGCAGGAGACTAGGCGCATCTACATTTTTTCTGTCTCTCCTTATCAGCCAATGCTGCGGACATTGCCTCAGCTGCAGAAAAATGAAGGTGTCAGTCAGGCTTAGACTTCAAAAGGCAGCAGTCCTGTGAGATTGCTGGTGTAAGTCATCTGCTGTCATAAACACATCAACAGGAAGTGTAGTGATTCTGAAGAAATGGCATAGCTGTAAATAAATGACTTGCTGCTGCTAAACTGCCAGAGCAGCAGTGCTGAACTGCTGTTACCAGTTACTTAGGCTTAGCCTCAGTGAGTGATTTCTATTTGGTTTTTGTTTTTTGCTAACATCATGTTCTTTAATTCCAGCAATAACTGGAAAGTTTCAAATGCTTCCATCAGAAAGAAAAACAGCTTGTGCTTGGCTGTATGGAAGCATTATATTAGCATAAAAATTAAAAAAATAAAGAACAACGCATTAATAACAGTTAAGAACTCAAGGAGTATGAGATTAGAAGGGTAAAAATTGTGAAGAAAAGTATTCACAGACACAATGCATATGTAAGTTTGGATGGGAGTGCTTAATCACTATGCAACCAACTACCCAGGAGATAAAAAAAATGCAGTGATTTTTGGTGAAAATTTCCCCTCTGCAGGAAGACAGGGTTATGCTTGCTGTCTGTATCATAATGCACTGAAATTCTTACTTTTTCTTTTTTTTTTTCTTCTTCTCTGATAATTTGTCTGTTTTGCTTAGCAAGTCTTAATCTGTAAGGGTGGTATTTTTTTAGGAAAGGCAATCTGTAGTACTAAATTTTCATGTTAGCAGAAACGCAATCTGAAAAAAAAGTCAGGATAAAACCTCCTTGGAAACTGGATTTAGCAAAGTCCATAGGGATTTAGCAAGGTCTTGCTGTTAACATGCTACAGAAACCTACAAAGAAATGTTTAGCAAAATTTGGAGTACAACTCTCTACTTAAAGAATGGTACACCTGTGATCATGAAAATTCCCCAATAATTTCTATTATTTTTATTTTAAAAGCTGGTAAAAACGGAGGACAAATGATGGAACTTGTAATTTTCATTGCCATCAGTGTATAAAGGTATTTGGGTTGACATAGGGTTTTGGATCTGTAGCTTTTCTGGTGACAACAGTGAAGTCAATAATTCTGAAACCCAATGACAAAACTATTCCCAGCTATGATTCAGCAGTGCTAAATTTAGCAGAAACAAATAACTGCTGCAGAAATGAGATGAATGTTTAAGTTTTAGCATAGTACCTGTCTCTTTCCATCTGGCTGGTGACCCATGGATAAATTACTGAACAGTAACTTTGCAAAGTGTATCATATCTTTTTATTACTGTTGATTACTTCCCTGTAGTAGATACTTTTAATGATCATGTAGGATGTGACTTCATGTCATGACTATATAATTCAGTGCCTTTTAAACTCAACTGATAATTTCACAGCAGATCTTGTTTTTCTGACCCTTGATATCTGTGTGTTCTTCTACTTCAGTGCCCAATGTGAAAACAGAAGTGACAGAGCCTAAATGTCAGCCATGGGAGAAAGTATATCAGTCACAATGTGTGTGCAAAATGCCCTATGAGTGTGGGTAAGTTCAGACTCAATTTGGCAATTAGATTCTCACTTCATTCAGGACCAATTACATTTCTTAAGTTTTCAGTCTATGATAGAGGAGAAAATTTTACTTCCATGAGGAAGAGACGTACTTGGTTTGCCGTACACCTCAGTCAAGGTCCTCTTCATCACTTACCTACCTTGTCAGAACTGTCAGTGGGTTTTAGCAGTGCTAAAATTTGGTTGGATGACAGCAAGTGAAGGCATAATTTTGCTTGATCTGTGAAGCAGATGAAAAAAGATAAAATTATATTTTCAAGATTTAGAGGATTGAGGAAACATTACAACAGAGGCCCTTGGGACACAAACCATCAAAGCAATAAGCTAGTGAAATAAAGCATATTTCTTTCCACTGCTGAGAGACTAGGGGGTTATGAAAGGCACAATAATCTAATTTTATCTCACATTTACACAGCAGTTTTCACAAACCAGTCATGTTACTTTTCCTGACTTCATAACTTGCAGATTAGAGTTTGCTGTTTTCTGTTTAATCTAAGCCTATATTCTGCAATAAGCAATGCAGAAGAAATAATGTAAGGAAATGAGTAAGTCACTCAGTTCTTTGAGAGATACAAAAGGAAGAGAACTAAAGTGGAAGAATAACAAGAAGACACCCAAGACCAAATGGCGCTGATGAACAGATGTGCCAGTGAGTTCATCACTCCAGCATCTGGGCTGGTTTGCATAGACTGGATGACATCTCCTATCAAGTCACTCCTGTAAAGTGGGTGTGGGCTCTAGATAGGAAATCTGGCCAGATTTATGTGACTGAGTTGAGTAGTTTGGAAGCTTCAGGATAACAGACCAAATATGTCTTACCCATGTATAGTAGGAGGAAGAAACTGTGAAGATGTTTCTAGTGATTTAAAGGTAGAACTTTCAGCAGAGCATGGGTACTTCCCATCAGGCACATAGACCAAGAGTGCTTTGCATGATGACTCTGATTTTAGGACAAGATTAGCACTCTGAACTTCTCAAAATTAAAATTGGTGAGCTTATTTCAGATACAGATCCACTGGGTAGTTCCCTAGGGTCAGAGGCCATTGTCCTGTGTGCAAAGGTAAGTGCCAGGTTTGTAATAACTCTGCAATCTAATGCTATTCCTATCTTTAAACACCTAAATACTTCAAGTTAATCTGGTCCTGCTCTTTTCTCTCAACAATTATTTAAAAGGATCAACAACTCCTTTCCAGGTTTATGTATGTGTTGAAGTCAGTTACACAGAATACAGGGGAGTCAGAGCTAGGGAAGGCCCTGGGCAGAGTCACGGTAACCTTGGCAGTTAAATGAATTACATTTAGCTACACTTTGAAGCTTCATTTGTAATTAATTTACTACTTGCCTGTTTCTATTTTTTATAATTATGTTTAAAATGGCAAGAATATAGATAACAGTCATTTTTGTTACCTCATGCCATCATTTCACTGTCTTGAAATAATGCATCTAATGATAGAGGGATAAATCATCAGCTGTCAAAGCAGACTAATCTTCCAGCCTGTTATAAGGCTGTAGGAGGAAAGCATGTAAGCAGATCTTGGTCCGATCTTTCCTCAGAGAGCAGAATTAACTTGCTTTGTTTTGGCAGTGACTTTCAGCAGTAGTCTCTTCTCTGAAGAGTGTTTGGAGCAAGAAGAGTTCATGTGGTAATTCAGGAACATCATGGTTTCAGACCTCTCCTCCATCCTTTCACTTTCCAAAGACTAGCTACAGAGACTGCCCATAACAGTGCAAAAACCCTAGAACAGACTGGTAATTGGTCCCTCTTGGTGGAGTACCTTAGGCTACATCTGTCCTCACCTTTGAGAGCAAGGGAATGATCCCTAGGCACCAGAGCAGCTAAATTGCTATAGCAGTTCTTGGTAGACCTTTGACAAGGGCCAGTTCCTGTATAATTCCCAGGCACAGCTCAGGAGTGACCAGGATGAGAGACCATTCTAGTTCTGATGTAGTCCCCATCTTCTGGGGCAAAGGGGGACACCAGCTACTCTGTGTAAATTGTCCCTAACACATGGAAGGGGCCAGAGCATGGTGTGTTAATACAGATGGAACCTCAGCCTCCAGTAGCTAAGAGCTATCTCCATAGTAAAACATGAGATTTGATAATTTTTAAGTACTATCCCCTCTTTTTTTTCTTCAAATTTGTTTGCAAAGCATCTATGTCCCTTCTGAGAGTTCTTGGACTGTGTTACATTAAAATTTCTCATCTCAAATGCAATTCCAAGAAGTTAAAATCATTCCCAGCACGATGAATTTTTCACCAAAAGTTTCCTACCTCTTATTGCAGGTGAAAGGTAGTGAAGATATTTATGGACTTAACAGATATTATTTACTTTCTCATAATATGTGCTTTAGTAAAATATTGTTCTTATCGTTCACCTTATTTTTTCAGGTAAAACGTATTGAATTTCTCACATTCACTTTACATAAGGATTATTCTCTGCCTCTAAAAATTTTTTATTGCAATGATGTGATATTCCCAGCCTTGGGAAATATCATAATGAGTGCAAATTGCTAATTTCTCTTATGAGTGAAGATTCTCCATCCTTTTTCTTATGCATCTTAACACGTTGATTTCCACTGTCTTTCTTCTGCTGACCCAGCTGTAGCAAATATGTAAATCACTCTCAAGACAGTATGAGGCATTGAACTCTGTGAGAGTTTGGCAACATGGTCCCTGAACTCCTGGGTTCAAACTTTGGCAGCTGGTTAAATCAGCTCCATTTCATCTTTTGGGTGTTTATAAACTAGTGCAAAGCAGACAGATAAGTGCAGAGGTCTGATCTTAATATTTTTAGGCAAATTAAGCTGCCTTCTCTGCAAGATTTTGACCTTAGAGACTCAGGTATTGAGATTTATCACTTAGGCAAGTAAAGAAGACATCTGAACAATTTTAAATATAATAAAAAATTTAATTACAGATTAAATACAATTGCTTCCCCAGGAACACACTTTGTTCTTTAAGATAACATATAAACAGGGAGTTTTACTTATACTTCTGTCTGTAAAGATAACTTCCACATAAAAATCAGGGCTCCACTATCTTAGAGACTGTGCAGCTAGATGACCAAACAGTACAATGCATACAAGTGCACCTGTTTCGCTTATCTGGTGCCTGCTGCTATATATCCCTTGGTCTGTTCTCTTGTGCCTCAGAATAAGAGGGTTAACCTCATTCTTTATATTAACAAAAGAGGATTAAGGAGAATTCATGCAACAAACTTTACTAGGGATTTAGTAGCTGTCATTTTGACCCAGCACAGCAGCTAAGGGACCTCAACTTGTGGTTGAGGATGCTAACCTAAGTGGAAGATATAATACATTTCATAAAAATATTTGGTCACAGGTAGAGGCACCAAACTTTTCAGGTTCAGCTAATGAACTCCATGCTATATTTTAAATACCTTAAAGATGCACTATGCTACAGGTATTTTAAAATTTTTGTAAAGCCAGTTCTTCTACAAGGCTTCAAAGTCATCTTTTTAAGAGCCATTCCCAAAGCTTGGAGAAGGATCTTTTCCTTAGTGCCTTACTTATCCACAATTTACAGGGAAAAAAAAAAAAGGCGAAAAGAAAAAGAAAAGTAGAAAAGTTACCTTCATGCCTGACCATTAAGTTAGCAAGGTTTGAGTTCTGGCATTCTTACTAGACTTTTCTCTTCCCTCCTACAGGCATTGCCCTTCCCTTCAGTGATCCTCATGAAGCTCATTAGGGCCATTTGCCTGTTCCTCATTAGGGCCATTTACCTCATCAGCCTCTTGTCCCCACCGAGCACCTGTTTAGCTGAGGTTGATGTTTAGAACTGGCCTATTAGACCCCAAAGGTTTCAACTGAAATGTTTGTGAGCTTAAAATGAGGAGCTGTGCTGAAAATTAGGCTGTGGGTCTGAGTTTCAAAGCTCTCCTTCCCTGGGAGCCTATCTCTGCTCTGGTACCCTGTGAAGTCCCTTACTCATGGCTGTAAAGAGCATCCCGGAGAGCACAGGCATGCTCTGCTCCCGATAGTCACTCTTTTGTTCATTCAACACAAATACTGCTGATTGCATTGAGAACAAGTGGAGAAGCTAGGAGTTCAAGATTAAAACTTAGAAGTAATGGAAAAGGGTTTTTTCCTCCCCTCCTACACTTGGAACATGAAATGCAAATAATGACAACTTCTTGGAATTGAAGTAAAGGAAGGGTTTTTTACTCTCCTCCTACACTTGGAGCATGAAACACAAATGGTGGCAACTTCCTGGAACTGTCCCCAAAGCAAACACCATTTAAGGTTGCCCAAGGATTGTTATTACCAGTTTGAAAAGCTCATTTATGTGGGTGTTAAAGCTCTACCTGCATTTTGAGAAATAAGCAATTTTTCTGGGTAATTTTTTTCTTTAAAATTTCTGTGGAGATGTATGTGTATTTCCAGAAATATCTTAGGTTTCTGGTGGTTGATTATAAGGTATTATTTAGTAAAAGCTGATCATTTTAAGAGACACCAGAATAGAAATCTTAAAGTATATTTGAACACCTTAAAATTAAGAAATACTTATAAAATATTGTATGTGCATGTTTGTATGTGTCATATATGTATAAGAAATGTTTTCTGTATGTGTGCTTATGTTCATGAAGGTGTCATAAATTAGAGAATAACTGAGATCTGAAATACTTTTAACTTAAGTCTCTCTCTCTCACTGCTGCTGAGGTCAATGGCAAAAAGATGGTAATATCCCTGTCCTTCAGATGGGACAGATCTTGACTCTGCTGAGCATGCTGTGGAAAAGGAAGAAGTCTGGTCTGTCTGTATGTCTATGTCTTGAGTTCTTTGCTGCACTCTTAGCAGATACTTAAGTGAACAGAGAAGTTGTAACTAGGCTCTGAATGTTTTCCAGTCCCTCGGTTGTTTTTAAGAGTTACCAAAATAATGCACATTTAAATAGTGCAATTCCTGCTTTTGTCTTCAGTCCTTCTCTGGACACTTGTGCTACAGATCAAAGAACCAAGAGAAACACACCTTTAACTGTTTGCAAGATGCATGCCTTGGAGTGCATGGGCAGAAAATACTCTCTGACTAATGTAGAAAACTGCAAAGTACCTCAGGCAACTGAAATACCATGTGGATCCTGCCGTTCATGGGAAAAATGTGACGGTAAGAGAGTCTTCAAAACTGTAAGCAAAATTGTTCATACGACCAAAATTGTTCATATGACCAAAAGGAAATCTTTATCCCCACTTACACATTAGTAGTTGGGCAGTTGGTCTGTCCTGGTACGGCATCTGCAGTCCTTCCCAGAAGCACCAGGCACTGCTAAGCTAAGCTGGCTCAAATCCTTACCCAAGTGTTTGGTATCCAAATATGGCAGGAGTCTTCCACCACGGAAAGAGAACCCTGCAGGATATTGTAACAAAATGTACTATGTACAGGAAAAGCTTGCTCCTAGTCCCTGTTAAGTGAATCATCCTTTTGGTTCTCTTTCTCCTCTGGGTGAAACCCCTGCTGTACTCTTTTTCACTGTATCTACCTGTTCAGATTCCTTGAAAGAGCAATTGCAGGAACCCTTACTGCCCACAGGAGTAACTAATCCTCTCCTGAAATTTGCCAAGCAGTCTCCCCAGCAGCATCCTGTGGTTAAGAATTAAAAGTCTTATTGTATGCTAGCTGGGAAAGCCAGTTACTGTTGTAGGCTTATACAGTTTGTTCACTGTCTGTCCCCAGTTTCTCATATAACGATTAAAGGTGAGGTCTCTTCCCTCAGAGGAAATAGTTCCTGTTTTTTGTAATCAGTCTGCAGTGGAAGTTTTCAAATCCCTGATTTATTTTCCCTGAGTATCCTACGCTACATTGCATTTAATGAAGAGTTGCTAGGAATGGAAATATGAACTAATAAATTAGGATTTTAGAAGTGCCCAAGCTTGAGGCATGGTTATTGTCATAATTTGAAAAGAAATAGGATTACTAGATAGGAGTTAATCTGTTTTGTCTAGCAGGGTTGAACAGACAAAAATAACAACAACAAAGTCAAAACTGTCTGTAGCTTCAGCAAACACAGGCAAAAAATTGCATACAACGCCAAAAAAAAAAAAAAAAGATACAGTTATGAAAAATAAATATCAGGTGGAATTTTCTTACCTGAATGTCATTGATACAGCTACACACATGTGTTTATAGGAGTAGATCCTTTGATCTTCATGAAACTGTCTGTATGAAAATATAGATACCAGTTGTAAGGGTTTGCACATTATCAGTTTGTTAGTGTCCAAAGACAGATCTCTCATTTTTCAAGTTATCTGAGCTCTAGAGTAGTAGATATGTGGACCAGTTCAAGAACATCAGAGAAGGCTTTGAGTACAGCATCTGAGACACCTTGAGTAAGTTTTTCCTGCAAGCATGATCAGCCTCTCCAAGCAGGGGAAGCCCCAGCAGTGCACAATTTGTTTCCACTTCTAGTTTTTTCCCTGAGTCTGAATATCAGCTAATGTTACTGAAAGAATTAGGGAATTAGGTTAAGGAAAGAATGACAGGAAACTTTGGGTTGGAAGGGACCTGTAAAGATCCTCTAGTCCAGCCCCCTTGCAATCACCCAGGATGTCTTCAACTAGACCAGGTTGCTTAGAGCCCTGTCCAACATGATCTTGAATGTTTCCAGGGATGGGCCTTAACCATATCTCTGGCCAGCTTGATCCTGTGTTTCACCACCTTCATCCTAAAAAATTTATCTTTCATATCTAGTCTGGATATGCTCTCCCTTGTCCTAGCATTGCACTCCCTATTACAATGTCTGTCCCTATCTTTCTTATAAGCCCCCTTTAGGTTCTGGAAGGTGCTATAAGGTTTCCCCAAAGCCCTCTCTTCTCCAGGCTGAACAATGGCAGCTCTCTCAGCCAGTCTCTGTAGGAGGGGCGCTCCAGCCCTCTGATAATTTTTGTGGTTTCCTCTGATCCTGCTCCAACAGGTCCATGTCTTTCTTGTGAAAGCTGACCACCCTCCAGAAAATGCTTTCAGTCTCACAGATTTCCTAGAAATATTTTAGTCTGGGTTTTTTTGGTGACTTGGTTGCTATTCTGAGTGTTTTTCTTCTGTGCTTTTGCTTAGTGCCGTCCAACACCTGTGTTTGTGGTGAAGATGGGCTGTGTGAGGAGGGAGGTGCCCAGGTCTGTGCTGAAGTTAGCGGGTCTGCTGCCCATCGGACCATGACCGAGTGCGAGGCTGGGCTGCTCAGATGCCGAGGGGAGACTGTCACCCTTGTCAGCATAAGGCCCTGTGACACACAGAGTAAATAAGATATGTTACACTTTATTTTGCTTCTTGCTGGAGGATATGTCAAAATGTGTCACCTCTTGGTCGGGGCATACTTTGAACCTTGCTCTGCCAAATATAAGCTCTGCTGTGAAATCCATCACAGCTGATGAGACTGTGCATCTGGTCGGCTCTGAATCAAGGCCTGAGGCTCTTCGTTAGACTGAGATGCACTTGCCACAGCTGCTCACAACAGAGCACTTGCTTAGGCACCAGCATTACCACTGGCAGATTTACTTCATATTTCCATCAGAATTGAAAAGTATTGCTGAAGTTCGATTGCCAAAGTAGCTGTTTTAGTCATGGATTACTATGTCTGACATGGTATGTTTTTCTTAAAGCCACACAAACATAGGCTTGCACTGAGTAGATTTGGATTAGCAAAACATACAGACTGAGCTTTACAGAGTTAGAGGTATGATTCTTCTCTTCTAAAAAAGCAGCTTCTTTCCACCATACGCTACTCAGTTGAGCAAACAGTCTGCACAGAGCTGAACATGTTGTTGAGTGTGATGTACCCAAACATCAAAGCAATATGCATTAATAGTAAAGCCATATGAGAATACATCTATGCATTCAGCTTCCTATGCACAGAACCACTTCATGAACCCCTTCATCTCATTTTACATTGTCATTATTATTATTATTATTATTATTATTATTATTATTATTATTATTAGCTACACCTGTAAGCACGGGTAACTCAGTTACATTTGTCACATGCATTTATGTTCGTGCCAGGGCTGGTTTCTTTACAGACGGTGGAACAAAGAGGCCTTCTGCCTTAGCAAAACTTTCTCAAAGGCAATTATTAGAGAAAACACATCTTTACAGCAATGAAGATGTTCCACATACAGTCCCCTTGGAGATATGACTAGATAATCTTATGATTATTCCTGAATAAAAGAAGTCTCCTACACTCTTTTCTTACAGAGTTAAGCATTCTCTCTGGCATAGCTGGACCATGACAACTTTGCTTACATATTTCAAGCTCATTCAGGTACCCGTGCTGGCAGTCCCATGCCTTCTGACTATTCTTGGATGCAAACAAGGACAAAGGGCTGGATAGCAAGATGTTCAACCAAGTGCAGTACTATCAGCATGTATGATATGTATGTATGCTTTCAAAGCAATGGATATTATTTCTTACTACCAGTAATATAGTAAGATTAAACATCTCTTTTGTTTATCATGTTTTTACCAGTAGTTTCCTTGCATAAACCTTACCCTCAGCTGGATAAAGCTTTGCTTTCTTTAATGCTGGCAATAAAGAGTAAGCCAGAATAGGAATGGCTTTCCTTGTAGACTCTGTCTTGTGGGGGTATCCATGTTGGAGGGGAAGGTTGCCACACACTAAATGAAAGTACCTCCTGACCTTTGTAACATTTTCCACCTGTCTGGAAAATAATATCAGCTTGTGGGTTGTGGTTATTTTTTCTTTTTGAGCAAATAATAAATTTTTGTGAATAGCATACAGATGAAAATAAGTAGAATAAAATCCAAATAAATTTAATCAGCTATTTTGTCTGTATAATTTGCTCTGGAGTAGTAAGTAGTAGTTTGTAGAGCACCCAGATGTTTGCTTACTTGATTACTCTCAAGTTTCTTGTCTACAATTTCTAACCTTTTTCTTGTGGCATTTGGCACAATGTGATTGGACCATGAATCTACTGGGTAGCAATAGCTTGTGTATCTGCTCAAGGCAAGAAAAAAAATCACCTGGAAATTTCCTGATAGATAGCACAGAGATATAGTGACTTGGTGATTCATGTCTTCAAACATAGGGAAATGTGGAAAACCAGCACAGAGCCTCAAGAAACATTGAGAATTCCTGTTTCAAAAAACAATAAAGTTGCCAGATAATCATCTCAATACATCAGCAGGAACAGCTCTCCATGTCCATGAAATAAATTAGTCTGAGATAAGGCAGCCAAAATATTAATGAAGGCTGCATTTCAGATGCTTCATGCGGTCCCTGACATATCACTGTTTATCTGACCCATCTGAATACTTTTTCTCTCTCCTTTTTCTTTCTAATTACCCACTTCATCTTTCCCCCTCCTACTTCTAAGCCCGGTCAGCTCCTTCTGTGTGGGCTCCTTCTGTTTGACTGAAAGTGTCCAGCAAGGATCTGCTCTTCTTCTTACTGTGACTCCTTTCCCTGCCTGACTTGTGACTTCCCTGACACATCAGGGGCATTTCCGTTCCATCACCCCTCCTGAAAACCTGAGTACATCTCACAGAGTTTTAGAATAGACATTATGGGCTTTTATTTGTTTGTTTTTTAACCAACTAGCTGGCTGCCTAATATTGCATGAGAGGAAAAGTAAGATGAATTGGTAGAAGTTTTCTTCAAAGGAATATGACTATTCATAGAAAGAAAAACAGCTTCATGTTTTGTTTTGGACACTGTCCAGTCACACAGTCTGTCCAGTCACACAGTCATTCCTATGGTACACATGTCTCCTGGCCACACTTTGTCCCTTTCAGTACAGAAGCATCTCCAATCACTGTGGTCCATCATACTGATATTAAACTGACAAATAAATACAGGAAATTTTTTCTCGGTAAGAAACCCAAATTGGATGAATGAGATGAGGGAAAATACAGGGATTGCTCCATGGTCCCATGGAATCAATAAGCTTAGCAAAATTACCTGGAAGAGAGTGGTAAGTCCCTTTGTTTTACCTGAATTAAATGACCATGCATTTTCCCTATGACCATGTATCAGGATACTTGGGAGGAGTTTGATGTTAGATGACCTGAGCTTTGAACAGCTGTGACAGATTAAATTTAACTCAGATCAAGGTAAGCTAAACAGATCTACGTAGGTAGGGTAAGCTTGTTTTCCACACTGCTAAGATCATCTGAGGCCAGTGACTTGAAAGATATCATAAACTGCTCAGTAAAAATGCTTGCCTGTTGCAGAGCAGTGGGTACAAAAACAGAATGGAGGGATCTCTATAAAACAAGAATGCTGAAAAAATTCCTCCTAGTTAGCACTATTTGGTAAACATTATCAGAATGTGAGATGAAATCCAGCCTTTGTTGCTTTCTTGTAAAAAGGTGATCTGCTAAGCAGCAGCACCATTAAACCTTGGTTTTCTAGAAATTTATTTTTGGTGTAGATAATCAGAATAATAGGAAGTAAGTCTGTGTTGTGTCTGTCCCTTTGGGGCAGACATAGGACAGATCTTCATCTACCCAGCTGCCTATTTTCATGAAAGATAATGAAGAATCCTTTCCTTTCGGATCTAATAATGCATTACATGTTTTTAAAATTTACATACTATTGAAGGGACCACAAAACTACACTTCTGCTCAAATAACCATGTGACAGGCTCCCTTTTTGAAAAATGACAAGCTGGAAAAAGAAGGAGATGCCCTAGAAGTGAAGGTGGGAAGGATACGTCAGGACTATCATAGAGCAGTAGTGTCTGCAGGTTAAGCACAATATGTGGAATATTTCCAGGCAGAACAGCCAAAAAGCTAATAGAAACCTAGGAAGGAATAAAACCCTGCCGATAGATTTTTCTTCTAACCTAGGAGCAAAAAATTAACATCTGCAGAGTGATAGGAAATTTGTCTGCCTCTACAGTGGCATGGGAGAATCTTCCCAAATTCCTGCCAGATGGGAGTCCACCTGCATAGACAAGATTCGGGACCAGTGTATATTTGGAGACTAACTGAAGGATAGCATGTTGTGCGTACCAACCTGGTGTTGTTAAAGTAGTAATGTTAGCACTAGTACAGTGAGGTATCCTTTGCAAATCTCTTTTTCACTAGAGACTGCATTTCCTCAGTGTGCATCTCATGGCTCCTTGAGCTCATCCCCTGAGACCTGTTGGCATCCTTTACCTTACAGAATGAGTGATGCAGGAAGCAGGATGCTGTGATTCCCAAAGCACTCTGATTTGCAGCCCTGGGCAAGACCCTCCCGGGTGAAAACAGATCAGCAGTTTAGTGCCCTGCCAAAAGCAAAACACCATTAGCTGAAAGAAAAATGTTTTGAGGTAGAACATAACTTGAAAACATGAAAATGCTGTCAAAAATAACATTTACAAGATATATTTTTCCCCACCATTGAGAAGTCCCTTTTCTCCCTGTTCTCTTAATATCTTCTTTAGACAGCTTTTGCCAGTGCACTTCCACTCTTCCATCTCTTCTTGCAGGACTTAACTTGCTGTTTCCCCTCGCTTGCCAGTCATAACCTGACAAAACACCATGGCAATTTCTTTACACCTGATGATTTTGCCGATTGCTTTCAGTTTGAGAGCTCTTGTATCAGTTCTTCGTTCATTCTCTCTCCAGCCCAAATAAAATCTTATTGAATAACCTCCTGCCCTGGTCTTGCTACCACCTAAAGTCATTGCATCACCATGTCCATAACACTATTACAGATCACCTCCTTTGCCACCACACTCTGGCTCTGCCGCATTGCTCACTATGATGAGCTGCAACTGTAAGTAATAGCAGGGACATTATTGTGTATGACAGGGGGAGAGGAATATAAACTGCTATTGATTTCTTTCTCTCTCTACTGCAAAACACAAAGGAGTTGTTTCTGACCAGCAGGAGGATGCTGTTGGCACACTGGATCTTCTTGCTTAAATCAGGAGACATGCTGACTGCTCAGAGCACAGCCTCTGGGACCCCTCCTGAATGTGTTCTTTGGGTGGCTCTTTTCACTTCTTGTAGTCAGGGGTCAGTGAGCAGAGTTCTATGCCACAGCATGCAAGAGAAAACTATCAACTTACTTTAGCACTTCTCTAAATGGACTTTTATTATGCAGCCTTAAAGAACTGTATTGTGTGAATGCGCAAAATAAACTTTAGCAAGAGATAAGCAGTGGAAACAGCTGCCAGTAGTGCTTTCGGTCAGTAAATGTTTAACAAGACTTGATCAGTAGCTTCTGGTAAAGCAGAGCCATGGTTTTACAATTTACTGTTGACATCAATTACAAGGAGACTTTTAAAGTGATTATATTATTCACATTCTGAATAATTGCACTATTTATGGTGATAACTGAACTTGCTCATACTACAGGCATTTTGATTCCCACAGACAGCTAACCAACGCAAGCAATATTCTTTTATTTTGGGAACTATTACTCTGATTATCAAATCTTATGATGAGGAGAGTTGTGTAAATACTGGGATGTACATAAAGCTGGTGATAGCATTCTATTCATGCAGTTAGTCCAGGCACACATACAAGCAAAGGCTGTTGCAAATCCTCTCCAAATAGAAAAAGATGCCAAAGCTGGCATTTCTTGAGTGAGAGTGAATTTATTTACATCATCTCCCAGGACACATACATGTTGATACAGACCTGAAAACAGGATTGTCATCTTTATTTCACTATACACCATGGTTCCCAGAACACACATACTGGATATTGTATTTCTCAGTATGCGAAGCTCCCACCAAGATGCAATCAAACTTCTCCTGATCCTTCCAACACTGGTTGTAGCAAGAGGGAGAGGTATTGTGTCTCTCAGAGGGAAAATTTGAGAACATTATCTACAGAATAATTGGGCTTTTATTCTTTTTCTCTCACTACATTTTTTCTTCTACCAGATTTTATGGAAACTCACCAATAAAGTCTCATTCTGAGACAACTGGAGCCGTGTGAATCCCAAAGACGGTTTTAGGCTATGTATACCACCTCTTCCTGCTCTCTAAGCTGTCTAGACACAAGATAGCCTGGTCTGGAGACCACGTAGCTGCACGAGGGAAATACATTGGCTAGCTAATAAGCACTGAGGAGGTTGGAATGGCTTAGCAAGAACACTGGGCAGTGCTTTGAGACTTCAGCCATCTTTAAGGCTGTTAACAGGTGGCAGAAATAAAGAGCCAGCAGTGCCAGCCACAACTGCAAGGATTAACAAGGACTGACTCCTTGTGCTGTTTTGCTGCTGCACTCAAGGTTTTTTCAGCTCTTGTTGATTTTAGAATGATAGGACATATATAATAAGGCTGAAAACTAAGCCAAGATGCTAAGACATGCACTGGTGTTGGCCAGGCTAAAATGTTTCCAGCCCCTCCAGTAAATGTGTAGTTTTGTGCCTGTGGGCACACACATACCTGCATACACCCCCCAGGTGCACCCATCAAGCCAGTAAGGAATGCAGCCACTACCCAGATGTTTTTAGCAGGGCCCTGCAAGCTGTGTCAGCCAAGAAAAAAATTTACATTTACGGGAAAACTCACTGCTGGTCTCACCCTGTTACACAGCAAATAAAAGCATTGCACAACAAATGTTGACACAGTAACACTCAGAGGAATTTCACAGACAAAACAACCATGTGTTTACAGATGCTTATCCAATAACCCAGGATTTCCCATGTATTTATTAAAAAATTATTCCCTAGCAAACAAAACCAAGGATATGAGGTGATTATAATCTAATACCATCAGGTATTGTACCATGAAGGTTTTATCTAAAAGAGGTTGAAGACACATAGGGAATATTGCTTGAGGATTTGGTCAATACTGAGAAGACATCTTGGTTTCTTAAAATTTCCCAGCCCCTTTTAGACATCTCAGATGACTGAAACTATGTTGTGTTTCGTTTATACTCCAGAAACTGGAACATTTCTCTGGCCCTGAACTCTGACCCTTTGGACTGTTGTTTGTCCCTAATGGACTGTTGTCCATCCTTAATGCATGCTAGGGAGTTTCATAACAGATATGGGCATGTGGATAAAGTAAATCAAGTCTAGGAATTCCTGGGAAAGAGCAAATAACCAGTGATTGTAACAGTAAATAAAACTGGACAGGCCTAATTTTGCAGTCCCAGAGGCAAAGGGATGTAGGTCTGTTCACATCCAGCCAACAAACCCCACAAAAGCTGTTGTATTGCTGGAAACAGTCCCTGGCCCATGTGAGTGGTTTAGTTGGCCTCAAATGCTCTTTTGGGAGAGAACCAGCTAGTACAGACCAAAATCACATTAAATAATTCAACAGGAAGGATAATCATGTGCCACTTTCTGGACCCCATGGCCTGGTCCTCTTTCATTTTCGCAGCACAGATACTACCAGGCTGCTTGACAGAGGAGAGAAATGGCTGCAATGTTATGGTGACCCTTCTCTGCTGCTTCTGGGAGCTCAGAACAAAAACCACTCCTCTGTAAAAGTATCCTGAACTTAAACAAGCAATAAAATCTTAAATGCTGCTGCTTTATAAAGGAACCGTTTTGAAATACTTCCAGAAAATTAGGCCATTGCTGAAGTCCAACTCTGAAGTGCTGTTTATTTGCTAAATACTTTTTTAGCTCCCAAATTGATTTCATGAGAGGTACTTATTTGTCAGGCTCATTTCTACCTTTCAAACCTTTGCAAATGAAATCAGCAGGTCATTACATGCAGTACAAAGCTTTGTTACCAGAAATCATAGAACTTTTGTTAATCCAAGGACTGGCCATCAAATTTAGCATTGAAAATGTGGACCTAAATCAAGGCATTTGATAGTTATACAGAATCCATTTCCCACTGGTAGCAGGTCTCTCTCCAATCCTCACTAAGACTTCCTCTTTTCAATAGCCAATTCATGTCAATGTCACAATTACAGGGGCCAAGATGGAGAAAGAGAGGTGGTGGGTCATTGAGACATTTTCAATCAAGTATGGGGCATGTGGCTTCATTATCTTCTATTCTACCGCTCTGACAAGGACACAAGTGTCTCTAGGGCTCTGTACTCCCCAAACCTGATAGAAGGCCAGTTTATTTTTGCCTTCTAAAATCTGAAGAATGCCTGTTGAATCCAGCAGCCTGGCTGGTGTGTGTCCTGGTTCTTTGTCCCTGTAGTCCTTGGACAAGATGTGCTTTTCTAATAGATATTTTTCCTGGTAAACCAAGATCACCACCTTTCTGTAATCTTGTCTGGCTGTGCTGGGGGAAGCATTGATGGGCTTCAATGAGGTCAGGGCCTTCCTCAGTCCTGCACCCCCCAGAGTGGCTGGTGGTGTGTTCAGTGACTCATTTCTGAAAAGAGGCTTTGACAGTGACACATATGCCACCTCCTTAATATAACCTGGATCTTCCTGATTAGATGTGCCTCATAAACAGCAATTGTGGAAATTGAGAAAAACAAAAAATTAAGTGCTTTCAACTAGTCATGGTTGATTCTGCTATAAGTTTCAATTGCCTCTAGCTGAGCTGATTTCCAGGAACAGATCTCATTTCTGCTTTACTGTTTATTGCAGCTCTCTCTCGGGACTGGTAATATGAAGCTACAGATCGGCTGCTTTACAGTACTGTGTCAGAAAGCCTTCCTGAGATACACATAAACAGCCAGTGAACTGAGAAAACTGCAGATAATCAGCTTTATTTTCTCCCTGAGTAGATTTTAACACATGGGTCACATTGACCTTAACACATGGGCCTGAAATTCACACTTGGTGCCCAGTTATCCACAATCACTTGTCTGATGATTTTTTGTAGTTGTTTTGTCTGAAAAGTAAGGTATCACGTAAAAGCTAAGGCTCTTCTATCAGCTACACAATTACACTATACTCACAGAAGAATCTAATAAAAGAGGAAGACTGATTCTATTATTTATCAAGGTCTCAGCAGTAGAGAACATGAGAGGGAGAAAGTCCCTGGTAACCAGGTTATGTGTCCAGTAAAGAAAATACCATTGTAAGTTTGCACTTGCTGACATGTTTTTGATTTACAGATAAATGTGCACTTCTTCATCTTGCTGCGTGCCATAAGGGCCGTGTCTCCCTAGGGACCCCAGGGCAGCAGGCAATATCTGGTAGCTCAAACCAATCATGAAATCATAAAATGCTTGTGGTTGGAAGGCCCTTTAAAGATCTTTTAATCCAATCCCGGTTCCATGGGCAAGGATATCTTTCACTAGACCAGGTTGTTCAAAGTCCTATCCAGCCTGAGGTATCCCCAATTTCTCTGGGCAACCCATTCCAGTGCCCCACCACATTCACAGTAAAGAATGTCTTCCTAACGTCTAATCTAAATCTGCCCTCTCTCAACTTGAAGTCATTTCCCCTTGTCCTATCACTACATGCTCTTGTGAAAAGTCCCTCTCCAGCTCTCCTGTGGGCCCCATTTAGATACTGGAAGGTGCTATGAAGTATCTCAGGCGTCTTCTCCAGGCTGAACAGCCCCAACTCTGTCAGCCTTTCCTCCTAGGAGAGATGTTCCATGACTTGATCATATTTGTGGCCTCCTCTGGGTTTGTTCCAACAGGTCCACTCCCCACCCCACACCCAGACAGCCAGGCAGCCCCAGCCCTGGGCACCTTCCTGAGGATGGGGACAAGCCAAGGCCAGCCTGGTTTATTGGTCCATGAGCAGGAATCCCAACCAGAAAGGTCAATAACCAGGAGGAGCGGGAACTGATGGCCTTGAGAGGCTGAAACAGTTTTCTGGGCCATGGATAGCTGGGGAATTCCCATGAGAAGCTGGTCTGGGCCATAAATGTGCCTGCATCCCTCATGCCCTAATGCTTGAGGTACCATATGTGCTCTGTGGTAAATTATTTCCCCAGATAAGGATGATGCTGGGTGAAAGGCTCTGCTACCCCACAAATTACAGAAGTAACAGCTTCCAAATATAAAATAGGAATTTTAGCAACAAGGCTTAATTAAAAAATGAACAACGGTTGAGTTAATATCAAGTTCTGTCTGCTCTGAGTTTGGTAATTGCAGGTTCAGGAAGAATGGGGCTCACTGGGTAATGAGCTGGGCAGGATGAGCAACAGCCACTCATCCCCATCCCTGTTCTGTCAAGGCTGGCTGTGTCTCATACAGTCACCTTCATCTCTTCCACCATGTGCAAATAACTCTGGCTGGTTTCTGGCTGACAGAACATGCAATGGGAAGGATGCACAGGCACCTCGTTTGGTCCTCAGCCCCCTTTCAGGAGCTAGCCTTAAGTCATCACAGTGCTGAACCCCACAACAACTTTGGTCTTTTGTGGATGGAACCAGTTATACCTGAAAAGAAGTGATAATACAAATAGTGCTGATCTGGAAGACAAAAAATTTGGTGCTGGAAATTAAGTATAAATTAATTTTCTTAAACATATTCTCTTTCAAAAACAGAAGTAGGAAAGTTTTATCCAGTTTTGGAAATCTACAGCATAAATATCTGTATTTGTCCTAGTCACCCCCTACCTTCCTTCAAAGTCAGCACAAGAAGACAGGCTCCATTAGGACATGACTCACCCAGCTTGAGATGTCTTAAGATAGAAATTCTCTCTTCTAAGGGTCTGTTTCTCTCCTCAACTGATTAAAAGGACAGCCAAAGATTATTAACTTGGGTGCAGCCATACACCTTTTGGAGGCATCTCATTTGTGATAATCAAGGAATGACGATCAGCTTGCTTAGATCTATCTGCATTGGAAATCTTCATGGCAACCCACATATGAACACACAGCCTAGGGAGCTGTTCAAAGACCACCCCTTGTAGTAAAATTGATATCTGTGAGCAAAAGTTTCAATAATTTAGTTAAGTTTTGGTTTTAAAAACATGTTATTTGTAACATCTTTATTCCATAACCCTTCATCAGTGAAACTGAATTGTTTATGATACAGATACAGTTGAAGTTTCCCTTTTCTGAAAAAATTAATCAAAGCCTACTGCTCAAGGACATCTGGGTGAGGAGAGATGTGATGGACTTTTGCTCCCTCTGAATACACAACTGAGAATGTTGAGCTGGAGCTATCATGGATGCCACAATTTGTACTGCTGCTGGAGATGCATGTCTGCCCTTTCTGGAGGGCAAACCTGAGAGTGCACCGGACAGCAATGGGCTCTGCCAGAACTTACTGGAAAAACACTGGCTGAGATGGTCTCTGTTTTATCATTCACTGGGAAAGTGTCACTAGCAAAACCACTGGTGCCTATTTTCTACTGTGTTTACAATGTCTAGCAATTTAGCATTTAATAGTCTTATTTTGCACCAAAATCTTCAATCAAGAGATAATTGCCACTCTTACAGCATCTGAAATATAAAAACACCAGGATTCAAACATTTAATACCAGATGTTTTCATATTTGCAACAAGGAAAAATAATTGCTATAACTAAGCCGTGGCTCATCAGCAAAAGTTTGGCAGTTGATATTTAACCCTATATATTTGATTTACCTTCAAACCTTTGAAGAAAACTCTGGATTTCCCCCTTCTGAGGTTGCATAAGGGTAAACATTATAGTAGACGCTATTCTTTTCTATATTTTCTCAAATTTTGCATTCTACATTACAATAAGTATTTATACGGAAGCTGTGGTGAGACAAACTGCAGTGCTAATTGTCCAGCCATTGAATCATGCCTCAGCTGTCTCAGTCCCTGATAAGTGTATTCTTTATACAATGTAGAATAGCACTCTATTCCAACATACCTAATTTTTCACTAACACTCTTGTGCTAGTGAAAAATTTGATATGTTGGAATTTGTATGGAAATTTGTGTGGAAAGGCTCATTATATTTATTTTGGATGATGCTTCCTCTCTTATGTTAAGACCAAATAGATGGGTTTTTTTCTGTGCAGTAGAGAAGCTGCATTACCAAGAAAGATGTCCTTTGAGAATTGCTAAGGTCTCTGTGACCTAGGTTAGCCTGACAGATTCACTTCAGGTTTGCTGTATCTTCTCCAATTATAAGTTATGGCCAAGGAAATGATCCATCAAGCCAGGTATGTTACTTGGAGCTTACAATGGCAAAGGAGGGATGGCCCACAGGGAACAAGAAAACTGTCATTACCTAATATAAGCCAAAACATCTAAGAAAAAGACAGATGCTGAAGGAAATATTAAGGAACTTCAGTCCTTGATCTAAGGGTTGGGGACCCCCATGACAGAGCACAGAAGCAAACCCAAAGTCCTTGTGAAGTGCAATCCAGACCCTACTGAAGGCAACAGTAAAAATCCCACTTATTTCAGCATGCTGAAAATCCTCCAATTCCGCATGCTGAATCCTCTGGATTCAGTATATGGCAGAAGCATCCCCTTATTAGTGAGTGGCAGGTGATGACTCCATTCTATGCTGTAAAGCTCAACTGCAAAACACAAATTATGGGAATAGTCCCCATCAGCAAGAGAGAGCAAAGCATGTCTTACTGCAAGAACTTGCACAGCACACAACCACTGTGAGACCAGAGGTAATGGAGAAGTGAGGGCAGTCAGAGAGCACCTGGCTGCCTTCTGTTTACCAGGAAATAACTTCATCTGACAATTTATCATGGTGAAAAATATCAGGGATAAAAAATTCCCATTATCAGAAACTTTGCTAGACTGGAATCAGAAGCCTGTAATGAAAGGCTAGTATAAAGGTTAGAGGATCAGGAGCAAGAAATCATCATTGTTTTTTGGTGGTGCAGTAAGCACACACAACCATTCTGAGTGATTCTTTCTTCACAGAATGCAACTAGCAGGAAGGGCACTAAAAACCAATCTAAACATAATCGAATTTGCAACTCACTCTGAGGTCACCACTAGCATATTACTATAGATTTTCAGCTGGAGGAAAGAGCTGTAGGACTACAAAGAAAAGCCTAACTTTTATAATAACTTTTACTATAAATTTTAAGCAAGAAAGCATATATTTATTTAGCAGCAGAATTAATTTCTTCTTTTTCTTGAGCTCCATCAAGTTGAGATTAGCTGCTGCTTTAGGGAGCTTGACAACATCCCAAATATGTTTCTTTGTAGGGAAAGATAACCACATCCAGCCTGCTCCCAGCTCCCAGGTGACTTTTCCCAGCCTCTGGCAAGGTGTGACACATACACATCGGGCAGGTTGCTCAGTAATGGATAATTCTCAGGCATCATGTGACAGGTGAGCAACTGGCTGACATGTCAGATGTAAAGGACTGTAGTGAATAGAGTCACATCAGAGAACTGGTCCTGTATGGAGTTCTTCAGGGCTCCATCATGGGCCCTGTGCATCTTCAAAACCAACTTTGGATGCAGGACGGGAAGGGATACTATGTCTGCAGATGATACTAATTTGGGAGGAGAAATCCTTGATGAAGGGGCTGGTAAATCACCAACGTTATGAAGTTCAACAAGAAAAAATGTTCAATTCTGCACCTGAGACAGGGCAATCCTGGATGTATGGACAGACTGGGAAATGAGAGGCTGGAGAGCAGTGCCATGGAAAGGGCCCTGGGCTCTGGTCCATGGCACGTTGAACATGAGCCAGCAGTGCCCTGGCAGCCAGGAGGGCCAAGCGTGTCCTGGGGACATCAGGGACAGCATCAGCAGCCAGGCAAGGGAGGGGAGTGTCCTGCTCTGCTCTGAGCTGGGGCAGCCTCACCTCGAGTGCTGGGGGCACTTTTGGGTGCCACAACATAAAAAAGACATGAAACTATTAGAGAGCATCCAAAGGAGGGCAGCAAGGATGGTGAAGGGTCTGGAAGGGAGGCTGTACAAGGAGTTGCTGAGGGCATTTGGTCTGTTCAGCCTGGAGGAGGCTGAGGGGAGACCTCACTGCAGCTACAACTCCCTCATGAGGGGAAGAGGAGGGGCAGGCACTGATCTCTGCTCTGTGGTGACAGTGACAGGACCATAGGGAATGGCCTGGAGTTATATCAGGGGAGGTTATATCAGGCTCCTCAGGGCAGTGGTCGCAGCATCAAGCTGTGTGAGTCCAAGAAGCATTTTGACAATGCTCTCAGGCATACAGTGTGATTCTTGGGGTGTCCTGTGCAGGGCCAGTTGGACTTTGATGATCCATATAGGTCCTTTCCAGCTCAGCAAATTCTATGATTCTTTTCTATGAATCTCTGGGGCTTTTTTCCTGATTGTCATTGTTCTAATGTCTGTTGGTAAAAAAGTGAAGTTCAGTTTTCCCCTTCTTAAAAGGCAGATTTATATTCAGATTTGTGAAATTCTGAGTGCTGAAGAGAAAATTCTAGTTGCAATTGCTCAGAAGTAATGATTTGTGACCAAGGAATGCTGGGAGCATGGTCCATGGCTGGGCTGAGGTGCCCCATACAATTGCTTTCAGGTTTGATGCTGATGCAGATATATGCAAGGAATCTGGTTGTGATGTATTTCTGCAGACTCCAAGTACAACCACTCCAAGTAGAACCACATATTGCAGTAGGACTCTGCCCAGTGCATTGCTCATTAAATGTTTATTTTATATTTAAAGTACAAACATTCTTAATTCATGTTGAGGGGTACCATAGAAATTCTCCAAGCTTTAGGCTTCAGGCTTTCTGCCTAAAGCTGAAAACCGGTGAACAAACAGAAAGCAAACACCTCCTCCCTTCAACTACTCCAATTAAAAATCACATCATTTTGATGACTTTATGCAGTCATTGTATAATTGTGGTTTTCAGTTTGGTATTGCTCCTTCCATTTGTACTGTCACTGCAGGTAGCTTCTTGCTACCCCTTCTCCATTTGATGTCAGAAGTGGTACTGAAGTGCTTGCTCTGTCTGCCTGTGTGATACAGCAGAGACTCAGACAGTGAGACAAGAGTGAACAGCAGTCACAAGCACAAGGACAAAACAACAAATGGCTGAGGAAAGGAAAAGTCTCATCCAGCTCTAGGGAAGACCAAAGGCAATATTTCTTTTTCTCCCTTTCCATTTGTTCCCCTCCCTTCCTCTGCACATCCCCAGAGGTGCCAGCAATGACAAGTTATCCTTTACATCCCTGAGCCCAGGTCATTTTCAGACAGGAAAAAGTCACTGCCACCCTTCTCCCAAAAAGCTGTTAAACGAGCTGGATTTTTTTTTTCTCATCCTTTTGTTTTGATCCACTTATCCTTTCATAACCAACCAAGCTTTTCCGTGGGTGGCTCAGTTTGCATTTGATGCAATGATCACGGTGTGTGCAGAGAGCAAATGGGTTATGGTAGGCAGCTCCCCTGCTCCAGCACCTGCAGTTTGACGCCAGCACACTTCATGGCTGCCAGCATGCAGTGACTGACTGTCCTCCTCCTCCCTGTCGTCTCCATTTGGATGCAGTGAGGGCGGATCTCCCCTTTGGGGCACTGGTAAGGCATCAGGCAGGAGCACTGGGTCTTTGTATCTGGGAATGAATGTGTGGAAATATAGCAGCAAATGAGATGACTAAAACCAGATTTTATACTTTGATGACATTTCAAAGTCCAGCAGGGAAAAACACTAGTGGATGTTTGTGATATATTAGTTACGAAAAGCCTGTAGTGCATCCACTCGATGGCTGGATATTAGGAATAGAGGCATAATCAGCTTTAAATAACAGTTTTTTTCAGCAATGGCCCATACAAAAGCAGAATTGATCTAACTGGTTTTATCCACTGGCTTTCCCTGACTTTTCCTCTAAACAAAGATATATTAAGTTGACTTTCTTTTCCCAATTATCCTTGAACACAATCTTGCTATGAAATGGAGTCTTAAGGTCCATATTGTGTCAGCTCCTATTTCATTAAAGCTCGCTTTATGAATACTAAGCTACCTACTGCTGGCCTGTGGTAAAGCTCAGTCCTGCTGGTTATTTCATTACCTATTTCTGATCTAATCAGGTTCTGACTCTTTATATTCTTTCCCAGAAACTCCCTAGGCAGAGTTTCTGCCTTCAGTTTTTTAAAGCATGAAAAATGTGTGCCTTCCTCCATTTAGCTTCTGTCATGGTACTGCAGTATCTTCTCTGCAGCATGTTCTGTCCCTTTGTTGATACCAACTACCCATTTTCAGGAAAAACAAAACATTCATTTATGTTGCACATAAATGTTTGTGCACACTCATGAAAAGTGGACTTCTGTGGAGATGGTAAAGAGTCCAGTTCTAATCTCTTGAGCATGACACTGACAACTAATCTTATTTAATATATTTTTCTCCCCTTTCTCTTTTTTTTCTGACCAGAGCTTCTCTGTAGGCTTTCAAGAGAAAAACACTGAAGTGCTGGCACAAGATCCAGCCTGAAGACACTTGCACTGTGGAAGCAGAACTGGGCTTCTTAGAGGCTCTGGAATAAGTAATTTTAAAAAAATTACCACCTTTTTCCCAGGAGAGCACATGGTACCTAGAGGTTCCACCAGAGCATGTCCATTGATGGACACACCTGGTCATGCCCTCCGCTTGAGCCCACAAGGGACAACAGGTCATGCAGTAATTTTACAATATTTACTTCAAATTCTCTGCTGCAGAAATCTTGCATCTTCAAAACAGAGGATTAGGATTGCTGCACAGCTGTTGCTTTATTTATCATTAAGTAGACCAGGTGTGATAAGAATCAGATTTGTCTCTGGCAGCAAGGGACAGAGTGAGCGTGTCTGTCACTCAGCCTTTACCTGGCAAACACTTGATATGAACAGAGCCAGTCAGCACCTCAGACATTTGCAGAAAAACATACTGCTCTTATCACCTAGTTACACAGTAAATAGCCAAGCTGCACAGCATTGTTTAGAAAATAATCCTCTTAGATTTTTTTTACCAGCTTAGCTAGTTCATTAAAACTTTTGATAAACACAGTTGTCACATATGGATATTTGCAAATTTTACCATTAAAATCCCATTAAGCCTAATGGCCCCAGTCTTGCTTTTGAAGTAGCATCGTGATTTAATTTCACAATTTAATTATATGTTATAGAGGGTGTGGCCCAAATTAATTCCTGAAACACAAACTAGGACTAGGAGCCAGTAGCCTTACAAGGAATGGGTGAAAATATTACCAAATACATTTTTGTGATTAAAGAATCAGATGTTAATTCTCCTGAAAAAGCTCTCTTAATTTCCAAGTTCCTCTTGTCCCTTTCTAATGGGAAGTAACAACACTACACTTGTTGTTGAGTAAAGGGAAAAAGCACATATCTAAGTGTAACCCTAGGTCACAGGGACACAGGACTGACCACACTTCCACATTCTGTGTACCCAGAGGGACCATGATATCTGTAAATCCTGTTCTTGGAGCAGTGAAATTCAGCACATTTCACTTTTAGATCCAAAGGGATGGCTGAATTTCACCATTCAGAAGTCATACCTTGACAATCTTCCCAGTCATAGCAGGTGTCATAGCCACAGGGCACTTTCTTCAAGCTATTTGCAGAGAGCTTCGCCCTCTCAATAGCCCAGTCTAGGTTGGAATTACCATGGCAAGGACCAGCATGCAAGAAATGAAATGACTGCACTCCAAGGCACATTTCAGCTGAGTACTGACAGCTGGGCTTGGTCACATTCTGTTCAGAAACAGCATGTAGCACACAGATGTCTTCTGAGTAGTGGCTACCCAAAGGAAAAAAAAGAAAAATTATTTTAACAGGCTATGGAAGAAGTCCATACTTTTAAACAGTACATCAGCATTGGATGAAACACAGCAAAGCCATAACCAGGCTGGAGATTCACCTAAAGACCAAAGGCTGCCTAGCTGCTGCAGGACCTGGACCTGATAAAACAAGTGCTGTAAGATGGGGAAGCTTTGGTCCACTCCAACCATTGGGAGGTGAAGGACATATGTCTGTACAGAAAAAAGGAGAGGCTGTTACCTCCACAAGGATGTGAGGTATTTCCACTGGGCCTGGGTGGCTTTTCTGAGTTAATGCATCTGTGCAGCTGTGTGGGCAACTCTCTCTGACACACAGGTGTCTTGGGACCAAGGGCAGGCAAAAACAGTCATGTGGCTTGTAGTTTCCTTTTTTCTGTGTTGTTCTCGGTTACTGAGTGAATGCACCTAGAAGGTGCATGCATTTCCAAGCAGCATCATTTTGTGTAGCTTAGTAATTTTCCAAAAAGAGGATCATAAAATCATAGAATGGTTTGGATTGGAAGGAACCTTAGAGATCATAGTTCTTGCATGCTCCTTGTGCACGGTGATGACATTGGAGAAATAAAGAGAAGAGTTTCAAGGAGTTTCCAGGAGTCTGTTTCCAGAGTTTCCCGGGGTCACCAGGAGCAGAGAGCAATGTAGATTAAAAGCATATGCTGTGATGTCTCATTACAGTAATGTAATTAGGCTCATTAGAGAGAGCATTGCCCGCAGATTATGGGAGGTGACCCTGCATATCAACTCAGCCATGGTGAGGCACATGTGGAGAGCTATGTCCAATTCTGGGCTCCTCAGCACAACAGAGGCACGGAACTCCTGGAGCGGGTCCAGTGGAGGGTTACAAAGATGATCAAGGGACTGGAGTATCTCTATTATGAGAAAAAGCTGCAGAAGCTGTCCCTGAGAAGAGACAGCTGAGAGGGGACCCCATCAGTGTCTGTCAGGGTCTGCAGGGAGGGGTCAGAGCAGGGACCGGGCTCTGCTCGCTGCTGCCGAGCAATGGGACAAGGGACAACGGGCAGTGAGGGGGGCACAGGAACATGAGGAAGAAGTGGATTACTGAGGGTGCAACAGGGGTGCACAGAGAGGTCGTGGAGTCTCCCTCACTGGAGACAGCCAAGCACCATCTGGACACAATCTTGTGCTGTGTGCTCTGGGATAGTCCTGCTTCAGCAGGGAGGTTGGGCCAGGAGACCACTGGGGACCCCTCCAACCTGACCCATTCTGGGATTCTGTGGTTGTTCATTTATTTCATAGGCTACAAACAGGACTGTAGAGAGGAACAGCTAGCTAATATCAGAACAAGAGTAGTCTTGATTTGCAGTTGTCTTTTCCTGCTCTTCCTGTTCAGTGTCATAATGGCCTCTTGGCCTATCATTAGAGAAACTTTGATTTCTAATTACAGCACTTACCCACAATCTTCTTCTGGAGACATACAAACACACTGAGATCCAACCTGCTTTTGTCCTGGACTGCAAATACCTCTAATTTTGGTTAGCATATCTGAAACAACAAGTGAGAACTACTGTCACTAGTAAGGAGTGAGCAGAAATATCTTATATTCCTACCATAAAAGCTAAAATAGATTTATTTCTATTTGTACTAAGTTTCTCTTTTCAAAAGCTCCCTGGCTGGCATGCTACAATTTTCATCAGTCTTTGTAAAAATCACTGGAAAATAACAAGAGCAGCTAAAGTTTCAATAGAATGCATTTTCCGACTTTGCTTTCATAAACCCTTGTTAATGCAGTTGGGTTTGGTTTGATTTGGTTTTGATTTTAAGCAAACAGTTGCAGTGTCTCAATTTCATTATTAAAGTTTACAGTACATTGCATCCAAAAATTCTGAACTTAATGCAGAAGTTTAGAGCTGAAATTCTGTCACCATGGGAGACACAAAGGAAATCTAAAATTAATGAACAGCTGCTATATGTCTTAAACCCAGTCATCAGCCTCCTAGTTCTAGCTAGCTGAAATAAGCAGTACTGTTAATACCAGCAACATGGAAGCAGTGAGCATCTGCAGGCATACTAACCTTTTTCACATGTAATAGACCTCATAATAGTTGGTATCCAGGACAGGTCCTTCCCACAGGTATACTTTGTGTGACCAGTGACTATAAACCCAGCTTGGCAGCTCAGCTTCATTGTTTCACCAATGTTGTACTGTTGCTTAAATGGGGAAATTGTGACACTGTCAGATATTGGTGGCCTGAGGCATACTGAGGCTGTAAGAAGCAATAAAAAAAAGCATAATTCTTGTTGGTTTAATGCTCTGTGGATATTTACAGAAAGTCATAATGCTTTATCTGAAGAAGCATATAAAGACACTCAGTAATACTGAACATTTGTGACATTCAAAACTAATAAAAATTTAACATAATTAAGTCTAGAAATTTTCAGTGCATTGTCATAGTCTTTAAAACATTTTTCAAGTAATAACTAAATAATGACAAAATGTTTCTAATGTATGCCAATATAAGTAATTTAATTTTGCTGTTTAAAAATAGTAAGAATGCCATTTAACAGCATATTTTAATTTTTCTTTTGTAATTGGAAGAAAGTCAATGGCAATAGAAAGCTCATAAGTATATTCAGGTACTTCTTTTTGTTAAAATGAAGACTAAATCAATGAAATTATACCAAGTTTTAGAAAACTACTGAAATCTCTCTTGTTAGCAAACACAGACCAATTCTGATCCTTAATTTTTAACTGACCTATAAATCCTTCAAGGCATTGATTTATACTACAGATTTTCAAGGCAGCCTGGGAGGTCATGGCTAGAAACACATTATCCATTTAATATAAAAGATACTAGACAAATTTCTGCAGGAATTATTTCTTCTTCATAACTGTATCAGCCTAAAGACAGCTATGTAAGTCTGAAAACAAAAGGCGAGTCCTTTTGTTAAAGCTATTTAAAACTAGAAAAGAGAAGGATCTCGCAGCATCCATCTGAGGATTTTCTAATGCACTGCATATTACAATTTCCTTACAAAGCACATAATAGTAACACTTCTGAATTGCATGAGGAGTGATGTAGTGACTCATGATGTTTTTGCCACGTCTACATTAAATACCTTCCTAAAATCTTTTCAGATATGTTAGAGATTAGTTTTTAAAAAACCTTTATTAAAATCTTTTTTGTATGTTTTCTTCCCCTTCTATTTTGTTGCTGTGCATTTGTTCATTTTCTCGTTCTTACGTTGGCACTCAACATGTTGCTGTGTCCAGGTTTGATCTGGCAGACACCGAAGGTATTGATAGCCAATGAGGCTATGCCCACTCACACAAGCAATTTCAACTTCCTCCCCAACAGCATATTGGTTCTTTTCATTCTAAAGAAAAAAAAAAATGTAAAAAAAAATAAATTTAAGAAACCCACACCAAAAAGTTCTGCAAGGATCTATGGTAATGAGACTGGGCATTGTCAAAGGAAACAATAGCAAAATCCTGATAAGATGTAATGAATGCATGCCTTTCCTACTCTGAAATATGAGTCATCCACTCACCAATATAATGATAACTTTTTCCAGTTGCAGTAACTGATGTCATGGTTACCAAACAAGGATTCAAGGACCACTTGAAATGAATTTTACCTTGACTTTTCTGCAGTTGCTGGTGCAGTGTGGTGGGCTAGAGTCCTGCAGCATTCCTTGAACACAGCACTTTCACTAGCGCAGTAGCTAGATTGGCTATCAGGCACATAGAGCAGGGAAGCTGCAAAAATTTCCCTACTACTACACTTTGCTTCTGTATTGTTTTTCATGCTCACCCTGATAAAGCCGTATTCTGGTGGGTCTGGCCTAGAACATCCAGACTCAGGTTCACCAATCAAGACATTCTCCTCTCTCTTGGCTTCATCATCATTTATACAAGGGGCACCTCTGAAAAGTGAAAATTTGCTGTAAGACTGTGTCTTAAGCATTCATGTCACCAAGTAACAACGGCTGAATGTCAGGAGAGTTGTACGCGTGTCGCGTCATCCTCTCCCTATAATTTTATTCTGTTAAATAAAAGATGGTGGACAAAACTGCAGGTTGATAGCAGGGACAGCAAGAGGGCAGTAAAAAAATGCTAAATGCATCTGTCAACATAATTAATTAAATATTTTTGTACAGCAAGAAAAAGAGGCAGCAAAGAACAACATAACAGGAAATCTCTAGATAATCCACGCAATTCCTGTTGCCCCCAGGCAGTGGTTAAAGGTGGCTGGTCTCTCATGGTGTCTGAGTAACAAAGAACTGTGGAGCCCACTGCTTGTAATCTTCTCCTATTCACTGTGGAGAGGAAAAAAACACTGAAGCCTTGGGCTTGAAGATGAAAAAAACTGAGCCAGTTTGGGGTTAGGATTTGAACTTGAAACCACGCTAAAAGGTGCATCAGTCACACGTGAAATGGAAATATGAGAAACTTGATAGCTTCATTCTCTCTGTGACTGAGTTCAGATCTAAACCTCTAAGAAAAGAGGGGATATAGGGAAAAAAATAGAAACTGTGAATTCCAATGAAGAGAAGGAAAAGCTTTTTCCTTGGGTTTGGAAATGAAGGCATGAAAAGCATCATACAAGATCTACAGGCATACTTTAGTGTGCAATTCATCAGCAATTTTCTTGGAATAAAAAATAATAAATTAATAAATCCAAATGTGAAGCAAATTGCAGAGATTTTCAGAGTTTGCCTATTCTATGCTTCACCAAAGAAATTCAGAGGGGAAAGTTGTCTGCTATTTCTCCTTGGTAGTCACAGAGCCACTCTGGACCGCTCCTTAACTGTCCCATGACTAAGGAGATCTTCTGATCTTCTTACCTGTCTGTGAACACAGAGACATAACAGTCCTCTTCTTCTTCCCGCTGCCCTTCACACGGCTTCCCACCATTCATTGGAGAGGGGTTATTGCATTCCCGGGTCCTTCTTTTTTTGAAGGAGGCATTGCATGGACTCCATTCAGACCAGCAACTCCATCGGCCATCAACGGCAACTGCAAGGAATAAAAGAGACACCATCTTTTATTGGCAGACCAGTACCATACACAATATTTCTTTTAAGGCCACATATGAGAGGGATGATGGTACATTCATATTAGCAATTTTCAGAAAATTTAAAATCGTTAAGGTTAAGGGAATAGATTGCATCTGGAATGTAAAGTTTTCCAAAAGGTGTCTACTCAAATTCCAGCTGCTTTACAAAACCCCCCAAAAATTTACCTTTCTATTTTTGGCTGAAAGTAACATTAAAACTCAGAAGCATAATATTTTATACTTTTATTGCACTCACAGATGTGTGTGTTTTCATGGTACTTACAAGTTTCTTAAATAGGTCATTATTTAATGAGTTTTTAAATAAATCTGAGTTCTAACACCATCTCTGTCTTCGGTTGTTTTTTTCTCTCAAAATTCTCCTCCATCAGAGTCAGATAATGAGAACTGTATCTGCCCGAGTGACTTATGTTCCCGTTTGATTGGGGAATATAAATATATATAATGTCTCCTTTGTTTCCCTTAGGTATGGCACTAATGCAAATTTAATTCAAAAATGTTTTTGCATTAAACTGCTCTTTAAATTTTCCAGAATGGTGATTATGTTCTCTCTCCTTATGACAACTGAGTTTTCCTTCTAAACTGTAATCAACAATTTTTATGTTCATTAGCCATTTAGTCTTAAGCATATTAGGCTACAGGGAAAACTAGCAATGTTAAGCAATGGGCTTCTTAATTTTTCGCATCAATTTTCTTTGATCTCAGCGTCACCCTTATTGCTGAATAGCTCATTCCAGATTACCTTAATTATGTAGCTAAGGAATATTTTACCATGTCTTACACTGTCTTTGGAGTCGTGGCTACTTTGTATTTGTAATCCCAACATTTATGCTCGTTGGACATCACCGTGTGGGGATGTGGATTTGGTAAGGGCAGGCTGTGGCAGACCAACCCCGACCAGGAGAGGCCGGAAGGCCCAGATTTGCAGGCCGCCGCCGCCATGGCCCCCGTACCTGAAGCGTGACCCGGAGCCCGCGTCTGGCAGCTGTCGCCGTAGGTGCCGGCCGGGCACAGGCACAGGCACAGCGTCCCCGAGAGCACGGGCCGGCCGTTGTTGGGGCACGGGGCGCAGCGGCACGGGTCCAGCGCGCCCGCCTGCTCCCTCAGGGCCCTCCGCAGGTGGCGGCGCTTGGTCACCGCGCACGGCACGTTCCGCACCAGCTCCACGATGGGGGACACCTGCGGAGAGCTGTTCGGTCAGCAGGAACCCACACACAGCAGGGCCCTCACCCGGGGAGCCAGGGCCTACCTATGGAGCTGTACCACGTGGGAATTACGGATGTTTTAAAGGAGGACAGCAGTGCTATATGTGTAAGTTACCTTGTTCATAATGTTTTTATGTCCCCAGTTTAGGGCTCTCTGAACCAGGGGAGAATCAACCAAGTGGGATACTATGTCCTAAAATTCCGGACGCTCTCTGCCACACATCACATCACTACGTGCTGTAGGGTTTGCTTTCGTCCAGACCCTGTCATGTGAGACATCCCTATGCTGCCTTCAGGAGTCCAGCAGCTGCAGCAGGATGGATCCCTCATGGATCCCATCCCCCGGTGGATGCTGTGTTCAGGCAGGTTTTGCTGTTTGCCTCAAGTGCTGCTGAGCAGCTGCGGTACCAGCTGGGGAGGGAGACGGCTCAGTGCGCTCACAGCAGCACCGGCACGCTGTCTAAAGGAGCAGGACAGAGGTCGAGGGCATTGCTGTTTTATTTCAGTTTAGCTATGTGACACATTTTACAACATAGGCCTGACAAGGGAATGATACCATGCGCTGTTTTCCTGCACAGTAACTAACCCCTGCCTATGCCTGAGCTCCTGCTGGTGCCAGAGCAAGTAATTCACATTCCTCACTCTTAATCCCACTGTCCATGGACAATTCAAAACCAGTGTGCCTTATAAAGCAACATGCATAAGAAGCTGTCCTAATAAAAGTTCTGTATGTTTATGTTATGCCCATATTTATGCACATTGATATCACACACATCATCATCCCTGTTTACAGGAAAGAAATATCTGCACAGCTCTCTGAAGAGCAGTTAGTCTCTGCTATCTCAGTGTTTTTCTTCTTCTCTTACCTCAAAGTCAATCACCACAGGATTGTCCTTTGTTGATTCCAGCCAGTCTGTGAAGACTCTGTGTCCTGGAAAAGCCCCCTTTTTCTCCCAGGCCAGAGCTGCTGCAAACTCTGACCTGCCACCTTTTACCAGGGAAATTGATCGTTCAGCTGACTCCAAAATGGAACCTGAAAGATGATTTCATCATAGTATTTTCAGATAAAGGCTTCCAAAGACAGTGTATGTGACAACATAACTATAAGAGGATATTAAAAAATATACTAAGATGAATTTTTTGAAAGTATCCATGAAAGAATGAAGTCAAAGTTCAGAAGAACAATCCCTGCCTGCTATGACAGAAGCCTGTGATAATATTCCAAATTAATTGTTTGAGACCTGAGCCATGGGGGTATCCAGAGTGTAAGACAGTAGAGGAAAATGCAGGGGATGCAGTTGCCTCCTCTAGAGCACACAGCATTGTAGGAGGATACCTCTAGAACACAGAGCATGGCAGGTTTAGTTCCTAGCTGCAAACATCCAAGTAAAAGATACTAATCAACTACTGAGGACAAAAACATGGTGGAAGAGATGAAATTCCTATCCTTAGTGATGCAGAAAATGACTCTTGCCATTCTCATGGAAAACGTGCCAGCCTCTGCAGTTTCTGAGACACATTCCTGGCACCCCGGTACCTAAATGTCTGCTTGGCATGAGGAAGGTGGGAAGGGAAAGTCAGGGAGTGTGTTATTGCAACCCAGCTCTCTCAATGATCTCTGAGCAACCCTTAAAGAAGATAGGGACTGAGTCATAGACACAAATTTCTACCTTTTCTCAGTTCAGCATTCCTGGCCCTGCCCAGGGTGGGGGGTAATATTTGGCAGATCTGTGACCAGCTGGAGAGCCAGTGATACCAGATCCCCAGTGATGGCACTCCAGAGCAGAGAAATAACACACTTGCATCATAATTTCTTTTGCAAATGAGAATATGATTTCAGTGCTTGCATCAGAGCCAGATAACAAAACACTGGCTGCTCTGACAGTGGTAGAAGAACATCTGTAGTTCAACAAAGCTGAGAGGTCACCTGGGGCAGCTGAGGGAAATGGTATCTCTCAGGGTAAGTAACAGGACATGGCCCTGTTCTCATCACGGTCACCTTCATGTGTCACAGTCATCCTGTTTGTGGTGCATCTGGTACTGACTTTCTTTTTCTTCCTGAAGAACACACGCCTGGTTGTTTCTGTTCGGACACACTCTGTTGATTCCTCAGTGGAGAGGCCTAGAAACACCCCAGAGCAGCATCTTTATCAGCACAACCATGATACGTGGCAGGCACCATGCCCCAGGCTCCCACACTGAGGTGAGCCAGCAGCTCCCCATGCTTCTCACCCCCCACTGGAGACTTCGCTACAGCAGGCATGTGCTGCACCCTGTGCAGTGTTGGACAGAGGCATGCTTCAGCTCCCTCCCATGCCCATGCAAGTTACAGCAGTGGCATTAAAGATCACAGCTTTTAATTTGAGATTTCCATTTTAGTGGTGTTGTCTTTTCATTTTGAGAGTCTAGCAGTCATGGGAAAATTTTAAAGTAATTTCTAATCCAGACCATCGACTTTATTGACTGCATCCCAAAAAGTACCCCTTATACCTCTCAGACTTCAGTACCATGCTATAGGAACAACTGTAACAACTTTGCTGGTGGCACCTGGTCTTGGTTTGAAGGTCTTAAGTGGTTTCACTGAACACAGTGACATTTACCAAATAAGGAATCTCCTGAACTTTTCAAATGCAGTGTAGAGCAAAAATTTCTTCTTGCTCTATATGTAAGCAATGTGAGTAATTAATGAGTCTGTGAAAGTCTAAAGAATTTTTTGCTGTTGGAGAACTTACTCTGTGGTGTAAGGCCTAAAAATCGGGATAAGAAAAGCTGTTAAACAAATAATGATATTTTTTTGTTAAAGACTACATACCCGAGTTCTGCAGTTCCTCAGAGCTATACTGGTAAAGAACATCATAGGAACCACCCATCTTCCCAGAGGTGTAGTAATGAGTGCCAAAGTCATCAAATATTCTGCTGTATAAAGCGTAGTTGTACTCCAGGGGCAGCTGGTTAAGTGCTTTTAAAAAGACGTCTGACAGCTGCAGATCTGACTGTTTCATTGTGAAGTTTGCAACAGAAATTACTTTATGGACTCTAATAAAGTTGGAATTCTAGAAATAAGAAAGGGGAGTCTTAGCACCTTCAGAGGGAGGTAAGTGCAGAAACTAGAGAAGCCAAGAGCATTAATATCTTATTTATACATATTTTAACATACAGGTCTGAATGAGATGTCCCAAAGCACAGGAGAATCCCTCTCTCCTTTTAAGTGATCAATAGAGCCTTCTTTTCACTATAAAATGAAGTGTTGCAAATTGTTTTGTAGGTCTCTCAAACATACACAAGTACATATCTACCTACAAAAACTCACTAATACAATTTATGGAGAGAGAGATAAAAATAGAGGCTTCCTGTCTAATACAGTTGATAACACAAGGAAGACCCAAGGTAATAGTCCTGCTGTGGATCCATTAAGAAAGAATTTTAAACCATGTCATCTTTAGCTAACACCACACTAAGTTATTGGTGGGTTTCTGTGATTTCACAGAATCATGGAATGGTTTGGGTTGGAAGGAACCTTAAAGACCATCTAGGTTCAAAACCATTGCTGTGGGCAGAAGCAACTTCCACTGGACCAGGTTGTTCAAAGCCCCATCAAACCCAGCCTTGAACACTTCCAGGGATGGGGCATCCACAGCTTGTCTGGGCAGCCTCACCAACTTCCATGACAACAATGCTGAAAACCAATGTATATGCAGAATAACTTTTCTGTTGGAAGTTTAACCTAAATTAACATTTTCATAATTAGCTCTGGTCTGGGCTTAAGCCAATAAGAAGCTACTGTTCTCCCAAAATAAACTTGCCAATTGTACAAGAGAGCTGCCTGATATGTGCAGATGGGCATGAAAGTGAGCCGGTTTCCAGCAGCTGGAACTTCAGGATAGTTGCATTCAAGCTAGAAACAATGGACTGTTCAAGCAATCAAGTTGCTTAACCATTAGGACAAGTGAGCAAGGCCTGCAGCAAACTTTCATTGTAGGAAATCTTAAAGTTAAGACTAATATTTCCACAAAAATTTCACTCTAGTTGCATTAGAACTCCTGAGCTTCATTCAGTCCTATAGCCTTTCCCATGGAGAAGTGCAAAAAATTTCCCATCATTTACTGCCATTAAGTTATAAAAATACAGTAGCCTACCAGTATTCATTTGTTTTGAAAGCACAGAACCTTATGGGAAAAATGTTACCTGTTCTGAGAAACTTTTCTGTGGATGTGTTATTTCTGAGATTATCTTTATGACCAAATGCATCTTGGCATTTGAGACTCCAACATGAGACTCCAATATGCAAGTTAGTTACCAAATAAAAAAATTATGCAGATTCATACCCAGTGCATGCGTATGTATACTATTCTTTAGTGCACTTCCTTTATGTTTTGAGTTGTCTGCTCCTGTTAGGTATTATGCCCTCTTAATCTATGATTAGAATAGGGGAAGGAGTGGCTTACCCAATATGATAATGTCAAATCTATGCTTTTTAAAAATGGATTAAGCCTATGTTTTCTGTATTAAACGCAGAAAACCATGATGCATTACAAAAGGTATGTTACAACCAGGAACATGTAGTATCAGAAGAGGATTTTTTCAATAGCTAATTCTAGCTATTGAAATGTCTTGATAGGGACAGTAACCTTTGGCAGCAGTTCTGAAATGAGCCGACACAAATCAACAGAAAGAAAGAAACTGAAGGCAACATTAAATTACCTTTTCATATGAGGCTTCAATAGCTTTCTTGAAGGAGGAAGACGATGTAACCTGGACCCGTATCTTTTTTGAGAATAAAAATGGGATACCAGAAGAATGTTTACCACTATGAGTGGATGAACTACTGTCAGAAGCGCTGTGACTCAGGGGAGTTAAATCTTTATAGAAGTCTGACGTTACATCATCCTCTTCGTCTGTTACCTGGCAATTCAGTAAAGCAAAATGCGTTTGCATAAATGATAATATGAAACAGAAAACTATTAAGCAAATAATTTTTTTGATGTTTTTTAATGGAAAAAATATGCCTTGATTATTTGAGATGTGAAAGTAAGCTACACAAAAGATGAGACTGAGAAAAGCTGAGGCAAAATGAATACAAACTAAGAAACAGACTTACTAATAGTTGTTTATACAACAACCACAAAAAAGCATGTAGCACTTTCTTCTAAAGGTTATCACCCCTGGGCCCTAAACCTCAGGAATATTTTTCAATAAGTTCTAACATATTTTTTACAGAATTCCAGACATACATGGTGTGTCCACACCATGACCACTTCCCAACCCCATGGCTTCTGTACTGTACAAGACAGAGTTTGGTGCTTCCTGACCTTTCTTCTCAATTTCCAGGTAGAGGAATGAACAGGATTCCACAGGAGAGTCTTAGAGTATGCTTGGACTGTTAGCACCTATACTGCATGATGGATTAAAGGCAGATGAAGAGGAATTGTGAGCAAACCTGCTGATTGAGTTGGTAAACCTCCAGTGGTGGTGTTCAGCAAAGCACCAAGACAACCTCAGCATCAGATCAGAAATTACTTCTTTCCCAAAATTTTGGAAAATCCCTGTGTGTTTTTGAAAAATGAGATTTTTTTTTTCCCCTCCTCTAGACCCGTTTGCTTAATAGGGCTGTTAAGAATTTTGGGAAATAAGGTGGCCCCATTCTCCCCCCCACTTTCCATTTTTCAGGAAGTCCTATGCTTTTGCAGGAAAATAGACTGGAGTTCCAAGAAGGCCCAATCCAGTGACTCTTCTATATGAGAAGCTGCTCTAAATGTTAAAAGACAAAGATGCACTCAAAGATAAACTCCTAAAGGTGAGTTTAACAGTTCTGCGAATGGACATCAGTTACTTAATGAACTTCACTGGCTATAAAGAGACCTGGGTAAACCAAAGGCTGGTTTTCCCCTCTGAATATTTCTGCAGACAGTAATTTTTCACCATTGTTGATAAATCCTACATGTCATGGCCAATTCAGTTGCACTTTCTGAGGAATGTAGCAGGGTGTCCTTTTTTCAGTTGCCTCTGTTAAAGTAATCCTAAAATCTCACAACACCTGTGGCAAAAATCATCAGTTTTCATCCATTAGTTGAGCTTTTTTTCACACCCTGCATTCTTTTCTTCCGCATGCAGCATCTACTGGCTTCAAACAGGGCCTGCTCACACCACCAGATGTTGTGCCCCAACCATGGTATTCAAAGCATTTTCTGAATGCTAGTGTCCATAGAAGAGGTATTAGTGTTCTTAGATTTTTTATAAGATACACTCCAGGTTCATTTTGGCCATTCCCCAGCCTGTCCTGTAAGCCTCCTCTCCAGGCTGTGTGTATTTTGTCCTCCTGCCTTCCAGGCTCAGTGCCTGCCTCCTTTCCTTGCTGCACTGTGAAGAGGCTGAGCAGGGAACAGGCAGGACTGAGGGGTTGAAAGCGCTCAGGGAGGAACTGGATCCTGAGGCTGCAGGTGACAGGAAGGAAGCTGAGGTCAGAAGCTGCAGCCATTGGTTCTTCAAGTACACAGAAGTGATGCTGGACTAAGCTTTGGAGTTGAACAAAACTCTGCCTAGATGATGTCTGGCTGGGAGAAGGCCCTTGGTACCAAGTTGGAACAAAATAAGGCTGTAGCCACTGGAAGCAGGAGAAGCTCAAATCAAACATATTGACTCTGATCTGTGGTACATTGAGTTAACACAGATCTGAAAAGCATGAGTAGAGCATGAACATTTATCCCCTTTCCACACATCAACTGAAGAATGTTCAAGCCTCACCAGGTTGAGAAATTTTGTTCTACAACATACAAAACTACCTAACACTAATTTGGATTGTGATTACAGCAAGGGTTTTACAGCTTGGAGCTGCTGCTTGAGAGTACCTGAAAGCTGACAGCCTCCAGGTTGGCAGGAACACGATACAGCTTCCTTGTCTCATTGCGCTTCACCGTGGTGCATCGTCCTCCATTGAATGAGTTGCCAAGAACTTCCCCTCGGCTCTCTCCTGAGAAAATGTGAAATCTAACAAAAATTTATTTCCAGAGATTAAACAATTCCAGAAAGATGTATGGACTCGAAACATTTCATGATATACAGCTACAGTGAGGAATTGTGAATTCTATTGAGAGCATGTGCATCTGGGTCTTGTTACTGATTTGAAAGGAATTACAAGAACTTCTCATTCACACTGAATTCACCTGAAAAATGCAGTAGCATCAATCCAGTTTCCTATTTTTCAGCAGTGCCTAACCTCACTGATAACCCCAAAGTCAACATAAGGCAGTCAGTCTTAAGTGGAGAGCCTAAAAATGTTCTAGGAAAATGAACTCCTGGTTCTCTATTTCTACCATAAGTGATATTATTGGACCACACTGAGTTCAAAATTCTATTAAAAAATGCAAGTCTGCTAGGGATAGGCATCCCATGCTTAGGCTTTATATTGCTTTAATTAATAGTGCGGAAGTAGTTGGTATCCTGTGAAATGTCACACAGACAACATCTATAGAGGAGTATCCTCAAAACTTCTGAAGCACTTGGCACAATGTACGGGTACGGAATTCCATGAGCTGGAAGTTGCCCATACATGCTCTGGTTGCTCTGGGACAGAGCAAATCACTTGAGGACAATGTTCCTTGACAACTCTTCATCTGATCTACCAGCAGAGCAGAGCAGGACTGGAAGAGGCAGCAGGCCAGTCCTTGTCTAATTTTTTTGTTGTATATTTATAATTTCTTGCCAGTTTTAATTTGAGAGATTATATGCTTTAATGAATGCTCTCACATGCTTACTGGGAATTATTTTCTTCATGTAAATTAGTGAGGTATCAACTAAAGCTTAGAAAAAGATTAGCAGAATTGGCTTACCCATTGCCTATTAATTGCACACCTGGGATGCTCTCATACTTTCGGTTACACACAGTCTTTTTCCTTCCACAGTTTCTTTCATCAGAGTTGTCCCCACAGTCATTTTCTCCATTACATTCCAGTGTTTTTGAAATACAACGACCTGCACCCAAGAAACAGCAGCAGCAAAGGTTCATGATGTCTAAATGCAGAAAAGGGCAGTCTTGTCTTTTTCCCTTGCAAAGGTGAGAGCTTGCCATAGATGTTAACACTGAATTAGTATAAAGCCAGGATTATCCCAATTAAGAAACTATTAATTCAATTCTGTGAGTTTTGCCTTGTTTCAAAGCTGCAAAGGCTTAATTTTAAGTTTGGCCAAAGGATATGTGGATAAAATTTTTAAGCTTAATCAGGTACAATTAAATTGAAGCAAAAAAGAAATAGCCACAAACCTAATAAGAATAGTGAGAATTCATTTCAGACAAGCTCTACAGTTATGTCTGTATATAAAAAATTTGTGCAAAGAAATACAATTGGAACAGTGCTACTGTCCAGCTATCATGATCATAGTGATACCCCTGGCTAGGGACTGCATTTTAATTACTTATAGAAGAAACTTAAAAGATAAGCTGTTACTAATACATATAAAATCCTCACATAAACTTTTCTCCCTGGTCCATTTTCCCTGGAATTTATGCACAGAATGTATGGATGTCTTTTGTCTCAGTAATTAAAATTTGACTAAATGGTAATGCTGCAGTTACACAATGGGGATTATCATTACCACTCTCACACCGAAATTTATTCTTGCAGTCAACTTCCACTATGTTGCAGAGCTTAGCTGGGAAACATGGACGGGAATCCACCAGTGGCTCGGTACAGGCCTGCCCCCCAAACTGGGATGGCCGCAGGAGTGGCCGGGTACGGAACTGAAAGGCAGAAGAAACAAAGCCAGGGCTGCTGTTATGAGCTATTTGTAGCTAAGTCCCACCCCAGGCAGAGCCACACACATCAGTGCTGCTGAAGCTTTATCAGAACCACAGCCCTGAAGGAAATAATCAGTCATTCTTGTCCTTCCATCCTACCATGCCATCAGCCCAGGGGAGGCAGGCAAGGAACTGGTATCCAAGATTAGTCCTGGAGCATAAATGATTAAACTGCAGACTACCTGGTCTACATCACCAAAGGAATCAGACATTCCATCTCTGTATCTTCAATATATAAAGTAGGAAATTATGAGAGAACAGGCTTACAGAGATTTTTCCTGTTTTTTACCATCTCTATTGAATTAGAAATACCCTGACAGTGACAACTCAGCTGGCTTGACTCCTACATGGGGCACCCCTTGTCTGAGGAGAACTGGATGACTTGAGAGGACAAAAAAGCCTTTCTTGAAAGTTTCTGGGAGCTCATTGAGTTTTCTTTCCCTGAGGCAGGACCCTCCACACAAAGCAGTAAGATAAACCACTTCAGATATGTTTTCCACTCCACTTCACAGGACTTCTGGTGAGACATGACTGTGTGTGCCTGAACAGTTTCTCCCCTAAGAATTTTTCCCACTGGAAAAGTACAGTCCCTTGCAGACTTCCCTCCCTGTAGATAGACTCTGGAGACAAACAGGGCAGGAAGATTCTAATGAAAATCAGTAACCAAGTGACTCTGATGGGAGAGTGCAAAGAGCAACACCAGAAACTTTTCAAGCTCATGAGAACCATTCCTTACACTCCACTTTAGTTCCATAACACTCACTATATTATTTGTCAGAACTTCCACAACTTGCACTAGTCTTCACTCCTACACTGTAAGCCAGGCCCTCCATTCTGTTGGTTATTCCTATTTATAAATGACACAAGCAATGATCTTTACAGTTTGTAGGGGAAAATGGACCACAGTCCACAAAAGCACTTTTTCATTGCATCAATACTTAAAACTAGTAAAAATTAATACATTTATATAGTAATATAAGGTAAGAAACTTGGACTAATAAGAGAGTATTGAAATCAGTCCAGTTGAGAGGAACACTCCGTTTCACCTCATGGAGTTTTCTTTCTCCAGTGTCTCACTGAGTCTCCTTCTTTTGCTCTCATACTTCCCATCCTACTTGCAGCCCCACAGGCTGGTTCACCTCTCACACATAAAACAGCTTTTGTTGTCTTCTCACCCTATTTGGGCATCAGAAAGTTAGATGTATATGTAAAGATATACTTAGGATGTCTTACATATTTTTCAGGGTTCCTTTTCAGGCATGGATTTCTGAAACCAAGGGGTACGTACAGGGCTGTGTCTGTACAGAGCCTCAGAGTTGCTCTTGTGATCAGCTTCAAAGCTCATACCTACCAGCCATACAATTACCCCACACAATCTGCTATCACTTCCCTCTCCTCTGCAACCTTACATTTGACAGACCTTGGTTTGTTTAGGTCAAATTCACTTTAAACCTGATTTTTCATTTCTGCCCCCCTCTACTGTCTCACCTCTAAGTGTACCATCATGAACAAAGAAAAGCCCAAGAGGAAAAAGCACCATCCTGAGTGTTTGTCCCACAGATATTAGCACATCTCCTTGTGGAGGCAGGGGGATTTGTACATGCTATGAAGGTTCAGGGAATGGTGTTCTATATTTCTTAGCAGCAATCTCCAACTGATCCTGACTATCAGTGTAAAGATACAGCCAGAGAATTTCTAGCCAACAGCACTTATGATTTCTTGACTCTTTTCAAGATTCTGTTTTTCTTTTCTTTAGAACATACAGAATGTTATGGATAAGCAAAGATTCTGTGACTTTCTCCTGCCTAAGCTGACATTAACACTTTACAGTTTAGTTGATTCTTTTTGTGAAAAATTCACCTTTAACTATGGCAGTGGAAACTTTGAAGCGAGTTTATGATAAGCATCACAAGCAGTCTCACAAATGGATTTACTCTATAAAACACCTTTCTGGTTTGATCTGCTTATTTTAACTTGTTCTCTCCACCTCCTACTGTATAATTCATAACCAATTTCCCTTGTTAACCTAAAGTCTCATTTTCCAGATTAATTGCTGTAAAGTTGAAACAAGGATATCTCCTTAGCATAATTTCTTGCATTTGGCCCATATAATGCATTTTCTACCTACTTGTTTTTTAACACATGGGTCACATTCTGACCAAGGGCCAAAATCTCCAAGCTGACAGTTGATAGGACATGTTTGCTGGTTACATGTACGAGATTCTTGCTTTGTGCACAACTGGTCACAGAAGTTTTGGCTATAATATTCATCCATCCTTATTTGCCTAAAAAAAAAGTAAAAAAAAAAATGCTAGGAAAGAATAGACAGACTGTAGGTGTTCTCTACTTGTGGGTGAAGGCTGACAAAATTATTTGAACCCATCTAAGAAACCCTGAGAGATAATACACATTTGCAGAACGTTTATTACATGAAAAATCCAAATATGCCTTAAGTTTAAAGAGCAATTCTTTTTGATTCCTGTCAGTTCAGATATCCCAGAGGATAGCTACAGACAGAGCCAGGAGGAAAAGAGGGGATTTCTCACAACTTTAGATTATACCACAGTGCTGCATCAAATTTCATGCTGCTGAATCTTTATTAGACATCATCTGTTGTCATAGAACTAATGGTGCAGGGAAATTTGGAGTTTGCTCTTCCTGCAGCATTGTGCCAGTGCAGGGCCCCCAGAGCCTCATGTGTCTGCAGGGGCTGAACACCCAAAGCACGCTGCCAGCAAGGCCACTGTAGGACCTGGCTGTCCTCCCCTCGCTACATCTATTAGCAGATATTGGTTTGTTTCAAGGCACTGGCTCCTAGGATTAGAATGGTCTGAGTTGGAAGGGATCTCAAGGATCATTTAATTCCAGCCCTCTCCTTCCCTCCCTGCCTCAAGGGCAGAAATGTTCTAGATACTAAATTTTGTAATTTTAAAGCATTGCAATTAAAAGATGATCTATTTACCTGATAAACACTTGAGTGTGACAATTTTTCTCAATATATTGTGGAAGGTGGAGCTTTGGACATGGGTGCCACTCTCCAGAAATGTTATTTTTCACAGAAAAGAAACACAGAAGTAGTGAGATGGCTTGGCCCTACCTGTGCCTGGTCTGTGTGCCGAAATTGCAGGTCTGTGAGCAGGCAGACCACGACCCCCATGGGTAATGTTCACAGTAGCACCCATGGCTGCTCCCAATCACAAGGCTCAGCAGGACCATGATCACTGGCACAGTCATGCCCATGGCAAAGGTGTCTGTCTAGATCACAGAGACGAGCAACACAAGCTCAAGAAACAATCACTTAGTTATGCCACAGTTCTTACATAGACGTCTCTTCTAAAATGCAGAATCTATAAATCTGCTTCAAAATATAAAGGTGCTAAGCAGGGCACCTAGAAAAGGAGAATCATGCATGATAGACATAGCAGTAATTCAGTCAATACTTATGTCTGAAGTCACAATGGGATTTTGGCCACTTATTTATCAGGAGTACTAACAAAATTGTGCATTATTTATGTTTCAGAATTTGCTTATAAATTACTTTGAATGTGACAAATAAAGATCTTTTATCGTTCTTCATTGCTTAGAAGTATCCCCAAAAATATTTTCTAGAAATAGGAATAAAAATATGAGAGTTCTTCTATACAGTATGTAAAACAAACAGGACCTTAAGACTAGGCAGCCCCATCTATTAGCCTATTACAAATTAATTTTCACATGCCTATAAACACCCTTTGCATAAGCATTTTATTGCGGTGAATTCTCCCTTCTCAAAGCTTTGACTAGCCTTTTGAAACTGCAAACCATCACTTTTCAAAGCTCATCTGAATTTTCTACCCGCAGTAGAAAGAGAACATCTAGCCTGTTTCTCACTCCAGTGGTCAATCAAACTTTATTTGCTGAGACAGAAGGTTATAGGCCATGTTTAAGAAATAATAATACTTGGTAAAAAAAAAAAAAAATCCAGAAAAAATATGCATTAATTAAAAAATGGAAACCTCATAATGAGCTTGAATCAGCACTAAATTTGATAGGCTGTTACAGTAGACTATTATAAATTTGGTTTACCTCAAAAATCCCCCCCAAATTCAGTAGGACATTTAAAAAACAAAGTATTTGTTTCAAAACAATAGTCTGAAATACTTAGTTTCAAAAAGTTTGAAATTAATTGTGCAGTTGTTTTTTTCTTTAAGGTTTTTAGCTGCATATGCTATTATGATTTTTATACTTTGGTGAAAAAAATGAAATTGCATCAAATCCAATCATTGCTTCCTCCCTTAGCAAAGAAAGGCAGTAGGTTCTTCACACTGTTGTGCAGTGAGAACTTGCAGCACTTTTTGCATGGAAAGCTTATGAACAAACAAGCCTTTCAGAGAGATTTAAGTATAATTTAATACAAAATATGGTAACACAGAGGAAGTAGCAGTCTTGCCAGTGAGAAGAGAACAGATATTTTCTTTTTTCTTACCTGACTTCCTGGCTTCTTGCACCAACAATGCCAGCTTGTAAAGGAGATGAAGCCCTACACAACAGTTACTTGCTTTATTCCGTCACTTTGCTGTACATAGAGAAACACTCTTTATTCTCATCAGTGAGCAAAACACCAACCCATCATTGCATCAGAAGCCATATAAATATTAGCCCATGAGAGCGTAATTAACATTTTAAAGAAATAGAACAAACCCCACAGAACACTTTTCCATAACCTGTGTAACCTGTGTGCATTGAAGCCAGACAAAAGAAAAAAGTTCTCCTTTCTAACTTACTGTAAGATTGTTACCTGAAAAGTCAGCGTATGTTGCAGACTCACAGCCACCCTGGTGTGGTTTGCTGCAGCCTTTCAAGTGAAAGGCCAGAGGCTTTGTTTGATTTGGTTATGTTTTAATGGAGGCAAATTGACCTGGTGGCAGGAGTGCTCAGAACGAAATGGCCTCTGCACCTGCACCCCCAGGGAGATGTGTTCTACAGAAGTGTGGAGAACCACCTCTGTGTACAAATGCAGCTGCCCAGGACGAGCCAAGAGGAATCAAAGTACATTTGCATTAGGCCACAGTGGCTCAATGCACTGCAGGTCTCCTTGTGCTGCCCCAGAGAGCTGCACAACCTGGCTGCCTTCAGTCTGACTGCAAGAGAGAGAGAATGTGGTAAGAAGGCTCATGATTGTAAATCATTGCTGCTTTCACAAGGAAACAGGAGACAGAGCCCAGGCTAAGGCAAAATACCTGTCTGCTGCTACACAATCTCCGCCAAAGGGAGGCTCCCAGAGAAGGCAAAAGTCCAAATACATTTGATGTTATTTACAGCTGTTTGCCTTTTGCCCTCAATGGTGAGATCTGTTCTCTGACCCTGAGCAAGTACTGCCAGCAGACAAAGACTGTGAGCCTCTGTCCTGCAGCACGGGCACCACCTCACGACTGAGGTGCCAAGGCAGGGATTGAAATGGTAAATGGGAGAATACACGCATGCAGAACAGAAACAGCAATGGCAAGTACAAAACAAGGAAGTAGTTTGCTCTAAAAAAGTAATCACAATATGAAATAGAATCCCTCACCTCCCAAATACCCAGCAAGGATTCCACGCAGAGGGCAATCCTGCGTTGGACCCCCTTGATTCCATTGGACTGGCAGAAAGGCGCCAAGATGTCAGAGCTCTCAAAACTTGTTTCCCAATTTGTTGGGATCCAAGGTCATCTATATCCTTGGAAAAAAAACCTCAGAGCTTCCTGCATAGCTTTATTTTCCAGTTGCCTTTGCAGATTTTTCTTTTAATTCTGAGCTTGCCAAGAATTGTTGTTACACAACTTGAGCATAAAATTAGCAAAGTGATGTTCTGCCAGATCCTTATTACATTGTGTAAACTTGTCATAGGAAATCAAAATAGTCATCACTGGCTCTATCGTTGCTGCTGGGTGGGATTTTTCAGGTTATGTGAAAAATGCTGTGTTCTACCCTCCAGAGAATATGTTCTAAACCTCAGCACTCACAGCTCACTGAGGGCAGCCCCAGCGGGACCCCAGGAGATGCCTGGTTTCTCCCAGCCTTGCAGAAACAAACCACAGCTGTGAGCTGCAACTCAGTGTTCACAGTACATAATGCAGATGGCTAAAGCCCTCTAGTTGAGAAACTATTTTTTTCATTTCTTCATATCAGGATAAAAAGGAGTTACTAAAGAGTTATAAAATTTTAAAAGATTGCAAAGGAAACACACTTCACATGGTGTAAAAGCAGGCTTTTACAAAAGTAGTCTTATAAGAAAAGCCATTTGCAATTAGAGAACAAGCTCACAGACTAGCACCACACCTGGCATTAACAGAAATGTTAGGTGGAGATGGGCACCGGTAGACCTCCCACCAAAGCCAAGGCTTGAGAACAGCGTGACTGCATCTGTATTGAATGCTTAGATGGGAGGTCATGTAAATCAGTTGCCTGAAACTCAGAGGCCACAGCAACAAGAGTGCAGCTTGGGCTAACTCACTTTTTGGCAAAGCTGCATACAGCTGCTGATGTGCCCCAGCAGGCTGTCAGCTCATCTGCAACCTGGCAAGGTGACGAGACCAATGAAGGGTCTGGACCAGAACAACAAAGTAGGCATTTATGTTGTCACCAAGGGGACTAAAGAAAGGAGATTTTCACAAGTCTGGCAGCTGACTGCCTGTTGCTGAAGGACTGCTCTCCATTTTATACCTGTTTCTCAAAGATTTTATCTACAGGGTACCCTCAAAACCACCTCAGTCTCTGCCCTGGATGGAGATTAGCACTTGCATGAGTGCATCTTTCCTTTAAACCATAGGATGTTCAAGGGCATCCTAACCAGTGGACAGTACCCTAGTGTTCATGTTCACCTTCTGTCCTGACAGTCAGATAGAGATAGAAGCACTTAGAAATTCAGTCAGCAATATGGCAAATGATGGCTCGTACAGTTCTAGCTACCTGCTAGAACTGATTTTCACACAGAAAAGCATCAACATGGAAAGATATTCTCATATCTGCTGTGCCTTACTGAGCCTCTGGTCTCAAGTTGTTGTGCAGTATTCCCTAAGGACCAAAGCACTAGCAATGGAATGACTCTGGGAGCAGCCCAAAGAGGTCAGGGTGGAGGTGCCATTTTATTCCCCCCAGACTTTGGAAATGTCCATGTACATATTCATGGCCTCAGTTTCATTATTTCTACAAGAATTATTTATCCAGGAAAACAAACACATCTCTTCATCTCTGCTGCAATGTCTGAATAAAAGATCATTTTTCAAAGACTGTGGAAATATTACCTCAAAGAAATTCAGTGAGTATTCCTACTGGCACTGTAGCATTTCTAGCTAGGTTTCACAAGGTCATGTCTCATCTATTTCATTCTATATCTAAACGCTCATACACAGAAAAACTGTTATTTTCCCAAGTCAACCTCTAACTGCCCTCTTAGAGAAGCCCATGTTCTCACTGCAAACCTCTGCTGAAGGAAGAAAGTCTAGAACTGCAAAGGGAACAGAAAGGAAGGGGGCAAACACCATAACATTTTCTGAGAGATAAGAAAAATCAAACAGGTCTTCAATTTAAGTGACATCCCCTGGCGTTTTCCATATTTCCTATGTACAGAGATGGGAAAAGCTGTTCATCCTGTCCCATAAAATTTGTATCTGTGGACTGTTTCCACCAACCTTCAGTTCTTCAGAAAATGCATAGCAAGAGTTTAGTGCATTACATCACTCATCTCACACTGATCTTACAGACACAGCTTCAGCTGCCCATGTTCTGACAAATCTGGGGTTTTAAGAGCATAAAGTGATACTATTCAGTAGACATCTTTTCCCCTTAAAATCTTCCTGAAAACAAAGCACAAGAGAAATCTTTCACCTCTACATAGCAGATGAAAATTTACTATCAGGATGGAGCGGGAAGAAAAAACACCTTGCACTTAATTTTATAATTCAGAGAGTTGGTTTTCCTCCATATATGCCCCCCATGAGAAGGAATATTGAAACAAAAAAAAAAAAAAAAAAAGAAAAAAAACCAAAAGAGACACCTTTAAGCACAAAGGCTATCATAATGGCTTAAATACTGAGCTGTTCTGACACATCCTGTGGCAATAAGAAAAGTGAACCATAGAACATCCTATACCCTCTGTCCCTCACTGGGCTGTCTGAGGACAGGGGTGGCAGTGCCACTGGCATGGCACAGTGGTGGCAGGCAGCCTTGCATGCAGCCAGGCATCTGTCACTTGTGCTCTGCTTCACCAGGGATCCCATGCCTCTGCCTCCTCCCTGGCTGCCACTGCAGAGCTGAAGAAAGTGTGGGATTGAAGAGCAGAGTCAATACGGGGATTGAATCAGCACGGAGGATTCTGTGGAACAGCAGCACCTGTGAAGAATAACTACTTACATCCAAGGATTGTACAAGAAGATCCAGGTTTTATGAAGCAGAGTTTAGAATCAGCTTCCCTCTTCAGCTGCTTTGTTGAATGAACAAAGTCAGGCATTCTTTCTGTTATGCAGAATTTTCTGCTTCCTTGAGTTTAATTACTAATCCAGAAGTATTTGGACCATCACCAGTAGGACTAAGGACTTCACCATGTTGGGGAGTGTGGGTGTGGGCGTGAGTCTGATCAAGGTAATTTCAGGGCAGCAGGAAGTAGAACTGGCTACCACTTCTGAAATTATGTTCAGGATGTTTTGCTCTGGATTAGGCCCAGTCCAGGGTATTCAGCTCTGAAAAGCACATTCACTGCTTGCACCACCAGGAAGCACATGCCTTTTTTGCTGAGTTTCTGCTCTCTTGCTTGTAATCCATAGTAATGGTTGGCCTGTAGCTAAGGATGGAAACCCCAGCTCAGTACCTTCCTTTGTTTTCAGAACACTGTCTCATCACTTCTTTCACCCACAGGGTACCTGGAAATTAACTTAAAGCTTCTCACTTTTAGAAGCCACATTGGATTTATCCGCACTGAGCACCCAGCAATGGCTCAGGCAAACAGAAGCATGACTACAGGCCTACCCCAGCACAGTTACAGCATAAACACATTCCCCTGAACCAAAAACCCACCCCTTCTTCCAGGGCCTGAAATGCTTAAAAAGTGGGTTCATCTATCACACAGTGAAGGACCAAAATTATGGAGAAACTTAATCTCAGGTGACATGCTTGTAGGGCACCTTAGCAGCAGAAGAAGGGACTGGAACCTACCAGAAATGCTGCATACAGGCATCCATCCCTCAGTACTCAGGCCCCTCACCTAGTCACATTAGCCTGCTTTCCAAACCAGCCTCCAAGGGAGAAGGAAGCACCAGCTGAATAAGAGTCTGAGCTGGTCTGTCCCAGGAGAGAGTCACTCATCCTCCATAATACTGGCTGTAATAGAGAGCACCTCCTGCACCATAGCAAGGAGCCTGCAGCAGCCACCACTGCAAGGCCACAGAGGGATGAGTGCAGGGGAGGGATGGCAGCATTTTGGCCACATGCTTTTGTTCTTCTTCATCAACCTGGCCCACGGTTCAGGGCTGGACCATGAGCATCTCTGCACATGAGCTGCCACCACCACTTTATCCAAAAGTGTCTGTGAGACCAGTCTCCCATTTGCAGTTGCTGCCTAAATTACTTCCATCACTGTTGAAGTCATTCAGCAAATTAACTCTCTCTTGGTACCCATAGGCACTGGAGCACTGGAGTGAGAGAGGGATGCTGAGGTCTGAGACAGTGAACAAGACCAGATTTGGAATCCCTAAAGCATCACCAAGCAAGACTTGCTGGATACTGCATCTATGCTTAGTTCTTCTGTGAGAAATGTCACTTCTGGAGTGCTGTCAAGCAGGAGGGGCAACAGAGCCGTGAGGCACTTATACCCCATAGCTTAATAGATATTCTAGATAGAACGCAGGATAAAATACCTGTCATTTCACAAAACTAACTCAGCTGGATTCAGATGGTGGGATCATGAGTACCTGCAGGCATGCGCAGAGTGCAGGAGGCAACAGGTTGTGCCCCAGCTGATTTCCCCAATGTTATCTGCAACATCTGTCAGCAGCAAGGAAGCTGCATACTTCCTGCCTACAGGCTTTGGATGCTCCCTGGGAACCACCTCTCAGGAGCTGGGACAGGCTCTGTTCCAGGCCACTTCAAATGCAGCTTGCAACTGCAGGGGCCATCTGCTGTGCTGGCCTTTCTTGCATGGGGACAGAGGGTCTACTGATGTGTCTATATAAGGCAACTATTAGAAACTGAAATTTTCATTTAGAGGTTCTACAGACTTATTTCAATTTACTTCCAGACAGTTTGCTGGTAGAGCTCAGCTTCCTGGAAGAGGTAATGTTGCTGAAAACACGGAAGATAAGAAGATAAGGTCCTGCCTGACAGAAAACAAAGGGACAGAAAAACTTCAAAGAGAACAATGCAAAGCAATAAGGATCCTTGATAAGCAATGATAACTACCATCAAACAAGTCTGATAATTATCAGTCAAGGTAAGTCACCTTGTTTGATTAAAACAGCATCTGAAAGCCACCTCACAGGGAAGAGGTGAAGGGAACTGGATGTACCCCTAACTTGGGCTCCTTCCCCAGTGCTCCCATTCCTAGCTCAGACTGTGTGCAGAAAGTTGGGATTCTCTGGCTCTGCTGTTTCCTCCAGACAAACTTCCTTTCTCCGCAGAATCTGAACCAGTCAGCCTTGCCCAGGTTTACCAGCAGTTTCCATGAGGGACAGAGCTGTGGTTTGTGGCTCTGTACAATTGGTTCACAGGAAAGGGTTGACATTTGCTGTGGGGTTTCCTCTTCTCTTAGATATTTCTCAAATTCATGAAGTTCAGCCCACGAGTGGGGCCACTTTGGAATTCATCAAAGTCCTTTCCACAAGTGCTTTGTCCCCAGCCTGGCACTCTTACAGGAAGGCAGCCAGGCACACTGCATTGGTGCCTGGATTTCTGTCAGACACAGAGTGAGATAAAGAATAAGAATGGTATCTCATCTTATTTAGGACAGTAGCACATTAACACTAAGGACAGGAATGAACAAAGCCTAGGAGGGAAAAAGGATTTTCTTTGCTGCAATGTGCATTTCTCACATCATAGAGAAAGCTTAATCTGGCACATCTGCCATGTGTGAATGGCCTTACAATCTCCAAAAAGGCTTTTTGGGTGACTTGAATCAATTAAGATATGGAATTGCACAATAACTAGTGAAATTCCTCCAGCTCTACTGAAGGCAAACTTCACCGCTAGGGAGCACCAATAGACAAAGGTTTTTAGAGCTCTTCTGTGTTGAAATCAAACTATGACTATAAACTACAAAATGCATTTAACAATGTTACAATAAATATTTTAAATTGCAATTTTTTATAACTACCCACTGAGAAACTAGATGAATCAGAATTAATGGGGCAAGAGATTTTAGTTTATTTGATCACTAGGCAAGTCCTGTAAATGGACACCTACCAAGAGCTCTGCTGATTCATTTCTGCAATTCATGGATAATTTTTTTGAAGTTTCAGTATGATTGGTAACTTTATCATCATAAAAAAACCACAAATACCAGGCAATGAAGAAATCTTTCTCTACCAGAGATGAACTTTCTAGGTCAAATCCAAAGTACATTACAGAGCAAGAGAACAAACAGCTTGTTTTTTCTGTGGCAAATCAAGATCAGAGGTGCCTGTCAGTGTTTGGCAGTGACTCAGAGGCAGATAAAGAAAATTCAGAGCTGTAGCTCAAATCCCAGTTCACACAGCAGAACTGCCTGACCAGAGATGTTTGCTAACAGCTCACCCTGTACACCTTCAGTTCCTCTTCCTAGCACCACAAGCCCTCCTTATCCTCTCTTTCTCTCTGAGTTGGACAGAAAACATCAGCATTGCTGTAAGCACCTGTGCAGAGTGGGGTGACATTAAGGACGTGTCAGACTGTGCTCTGGCTGTTCTGGCTTTATCTGTATGCTCCATCAGCCAGGTTGCACCATGGTGTTCAGGGGCCTCACAACAATGAAATGATGACAAGGGCTCAAGTCCCCAGAACTTTGACTGCTAAATGGCTTTGTGGATAGAGATCAAAGCATAAAATAAACCAATCATTAAGGTAATATTTCAAATCTTATCTTCTGTTTCTGACACTAGAGGATGGGATTAAGTTTGATCATGCAGCGACTCAGGAACCACTCAAGTTCCAGTCTTCCTAGTCTTCATTTTCCCCAACAACCAGGATGTGCACCCTTCGAGACACAGCCTTGGCATACCTCAGACCAATTCCCACAAAACAGAGGAGGGTCAAACGGAGGCTATTCTATAGCCACTGCTCAAAGAGGATCTCCTCTGTGTTTGAAGGCATGGCTGCAAGGACATTCTCCAAACAAACAGGCTTGTGCCATACTTGTCAAAAAACGGGTGATGCAAATCCCTACAGGCCTGATGCAGTGGATGATGGCACTCTGAGCACCCTTGTGAAAGCTGTAGTGGTTATTTCATGGAAACTAGCATTCACCAAGCCTGCCAGGATAGCCCATTTTCAGTTGGATTAAGGCTCTCACCTTCATCAGTGGCATGTTATTTCTTGCCTTGTCCTTCCCAATAGTCACATCACTGTAGCGAATGTGCTCTAAATATCACAAGAAGGTGAAATTGAATTCAGTAGGAAAGCTCCTGCTCACTTGTATATTGCAAGGACACTTAAGGTGATATCCATGATCACATATAGAGGGACTGTTTCTGTGCTGTGGTGCTGCTGGGCTGGCCAGGGGGGCCAACCCCAGCTGAGGATGCCTTAGTCCACCCGAGCACTGTGGGTTTGAGGCAAATGGGACTGGAAGAAGAAGTGGGGCAGCTGAGGGGAAATTAAACTGAGAACAGTAGTTGCATACCTGATTTAAGCTTGATACACTCTCCAAAGCTGGAGAAATCATACAGAGGGCGAAAGTCTTGAGGGTTTCTGGGCATTATAAGGACTACAGAAAGCAGAAATGAAACAATGCCCTATGCTGGTAGACAATGCTTTCCTTTTAATATAAGAACTGCTAATTCCTGGGTTTTTGTCCTGCCTTTATAGCCATAGCTGACCTGCCTTTATAGCCATAACACCCATGTAAAGGTGCTCTTCAAATTTCTTGTGAGCCCCACTCTCAGTGGAACAAACAGACAAAGTTTAGTGTCAGGCAGGAGCGCATGAAAGGAGCCCTGAGCTGTGAGGGGTCCCAAGGGCTCTGTTGCAACTCTGCTGTGATTTGACTAGTGGTATGTCTGAGCAGACCTACAAATCAAACCATAGCTCTTGTCAGCTGAGACACAAATGCTTATCAGGGCTCATGAACACTCTTTTGGGAAGATGTTCCTCTGGCTGGTACATGTGTGACCCGGCTTACACATTGCAGGGCATTGCTAGCTAGTAGAGCTGAAGATCAGCCTCAGCTTTTCACAGAGCCTCTGTCTGACAGGACTGCCTGCTCTGCAAGGTCCCAGAGGCAGCAAAGTGGGGGTGAACTGCCAGGTGCACATGCAGGCTGCTGACCTCTGCTTATTTGCACTAATGTCCTGAAATACCCCTGCATGCACCAGCACACCCTGTTTGCAGTACTTCTGACCATCAGCTACAGCATCTGCTCACAGTTAGCCTTCTTCAAACAAAGCATTTACACATCCTACTGCATTTTTCCAAGGATACGGACTCCCCTTTACTGCAACCTCCACCACGGGAAGAAGGGAGGTGGACTAAGCAGTCTGCCAAAACTTTCAGTTCTCCTGGACAACTCCAAGCCCCTGTCCCAGCAGCAGTAGCAGGAGGATCTGGTCCTGGAGACAGGCTGTGTTTCTAGACATCAGCTGCTGCAGGACAGTGCTGTTTGCCCAGGCTCCAGCCCTGCTGAACCTGCATTTTGAGAAAGGCCCAGGTGAACAGGAGGCAGCCCTGACCTGGTGCTAATGAACTCAGTCACAACTGCAGCACTCTAAAACTGTTTCAACACCATTCAGCTCAGATGAGATATTTTTGTTTCGTGCTGGTGCAAGTGGGAAATGTTGAACTCTAATGTGCTTGCAGTGATTGACAGGCTCACAAGGGGATCCAAAGATATCTCACTATCTGTCTGAGACATCTTTTAAAATCGAGCTTACAGTAGTCAATCCTTCTTTAGAGACTTAATGAGTTTAACAATCATCCCAATAAACCAACACTCACTTTACAAAAATAAACCCAGAGGGCTGGGAATGAATTCAGGTAGGTTTCAGCCCCCTAAGCAAGCCCCACTGAAGATGAAAGATGGTTTATGGTGTACCTGTTCCGCAGATAAGCAGAAGACTTGAGATAATTCTATAATTACATGTGTGCCCTTCTCTGGAAGCAGTGGCTATTTTCATACCTCAGCCCAATAAAGGAAATGTGAGAGGCATCTGTGCTGTGTTTATAGCTCCATTAGCCTTTCTTGAACTGTAAATTACTTGGCAGTGGCTGAGACAAAAGGGAAAGGCAGGGCTGGATTGCAAAGGAGAAGTTTGAAGTTCACAGCTAATTAAAGTCTTTCAGATTTTACTGCCTAAAGTTATAGTTCCTTTGAAAATTTACTCCATAATTATAAAGCTCATTAGAAGAAATCAGCACATTTAGTATATGTCCAGTTGTAGAACAGACTACTGTAAAACACACTTTAACATATATTTTCTTTATAACCTTTCAACTATGATCATTTTCCATGGCAATCTTCAATCTTCTCTCTTTCTTACTCTTCATCAGTCAGTGAATAAACTAATGAGTTCAGGCTCTGCCTAGCGCCGTTGAAATTTTCAGAGAGAAGGGAGTTAGGAGCAATAAATTGTAGTCCCATTTTCAGCCCCCTGGTTTAACCACAATAACAACACTAGGAGAGCATAAAGGCACAGCCTGTGAGGACCAGCAGCAGGAGGCACAATGCTGTAATGGCATCTGGAGCTTTATCAGTAGCACAGTTGTGAGTAATTGCATTAATTGCCTTTAATTACACTCTGTGACCTGAAGCGGGCTGCTTCCAAGAAACATGACACAATACTAATCACGATGGGTTTAGAAAGTAACTTGAATAAGTATGTGGTTAGATCTTTGTCATGAAAGCTGCAGCTGGAGTGACAGACGTGTGCACGCTGTATTTGCGTGCCTCTTTTACAGGTTACCCATAACAGAAGTAGAGGATGAAGCAGAAGATTTTTCTTCATAGAGTGAAACCTATACAAAGAGCAAATCTGGAAATGATGTTTTGCTTTCTTTTTCATAAATGTGATGTCTTTCTTCTGCCATTCGTGTCCCTATCCCTATGGACAATCTTTAGAGGTGATAGGTTTTGCCACAGTTCTTGCTGGATAGTAACACCTCTGCCATGGGCACAATGCAAGTGGCAAATGACCACAGCTTTCCACAAATCCTGAGAGGATTCTTTTTCTCAAAGTCAGCTCTGTCCCCTTTTCAGTTGCAGTTCTGCAAAGATGAATAAATGTTTACATGTATCAATTTTTGCTTTGAGGTGAATCTGTTCAATGCTGGACAGAACTTCCTGATGAAAGACACGTGTCAGTGGGGGAATTGCGTTAGAAAGGCATTCTCTAAGCTCTCCAGCCAAGTCTTGGGGTGGCTCTAAACTCCTAGTCCGACATCCCAGCAGAGCTGGGATGTTTGCAGGTGCACACGTGCCTCAGCAGGCAGACAGGCTTTCACGGTGGTCTGCTGGTGGAGCCAGCATCACTGCCTCTCTGTCACTCTCGTGTTCTACAGTAGGATGAAGCTGCTGGTGTTGCCATGCCACCTTTACATCACTCACCTGCAATTATGGGAGCTGCACTCTTCTCCATGACTCAGAATGTTTTATTCATGATCCATTTATGGTAAGACAAAGCACAGGGAACTCTGATGATACTGGAACTCCTTTGCATGCTAATGGCAAGGGTTTCAGCTCTGAGTCCCTAATTCTCATGCTTTACACTGACATTGCATGTTTGAAGGAGACTTGCATTCTGAACCTGCTGCATGTGCATTTATCCGCTCATGACCTGCATGCAGAATGCAGCTGGCAGTGTAAATTTGGTGTGCAGGCCTCGTTATGCAAGGATAACTGCAGGCATGACTGCTGGAACACCGGTATGAAGATGGAGGAAAAAATGATACACTATGTCTTATGGTTCAGGCAGTCACCTCCTCACTCTTCCCATCAAGCTCCTTCAGAGTGGTGAGACCCCCAGGCTGACCCCACCTTGGCTACCTCTGAGCTCTGCTGTAAAGCCTTCCATACCCAGGAAAATAAAGGGGGATCTAAACTGTGCTTGCTCATGCTGCTGTTTCCTCTGCAGCAGGCACAGGTGGAAACCCATACAGTTAGACTGATGAAGAGAGAAAACCAGCTTCTGCCTTGTCCCTCATTGTGGATGTTCATGCAGTCACAGGCTGTCCTTTCCCCTGCCCAAGGTGCCAGTAGATCCTCAGTGAGTCCTTTTTGAGTTTCTGACATTTGGCCTTACCTGTATTGACACATTTTGAGGTGTTCAAGACATGGATCCACTAGGACACACTGTGATTTTGTTTAAAATGGGTAGACACAGTGTGTCTACCCATCACATGATTCATAGTTTTACATTTATTTTTAGTTGTCTTAAAAATGTATTGCAGGTGGCATATGTATATATTTATAAAGGAACTCTGTGGTTATATGCAAGTGCCAACAAACATAACAATCAACTGACAGATTGACCAGGGTCCACATAATTCTTCTTACCGCCTACTTTAGAAGCAGGAGGCAAATAAAGGAACTTCAAATCACCAAAAACACCATTTTCAAGTAACTGAAATCTTGACCTTTCTAATTGGTTTCAAAACCAACAAAATCATTCCAGAAACCAGCAGCGAGTCTCAGACTCCCTCAACTGTCCCTGAAAACCCTAATCTAAGGCCTTGCTTCTATTGTCATTGAAGTAATTAAATTAATGAAATTTAAGATAGGGCAGCAGAGGGAAGTGTAGCCTAGACAACCAAACACCTGAAATTACAGGAACTAGAAATTGCAACACCCAGTCCCATACCTCCTTTTATATGGATTATGCCAAGTCACTCACTTTTCTGGCCCTTTTCTTCAGCTATTTTTAAACTCAGGGGTTTATTCACCTACTTTAAAAAAGATCTGTTCATCTCTGTGTCCCCTACATGATCTTCAAGTTATTAATTTTCTTGGATAAAGACATCGCTGACAGCCGGGTCTGCCTCTCATCATGCATTTGGAACAGTCTTGACTTCCCTTTTCACTGCCTGCGACTGTATGAACTCACACAAGAGACAAGAGAAGACAGTGCTGTGCAGGAAAGGGGAATATACCATGATTTGTTCTGTGCTTTTTAAACCTCAGGGACACAGGAGGCAAGAAATCTGCTGATGGAGGAAGCTGGTGAAGATTCAAGCCCACAGTGCCCTCTGGGATTTAACCCCACGGGAAGGAGGTCTCATGACTAACACAGCACGCTCAGGCCCCTGGTGCATCATCATTCCTAACTGCAGGCATTTTGAGGCTTGCTTTCCCACCCACACCTCCTCCACTAAATCCACCTGTTCCCAGTGTTTGGGCATGGACAGCCCTATTCCCAGGATCTTTATACATTCACAGTATGTAGCTACACTGCTACAGCACAGCTGTAGCACTCATCTTTCCATGCCCAGAGGGTAATGCAGCAATGACCTGCTGCCATTGTCCTCCATGGGTCCCTTTCTCTCCAGCCCTCCATGCAGCCACCCCATCCTGTCTGCACAGAGCCTTGGCACCACCCCTGGCTGCCCTGGCTGTGGGTTCTCCTTCACAGGCTGCCCCACACTGCCATCAGTGCATGCCTGCCTAGTGGTGATGCCTTGCAGAGGATACCTAGAACAGAGGTAGGCAGAGTTAGAAAAGAAAGTAGGTATTTCTTAAAACACCTTCAAAGGATACACCCTGGGCAGCGCAGGAGCCTCGTGGAGGCTACAAGGACAACAGCCATCAGTTTTCTAGACAGATATAAGTTTGGTCTACTTGCGTATCAGGGGTTAATGGTCCAGTTACAGCTTCAGGTAATTAGGTCACATTTCCCCAGTTTGCTCCCCCCAATTCACTTTTGTTTATGCTTTTCGGGCCTGAGGCTGAGATGATGACCTTGATTCCCACCTGAGAGAGGATTGTTTTGTCTGATAGAACTGTGAAGAGAACTTACATTGTATATGACGTTCAGAGTTATACACTAATGCAGTACAGGATCGAAAAATATAAAAGCTAAAACTTAAGGCATCAGTGGTGACTGTGACAGGGTATTCCAAGATGGTGGGTTTGGCTATACAGGTTCCCATTTCAACATTTGAAGTCAGTCTTGGTGAAAAACCTGGAACAAGCTGAACACTTACTGCAGCATCAGCATATTGCAATTGTCAGCCACACAGAACATTGCATGAACACTTGCTCAAAACCACCTTTGCCCCTTAAAGATAGTCATAATGAGAGGGTTTTCAGCACTGCTAATGATGGTGAAGAAAGCTGACTGCATCACTGCAGTAATTTAGCCCAAGGGAACCTGTAGAAACAAATGAGGCAACATAAATCACAGATTTGCCTTCTTTTTTCTGCTGTTCACCCTGGCCAACAAGGTCATGCAAAATATCTTTCATTTCATTACAGGCAATTTGAGTCATTAACATCAAGCTGACACTGTAGTGTTAATTCTGTTCTGCAGAGGTAAGAAAATGGCCAGTGACCTGTATTTTGCATAAACACAGTGAAATTGCAATGCTGCAGCCAAGGTCAGTTCCATCTCTGGGTATAAACAGGCTGTTCCTTCAGACAAGGATTAGAAAGGTCATGCTGTATTGGGTCTGATTGAAGTAAAGTTCACAGCCCTTACAGTGCTATGCTTTGTCTTGGTAGCTGGATGGGTGTTGATAGGAGATCAGTGTTTTGGCTACTGCCGAGCAGGGCTGTCCCTCTGACATCCCTTTCCCCACCAAAGGGGATGGGAGTGGGCAAGATCCTGGGAGGGGACACAACCAGGCCAGCTGATCCCAACTAGCCGAAAGGACAGTCCATACCATATGATGTCAGCTCAGATATTTAAGATAAGGGACAGAGGAGGAAGGGGGGCATTAGTGAGTTTTCAGTGTTTGCCTTCTGGAGGAAGGCGTGCTGAAGCCCTGCTTCCCAGGAAGTGTCCAAACATCGCAGCTGATGGGAAGTAGAGACTGATCTTCTTCCTCTTTAGCTCCTGCACACGCACATCTTCGCTTGTTTCTTTCTTTTTGCTGTTATAACACTGCCTGACCTCACCCTGCTGGTTGTGTTCCATCTTATTCTCTCCCCTGTCCCAGTGGGAAAGGGAGTGACAGAGCAACTGAGTGGGCACCTGGCACCCAGCCAGGGCCAACCTGCCACACAGGCTGACTAGAAAGGTCATAAACAGACATTGGGGAGAACAGTAAAGGACTCTTCATTTTAAAATTATTTTGGAATTCTGTGATAGTACTGGCTGGGTTGTTTTTTTTTTTTTCATTATTGAGAAAATAAGAGCAAATCAAATGAGAAACTTCTCTGTTTCTGTCAGATAGACTCAATGAGTGTAACAAAACACAACTATGAACAGGAGGGATTAGTAGAGCAAGTAGGAGCTGGAAGTTTGGAGAAGCTTATGACAGCAAAGAGTACCACATTCTGTGTTACCAAGCACCTGAAGGAATTTTATTTATTTTTTAACCAAAATACATCAATAAAAAGGTTTTATATCACCACATTCACTCAGCTTCATTTTTTCTCATGAATGAGCTAGCTGACATTCAGCTTTACCGAGAGGAATTTGGTTTTACTGTTCTGATGACCATAAAATCCTGGTGGGAGAATTAGAACAATTGAGGAAAAGAAGGAGCCATGGCCTACAGAAAAAGGAAATGACCCAAAATACAAGCTATCTATTTATACATGAACCAGTTGATGTCTCATAGTAGCTGTGCATATAGACTGCCCTTTCTAGAACCCTCACAGTCTGACTAAAATGAAAGATGATGAAATACAGAAGGAATTTTAGGACTACTAGATTAAATAAAGCAAGATATCACCAAAACTATATATGGTGGATTTGTAAGACGCATTCAGCACAGGGTTGCACAAGAGGGAGCTTGTGCTGAAATCCTCCCAAGAGGAATCACAACTTACTTGATACAAATATAGCCTTGAGCATGCGTGCATGTTTATTATAGCCAGGCTCGCTGTTTTCTGCCTAACACAAGACAAGAATGCTGAAGATGTGCCACTATAATATTGATTTAGTTTCTTAAATATCACTTGAAGTCTCACTGCACTTTTCACTTAAGAATTTATAAATATGAGCAATAACCAATCTTTTTCAAGTTGTTGGGGATAGCCATGAAAGACAGATCTGTAAGAAGTCACAGCAGAACTTTGTTATCTGCACTCAGGAGTGTGATTTGCAGACCCACCACCACTCCCTGATTCCCTAAGGGGAAGCAAACACTACTATTTAGTGCCTTAGTATTCAGTGCTAAGTCCAGGGCTAACATATGGTCAGACCATGTGGATCAGTGTAAGCATTATTGTGTTTTGTAGGATATGGCAATATCACTTTTAGGTCACAACACTGCTGAATCAAGCAGCAGCTTACAAAACAAGTCATGCCACCATTAACAGTGGGTGGCACTGTAAATAATGCAGTGAGCACCTGTAGAGCAAGTTATGGACTTCAGGACAAGACAAACCCTCGGGTCCTTAATGTAGGATTTTGAGGGTTGCTGGCTGCTGTAAAGCAGAAACGCATCTTGATTTAAGTCTTGATTGGTTCGGAGTACCACACAAACAGGTTTCAATGGCTGGTGGCACTAAGGTAAATTGTGCCCACAGCCTCACAGCTGCTCACATCACACATTCTTTGTTTGTCAAAAGCCCTTTTTCACCTGATTTGATCCTTGAGCAACCTGTGAAAGAAATTATCACAGACTGATACAACCAAGATCCTCTAAGTACTATCAGAATTCAGTGCATTTTGGTTTCACAAGCACAGTTTTGGGTAGGGAGAGGATGGAGAAGGAGGGGATACTGTCCTGAAAATAGATGCTTTCTTGTCCCTTCCCATGAAGAAAAAAGTCCATGCTAGACTTTAGCAAAATAGAAGAAAATAAAAGAACCAGTAGAGATATCTGAGGATGTCTCAGTTCACAATTAGCCACTGCAAAATTCCTGTAAAACTATCAATACCAGTGAAACAATCTTTTCATGGAAAATGCAGGTCAGTCTGACGTGGGATATTATGATCCCCTGGTGATTCCCAAGGGGATGGATTCAGTTTGATTAAACATAAGTGAGACATAAACACAGATGAGATCCAGACAATAAGCTAATACATGTGCTGCTTCAGTAACAGCAGCAGGACCTCATGGATTTTATAATTACTATGAAGTGGGTCCTTAAAGGATGAGGTTTGCAGAAGCTTAGTCTGAAGAATGAGCTCATTACAGAGTCAGACGTCTCTCCTGAATTTCCTGGAAATTCTTTCAGCGACACGCAAATATGCTCAGAGTTGTACACTTCATCACCTTCAAAGCAACAGGATCAGTGTAGCATGGAGACAGTGTTTCAAAGGAAGTGTTCTTTCTGCCATCTGAACACACAGCAGCAGCACAGGGGCACCTGGACTTGCTGTGGAGCCCTGCTGATATCCTGCATGACTGGGAGCTATCAGGAAGGTGTTACCCAGACAGGAGAGCCAGCTGCCCCTTTGAAGACAAACTTTGAGGTACAGTGAAGAAATAGAAGGGCCATCTCCATCAAATATAAGCAATTAACAGGATCACAAATTGCACAGCTTAGATACAACAGTGAGTCAAGGAAAATGCTGCTTTTAAAAACAGCTTGAAGGCATAGAAACTGACAGTCATATTGTGCTTTAAAACGTAGTATCCTTTGCAAAATGATGAAAAGCCTCCCCCAGGAGATGGGAAGGCTTCTTCTTTTCACCCTTGGGCAGCTGGGCATGTGAAGGACCACAAGCCTCCACCACTGCTGTCCCCAGCTGTTTGAAAAATCCACAGAGAAGCTCCCATCCCTGAGGCTTTATGCTTTTTCCAAGTGAATACAAAGTGTTTGCAAATTGAAGCTCCTATATTATCTATGCACTTTGCAGAGGTATAAATCCCTATGAGGCAAGCTCCAAGACAAAAGGGAATTACCAGGGTGCAACCCTACACCAGAAATGCTGTAAGAGGCAAGCACAAGACATCTACCTGTTAAAAAATTGCACATGATCCCCAGACAAGGTATGCAAATACATATCAGAATCAGCATCTGCTTGCAGAGGGTTTTCTGTTTGGAAGGTCAGTGTGCTCTGAACCATCTGGCTCAGAGGTTTTGTACAGCAATTCAAGGAAAGATGTATGAGAAAAAAACAGTAGACTAATATGTTTCACCCTCTCTTCTCTTTTACTCATCTGAAGCTACCCATCCCCTTTGTAATCACAAAATAACAACATGAAAGTCCCCAAACCATTTTGTCCCATTACAACTTGTCCAATTTTTAGGAGAGTGTGGACTAGAATAAAGATATTCTATTTTCCATGTCTATCACTATTTAAGTGGTCCACACAACATTAAAGAGCCCCAGGAGGAGAGAATGGAAGAGCTTCAGACCAGTTGGCACATAGATCTGTTCATGGGGAGCTGCCTGGGGCTAAAGCCCAGTGATCTCGCATCACAAAAATACTTCTCTAACACGAGACACGCTAGTAACTTTGTGTTGAAATAGAGTGTGCTTCTGGAAAAAGGCTTCAAAACAGAGAAAATAAAAAACCCAACCCCAAAATAATACATAATCTTATAAATTATAAAAACACAGGACAATTCCTCTTTGAAGCAGGTCCTCTCTATCCTTTAAGTGCATGAAAGTGCTCACATGCATGCATGCATGATACTTAATGGGGCAGAATCACTGTTTTTTCTCTGAGACAATAAAATCTATAGAAAATAAAAATACATAGATTTACTGAGAAATTTTTGTAAATAGGGTTTGGTTCAGCTCCTTTACATGGCTTTTCAAAAAAATGGACAAAGTTCTTGCAACTCAGTAGGATAAATTCCAAATGTACCAAAATGGCACTCAGATCATTAATGATACGGTATTTATCACTTGCCTTTAGGTAAGAGAGAACTTCTACAAACCTGTGAATAAATCCCATTCGTATTTATTAATAAACAATTTCTGAACATGCGCTGGGTCCTACCAGATAAAACAGAGCAAAAGTTAATGCTGATATTTTGCCCCCATGGGATTCCACTGAAACACTTTCTTCCACTCATCTGATCTAAGCAATGCTAAAATGCTGTAATTGGAGCTGCCAAACACAGCCATGACACACCACTGGTTAACAGCATAGGGTTTTTGTCCTGGTTTTGTCCATCAGGCCCAAAAAAGAGAAGAAAGGAGTGCCTTACAACAGTAGCAGGTCCACACATATTATTTGATACGAAAAGTGAGACATTCCAGTCCAATTCTTTATTATTCTACTCAGAGCTATGGAACTAAAAGTTATTACAAAAATTGTGAGCATAATTCTCCAAGTAATTTATTTTATATTTCTTGAAGGTCAAGAGATTTCTTCTGAACATCTGTGAAAAGGACCAATTAAAAAAAAAAAGTAGCAGGGGGTACCCTGAATAATTCAGTAAAGTTCCCAATATCTGTAACTTGGTTTTTCAAATTAAGCTTCTTTTTTTTTACTCTAAGAGTTGTAGTTATTTAATCCAAAATCTTATCTTCATTGCACAAAGAGAACATCAGAGAAAAAGCTCCTCAGAGCTCTCCTTTGATAAACATTATGATTACAGGCAAATTAAAGCACTTTGCACATACATATTTGCTAACTGCAGCCTTTGCACAACTGATGGTTTCAACGTACAGAAAGAACAGCCCTGAAAGCTGAAAAGCAGCTTCATCACAAATTGTTGATTTACATTTCTCTTTGTCAAGTCCTTTTAGCCCTAATTGAGGACTCAAGGTTTAATTAAAACTAAAGCAGAGAGAAAATGACAGGCATTTGAGAGCAGCAGCCATGTTTCCCCCCTCACAAGAAAACAGCCCAGAAAGCAAATTTGCATTTGCTTTATCTGCTGCTGTTTCTGATTTAAAATCACCAATTCCTCCTAATCAGGCTAAAGTGCAGCCAAATTTTATGAAGTCTGAACCGTTTGGCTGACCCCTTAGAAACTTGAGATCCTACCTGATGTGTGTTCCACTGGACAGGGCAGATGGGTAGCCCAGGGCACCAGCTCTTAATAAGTTATTGCAAATAAAAGCCAAAGGCCTACATTTCTTGTATCATAAGTACTCTGTAATGGCTGGCTGGGTTTTTCATGCTCCTCTTCTGCAGTGAATGTAACTAGCCCCAGTCCTGGCTGAAACATCAAGTGCACTTCAGCACTTGCTAGCAACATGCGGTATAACAGCCCCCATTAGCCTTCAGCAGCCTCGACACACACAGGCTTGGCCTTGCTGCTTGCCAAAGAGGGGCAGCTAATGGCCCTACCCCACACCTCCCACTCAGCTTTGAGCTTGCAGGCTCAAAATCATAATGTTCAAAATTACAATGTTCAAAATCACAATGTTCAGACTATGCGGTCAGTTCTTACAGCGGTACTCTCAGATTTTGCAAGAAGACTTTTGAAAAAGCTTCCTCCTGCCTTCCCCACTACACACAGACCAATTATGCAGATGTACAAAAAGTTCCAGCCAGGTTTAGCTTGCTCATTTAACTGTTGTAGTAAGGAGAATATAGATTATGTGATTTTCTTGCAGGCTGTGTTGTTTGCACAAACAGATGTACAGACTAATAATCCTCATATTACCAGAAAAGCGCCTGAATTGACCATATTAGAGCCTTAGAGACGCAGTAATTCAAGCAGGCGACAAACTCATCTCCCAAATGTTTGATTAATTGCAGCGCTGCTATTTTGCACAAGCCAATGAATTGTGGATATGATTACCTGTTTGCATAGCTACCTAGTTAATCACCCCAAAGCATTCCATGTGGAAGCTTGCTTTTGATCTGGAAAAGGCCATCAAAGTCCTTGTTTCCTTGAATATGGGGCAGTAAGACAAGGGGCTTGTTAGATTGGACTGTGGGGCAAAGCATGTGAGTTTGGTACCAGGCCCTGTGACAAGCTGTGACTCCAGCTAATGAAGTACTCCTGGCTCTCCACTCTGCTGTGCATTATATGCACAAATATTTATCCCACAAAACTATTGTCACCCAAATGTGGACTGGGAAAATATCCAGGCAGTCTTATGAAAATCAGTACATCAAATAGATGAACGAAGACGCAGCAAAATCTTTTCCTCCCAGGAAGTGTTTTCAGCACCTGATAATCCCATCTGGCCAAGGGTATTAGGAAGGATTAAATATGGAAATAAATGAAGCTGAAGCATTCTGTGACCCTATGATAACAAATCAGAAGGGTTCTCAAGGGGGCACTATCCAAGCAGAACTTATCTTCACATGCAAATAATATTAATTAACTTTTTTTCTATTCATCACTAAACAAGTGCTATCAGATTTTGATTTGTGTGAAAGATTACCTTATTTAGTATCAAAAATAGTATTTGTTTCTTTCTGTTAGGAAAAAAACGCTTCTAAGCACTCCCCCAGCACCAAAATACTCACAGCATAGAAATTTCGTGAGAAGAATCCACTCTCTGTATTAGCAACCTTCAACAAATTTGCTGTTCATGAATCTACCTAATCTTCCTTTGGGCTGATGAAAACGTTCAACATCCTTCCTATCATCCCATGGTAAGAAGTGTTGTTGTGTAACTACCCAGCAGGGGAAATCCTCTCCTTATGTCCCTCTGGACATGCCTCTGGAAAGATTCAGGTGATGTCTCATCCTCTTGTTTGTGAGACACCACTTGCAGCCGTGCCACTCATGGCTTGATAGGCAGCTGTGATACCTCCCCCCACCAGTCTCATCTCCAGTCCACGGAGTCCTGACTTCATCTTTCCTGAGCTGGAAGTTTGCTGTAACTTTGCTCGTCCTTGTTGCCCTGAGTGTGTCTTTTTAGGCCTGCCACGTGCTCCTTAATACTGGCTAGCCAAACTGCCCTGGTATTGGTGGTGCCTGGATGGACACATAATGATGTGCTCTGCTTTGTTCCTATCTCTTTCCCCATGATCCCTACTGTGATTTGCTTTCTTGACTGCCAAAGCAAATGAACTTTACTGTTTCATTATTTAAAGTTTGTTTCAGTGCTGATGGTAACGGTCAATAGAGGATTGAAAGGTAGACAATGAGATGACAAATCCACATTTCCCAGTAGCCTGGAAAATATACTGCAGACATTTGCTGTTTGTATTCACTGTTAATTGCATATTTCATTTCAGTTAAAATATAAAACCAGACACTATTGAGGAAATCCCAATGGGATTATTAAAAAGTATTGGCCACTTTGGGAGCATGCAGTGACTCTATATGACCAACAAGGTCTAAAGTAGGTAAAGCTAAACTCAGAATGTTTTCTTCCAGACAGCTTTTACTGTTGGAAAGAGTGTACAAAAAGTACCTTTTTTTTTTCTTTCCAACAGCTTTCTTTCTCAATGCTTTAATTGAAGGAAAAGCGGAGATGTATTTTGTAGGGTTGCAGATGCATGACACAATGGAAAAGCAGTTTGTTCAGATTTTGGGTCAAGTGTTGAATGAAGATGGGCAAATCTTCCCATTACTGCAGGAAAATAATGTGGTGATTTTTTATTAAGAAACTAACCCTCTAAAACCTCTTACAAGATCTCTGATGACTTGTGTCAGATGACTGCCAGGTTGATGAGCAGAGCACTAGGGAAAGGTGAAAGTGGCAAAACCTGACTGCTGTCAGTGTTCTTGGCCACAGCAGGTCACATCTGTGCTGGGGCAGGCAGGGCTTGGAAATTTGGGAACAAGGAATTCATTCAGGTATTACCCAGTAAACATGACTCCCCTCCTCCTGGATTTGAATGCAAACTGAGAGACAGGTTCTATGTTTCTGAGTTTCTGGAAAAGCAAAGCCAGAGGACTTAGAGTGCAGGCTTTTTTTTTTTTTGGTACTCCTAGGTAGGATCTATCCTGGCTGTTTCACCAGTGTGGCCCCTGACATATCCAAAACACACCCCAGCTCATGCCCTCAAATTCTTCCTTGAAAACTTTACAAGCTTCAGAAATGTGATGGCTACTCAGGGAACAGAAGTGGTTTGTTCAGACAATAGTGTTGCTAATGAGGGTGGTGTTTGCAACCCTGGAAACTGTAGAGGAACAAGGAAACAAAATGTATCTGTGTAGATGGCATGACACTAACGAGAAAAGAGCATGTGTATCCTGTAAATCAGGCAGGAGATTTTTAAAACTAGCTTCCTTTTAATCAGAATGCTGTGAGGGAGCAATGGCTAGCAAGAAGCACTGCAAACTCCTACCTGCCAGCAGACTATTATTATTAAGTTTCTTTATTTCCTTGGCTCCATCTGGCTCAAATATTTCTGTTTGAGGATGAAGGTGCCCAGGTAGGTCTTCCAGGCCATACTGTCAGGTTGGGATGAATCTGTGTGATGGTGATAGAGACAAAAGAGGGTCGGGTCTTCAAGAGCATCCCTCCCCCTCTCCAATAAACCCCATCTCCCTTTCCAAGGTCTCTGATGTTCTGTGTAGTTTGTCTAAGATGGGAACACCAGGGTGGGTATTGCAGGAGGAATTGTCTGTGTGGCTGTACAAGCAATATATTCCAGAGATGCAGAAGCTGAGATGCTTGCATTGACTTTGGTGCACATAGGCCTGCTGAAGGGTGATGCTTATGTAACTTAGATCAAATTTACAAAGTGCTTATATAGCTTGAATTATAAGATATCAATATAACCAGATATATCTATGTAACCTGATATCAGTATAACCTAAATCATGACGTTTTATATATCTGTATAACCTGATACTTATATAATCTGATTCATAGCTTTTTATACCTATATAACCTGAATCATAACTTTTATACTTATCTAACCTGATATAAATAATTTTTTGTACAATGTAATGGCTAGTATAAGGTTAACCAGTTGCTTAATGCTGAATGGACAAAAAAAGAAGAAACAACTTGCCAGGTGGATAGCTTTAGAGATAGATAAGTGCAGTATTAATGAGAAATTGGCAAGTGCAAAACCAATTAACCACAAAACAAAGAATTTGATTAGGACCAGACAGACCAAGGAATATCAAAACTGCACATGCTCTGAAGACAAAGTTGAAAAGTTCAGTTGTGAAGACAACCTTGGAAGCTTTCATCAAAGACCCCTGACAACCCCTGAATTGGGGACGTGCAAGTGCAGTGCAAAAGAACAATTTACAACCATGAGATCATACTATGTAAATTAGTTCTGGCATGTATGTGATGATGTTGTAGTGACATAGTGACACCGAGCAACACTTCTGTATCAATAAACCACAGGACTAGACAAAGGTGGGTGAGTTGGAGGAGAAATCCCCCTCACCACCAGTGCTGCAATAAACAAATACCTGCATTATAGACAGCAGTCTACAGCGATTTATTTCCAGCCTTTCGGGCATCAAGAGTTTGAAATGCTGCTGGAGACTGGAACAACTGGGTCTTCCAAGATTGCAGGCAGCTTCTGTGGGCATATTCCTCTGCCAACCCCACCCCCACGTCCCCCTCCCTCTTGCCAGCATGGATGCCTGTACAGTTCATCCAGACTGAACGCCCGCTGTTGGATGTGTGAGTAAAAGCCCTGAGAGCCATCATGCTGAACTCAGCCCTGTGTTTGATGTCCCTTCTAGCTGACCAGCTCCCGCTGCTGTTCATGCCACGTGCTCTAGTCCAGTAGCACTATGCTGCCAAGAGCTGCTGATTTTTACTCTTCTGTGTGCATTTTGGCTAGCTTTTAATAACCATATGGAAATTTGGTATCACTTCCAACATTTTAAAGAAGAGATTGAAGCTTTGTTGATTGATACTGATCCAAAGTGAGGGCTACATTTACTGTTTAGTAACCACTTTAGCCCTGGTGAAAATTTATTCTGGGTACTGACCAATTAACATGTTCATCTGTTGTTAAGAAAGTACCTGTGGGGTAGGAAGAAGTAGGGAGACATTTTAAGCAGCAGGCAAATTTAATTCATAGGTTTCTGCAGGGAGACACTGACAGACTTGTTCATCTTTTATGGCCTCTTCTACTGCAACCCTGCAGCCTTCACACGGGCTAAGTGACAGGCCACAAAGAGTAAGAGGGCACACTTGTACTTGGGCTGGGTTTGCCTGTGACACAGTAGGAGAACTGAGCAACAGAAGTTTGTCCTGGAAAACAAAATTTCTGGCCTTGTTATGGAGAAAAAGTAACCCAAACCTTAAATTTCAAGCTTGTGCCATGCAGAAAGGCTTTAAGCTTTTAAAATGCCACATCCAGCTTTGGCTGGAAGCTGAGCTTCTGGCCCTGCTCCTGTGTACAGAGCACTCTTACTGGGAAGTTGCCTGTGCCAGGTTCTAAGGGGGGTCCCTGCACCCCACAGGAGACACCAGGGAGAAGCTGGAGGGACCACCCTCCTCACTGGTATGTCCTGGAGCCAGACTTGGGGCAGCAGTCAGTCTGCTCCACTGCGCCTGCAGGCAAGCAGGGTTTGGTTTGCCTCGATGGTGGGCAGTGCTGAGCGGGGCAGCAATGAGGGACAGCCCAGGGGACAAGGAGACAGGCTGGCACTTCACAAGGGCAGTCCCCTGCATTCCAGACACCTCCAGGGGCATGAGCCAGCAGGCTGCACCACCAGGTCTTGTGCTTTGCTGCCTGAGGCAGACTGGGGCTGGAGAGCCCCACTGGGGAAAAGAGGTAGCCAAGAGCCCACTGTGTGCCTGGCAGCATGGACATTCACAGCAGGGACACAGCATGGGCAGCATGGACAGACCATGGACACACCATGGACACTCACAGCATGGACACACCATGGACAGCATGGACACACCATGGGCAGCATGGACAGATCATGGACAGCATGGACACTCACAGCATGGATACACTATGGACAGCATGGACACAGCATGGACAGCATGGATACACTATGGACAGCATGGACACTCACAGCATGGACACACCATGGACAGCATGGACAGACCATGGACAGCATGGACACACCATGGACACCATGGACAGCATGGACACTCACAGCATGGACACAGCATGGACAGCATGGACACAGCATGGACAGCATGGACACTCTCAGCATGGACACAGCATGGACAGCATGGACACTCAGCATGGACACAGCATGGACACAGCATGGACATTCACATCATGGACACAGCATGGACAACATGGATAAACCATGGACAGCACGGACACCCCATGGACAGCATGGACACTCACAGCATGGACACAGCATGGACAGCATGGACAGACCATGGACAGCATGGACCTTCACAGCATGGACACACCATGGACAGCATGGACACACTATGGACAGCACGGACACAACATGGACAGCATGGACACTCCCAGCATCCTGTGGTATTGCAGGGTCCCTGTATAACCAAGTGACAAGGACACTCCTAGTGCAATGCCCCCACGGGGCAGTCCATAACATAACAGTACAGCCTGTGTCTAATATATGGCTCCACCCCATAACCCCAAACTGTGCTTAAAAAGCCTCCCACATGAAAAGCCTTAAATGAAGCAATGAAGCCATAAAACAAGAATACAGGTACCAGAGCTTTATTAGATCTTTCACTGGATACAAAGAAACTGGATTTTATATTACTTTTTTTACTCTAAATACACATTTTTGTCATAAAAATTCACATTTGCTATACAGAACTGTAGGCATTTTTAACACAACATTTATTAAAGTACTATTAAACGGATCCTAAAACGAGAAGGTGCAGCTCTGTGAACCTTTGTGGGCACAACACACAGGGAGCTCCATATTCTCAGTGTTACACAATCATCCTCCCTACCAAAACGGAGACAAGTCATTCAAATGCATTAATGCTCACTGGGAATAATAAGGCTTCTGTACAGAGACCCTGAACGGTGTCAGGAGGCAGTGTGGCAATAACACGCTAAAAATCATCACCTGGATGATACTAAACTACTGATGACTGAGGCATTCAAAAACTTAACTGTCCTGGCAAGCCCATATAATTTTTCTTTTTAAAATTATGTTTTTAACCATGTATTTTTATTTTCAGTAATAGTAATTACAAATAACTCCAGGATTCTGCTTTAAGGATCAGCAAAACTAACTGCAGCTACTTTGGGAATTTCTTCCAATCAAACTGACCTTTGGCTGAAGGAAGAGATTAGTACATGCAACCTTACTGCAGAAACAAAAACCCCTAAGTGCACCTCCCTCTGAGGAGATACTCACTGGCCAAGGTGACGCCTCTTCTAGAGGATGTGTGTGCATAAACTGTCCTGGGACATCAGATGTGGCCCACTTCCAGATTTTAGCCCCACACACATGTGGACTGCGATGATGAACTGAGGCTGACAAATATCCAATATTCACAGCTGGCAGGTAAAGGGATGTGTATGCACAAGTCCAGATAAGCAGCGCTGAGCAGAGGCAAAGGAGAGAAGTGGGAAGATGCTGCATTTTAACTGGACAATTGAAGAGGCTCTGAAATCAGACTTGTGCCTTCCCTCAGCCACTGTTCAGGTGGATTTGAGTGAAGATGACCTCATACCAAACATGCAGCTGGAGGGCAGGCACCCTACTCCAACCAGCCAGGCACAAGGTGGACACTCTCTGTGTTTACTTAGTACCTCTATACTAATTACTCTTGTCATCAGGCATCTTAAATATAATCTTAATCTCCATGAAGGGAGAGCTAGACCTGGGTGTGGGAATAGTGCAGGAGTCATACCTGTAGGCAATGCAAAGATTCCTAAGGAGGTCCAGCAGGGACAGAGAATTATTACAGGTTTTTTTTTATTTAAAGCTGCAGCAATTCCTGAAAGCAGAATGCTGTACATGGGCAGGACAGGCCATGCTGATCAGCCTATGGCATTCACAATTTTTACATAAGGATTTTTTTTTTTGATAGGTCCAACCTACACTGGAGCAAAGTTCAAAGCTCTTCTTGCAAATTTAAAGCTATGTTCCAACACAGGATATGAGCAGTATTGCATAGCATCCAGGCACTTCCTTAAAGCCAGGATATCCCCATCCTCCTATCATGACTATGTTCCAGAAGATGAATTTGAGGCCACTCAATTACATGATCAAAATTCCTACTGGCATCAGCAGGGGTTGTGTGTGCGCAGAAGTGATTTGATCTGTAACACACTGGAAACCTTGTCTTTGCCACCTTGTACAGTCAAGGCAGTTGATCAGGCAAACATCCTATTCTGTATTTACAAATCTGTAAGTGAGCTCCAAATTTAACTCCTTCGTGACAGAAAGTGAGGGAGTCAGCTCTACGGACAACCCTTGGTAACATCTGAAACAGAACCACCGATAATTATGAGACTTAACAATATTATCCTAATGCATTAAGGCAGGTCACATAACTGCCCTTTTCCTTTAGGATTAATTATTATTTCCTTGTACACTGTAGACAATCCATTATCCCATTTACACACGTATCTACGAAACAGCAGCACGGTAAAAACTAAATAGACCACTGAACTCCAAATACTTGTAATCAATACATTACACATAACTATACAGCATATTTTAACCTCATCACTGGGTAAACATATACAATTCAGAACAACATTGACTGTATGTAACACAGAAGCTACCACTGAGATATGGCAAATACGTCATACACTATTAGCTTTTACTTCACTGAAAAGGAATTTAGAACTTTGAAACGGTATTACCTGAACCCTTGAAATCACCAAATGGCCTAATCAGTTGTTAATAACTGGTGCTTCATATACTAAATTGAGGATAAACAGCACTGGAACTGTGTTTTCAGGGCACTCTGCTTTCTTTTTTTATTTTGTGGAATTAAGCTCAATTTTAAATTTAATTTGCAACACAGCCTATTATTACTACACAGTGACTCTGCTCACTCTCATCTCATGCTAAAGGCTTAGTAACTACTTTGAAGTTAGTAGAAACTGTCTAGATGTGTATCAGTATGACAGAAAGATTGAGCCCAGCGTACAGGATTGTACATTCCCTCTCAGCCATGCATGCATATATATTTATATACACATACATGCGTACATTTAAATTAATGTTTTGAAATAGCAGGACCTACAAAACCAGTAATGTATCCAACAGCAAAAGAATGCAAATAACCCACTAATTCTAAAACTACGCTCCTGTGGTCTGATTCCAATTCAGCCCTCACCATACAAGGTAGGAATTGCACTCCAGGAACCACCTCCTGTTTGGACTGGATTTGTGCAGGTTAGATCAGTATGGAACAAAGATGTCTCAGCCTGTGAGACATCTGAAAAATGGAGCCAGGTGGGTTTACACAGCCAAGACATTCTGTTAGTGCAGCACAGTTGCCATTTTTCAAGTATGGGTGAAAAGAAAGGATCAAGTAATCACATGAAACTGCCAGAAAACAAGAGCACTCAATGTATACATGATGAACATAGTGAGGGGGAAAATAAGCAGAAGAAGGAAAAAAATGCTTTGGCAGTGAATGACATGACAGTTTGAGTATACAGACCAATAGTGTGGACAGGTGTTTTTCCTTGATGGGCTGATTACAGTCAATTAATTTCCCATGCAAGATCCCTCATAATACATGTGAAGAAACCTTCCAAGTTCATGGGAAAAACACATCTGGCCCAACCCTGCACGCACATTTCTGGTTGAAATCAAAGACAATTTTAGCTGCATATGGGTGGCAAAACTGGGCTCTTGAATGGTCCAGTTGTGCTGCATAGTACTTTCTGGCTTGTTCTTTTTTTGGCAAGATCCCCAAACAACATCAGCAGGGAGTGCATCTCTATCAGGACTTACAGTTTTAGGCTCTCACAGATGAAGTCTTCAGAAGAGCATGGATAGTATATCCCCACATGCACTTTTTTCTTTTAGTAATTAAGGCAAGTTTGTTTACCTGTTCCTACCATAAAGTGCTGTGCTTCTCCAATAGAAAGATTGACAGCTAAATGAAAACATATTTTTTCTGACCAGAATTTAAGATTTTGCTAGTATTCTTTCCCATTAATGGACAAATGATACAATTTGTCTATTATTGTTTCTTCTCAGAGGATTTTTTTTTTTTGCTTTGCTTTTACTTTCTATTTATTTCCAAATGAGAATTAGAATAAAACTGACACTAAGCAAACATTTCATAACAATAGTAACAAACTCTAGATAGCTCTATAGTTATTCATATATACAGGCACACACACATACACTTTTTAAAATACAGCAAAGCATTTGCCTTGAGTACACCTCTGAGCAAGCGAAAAGCCTGGTGTGTCTGGTGTGTGTTTGAGCAGGGATACCAGCAGAAACCTGGTGTTGATGCTCTCAGATGCAACAAAATTTCAGCCAGAATCCAAAAAAAAAAAGAAAAAGAAACCTAATTTTCACTCCACTCAAGGATTCGGATCACTTTACTGTGAGAGAATGATAGATTAACTCTTTTGGCTACATTTGAGCAGCTGAAGAATCACAGGAGGAGTCTGGAAACAACTGACTCCAGCTAAATGGAAAAAAGAGCATTTTACACTACACTGCCAATAAATAAGCAAACATTTTCACATTTTTATGTAGGACACCTACATAGGTGTGAGTTCAAAATTTGTTTTCATGTTTCATTTTATATGTCTGTGACATAAATTTTGCCTGGAGAGCCTGTGGAAACCAGAAACAAAGACTATCAAGCCACTCTATAACTTGCTTAGTTGTGGGTGAAAACATTAAAGTCATACCCCTTGTTCAACTAAAGCATGACTTGTGACTCTAGGTAAATTTTGACAAGGTCTGGATGAAGTTTAAATGCCATAAAAAACCTTACTAGCTTAGATCACAGATTTCATTTGGGATGACTTGTACAGTCCTAACCTATACAGAAGAGAATGCTGCAGAAAGAGCCATCAGAACTTCATAATGGCTGCATGGGTTTTTTTCAAACAAATTTATAGAAGTCCTCTCCAGAACCCCAAAGATCATTATGCAAGTGTACAAGGATGCGTGTGTTATACACACACATTTAAATGTGTCATTACACTACACATACACTTAAATTATTCTTTATTCTACACTCACATGTGCACACACCTTTTTCAAGGCACCCTCTCAGTACAAAACAGCAAGAAGTGTTCTTTTTATGTCACTCCCTAAACTAAAGCAAACAAACCCCCTATAATGCTTGTTACCCATCTGTTCAATACGGCCATTTCTGAATTTCTAAACTCTGATGGGAGATAGCAGTCATTATCATCTGACAGAAAAGACCAATGGACTGTATGATCAATTCTCTCTTCTCATTCAAACAAAAGTTCTCGTAATATCAACAGAAATTTGACCTTAATTCTATCCCATGAATCCTTGCAATATTTCAAAGTCCATTTCCTTGTAAGATGCTATAGCATCTATTGTTTTGTACAGATGAGATGTTTTATTTTCCAAAGTTGTATATGTGTGTATTGATATGTCCAGGAGATAAGACTGCCTGTATTTTATCCAGTTAGGTGTCATACAGTTGCAAAGCTCTCATTTTATAAATTACTAAGTTTTCCATTTACTTTTTATATATGTTTCTTTAAAGCTAGGATGATCAGTGATTTTGTTGCTGGAACAGTGCCATTCAGTAGATTTTCAATCTTGTGTTATGCAGTATTATATCCCACAGACAATTTAAGGACTATAGAGTACTGCTCTTAGCTAGAATTAAACTACTACATTCTTTAGTACAGGAACTTTTCACTGATGAAACTGGCACTGATTTTTTGTAATCAGTGGAAAAGTGTTCTGCTCATAGCTGCCTTCAAGAGAAGCTTAGACTGCATCTATTTTTAAGCGCAGTTTCAGTCTTGCAGAAATCAGGTTTCCACTGCAGGACAAAATACTGCCCATGTTAGAGTATGCACAACTCACCATATGCTCAATCCATGCTAGACACAGTCATTTTCATATTCAGGACACAGGATCAGGCTCTTACATAAGATTAATCCTGGGAAGAAGTGGCACTCAAAGCTGGCCTAACTGTGTTCCTGATGGAACCAGGGAAAATATGGACCAGCACCTGTTCCTTAGAGTTCATATTGTGACCAGTGTTATTTAATATCTTCATTAATGACGTAGATGAAGGAATCAAGTGCACCCTCAGCAAATTTGCAGGTAACACCAAGCTGAGTGGCACTGTTGACACACCTAAAGGATGGGATACCATCCAGACGAATGTGGACAAGCTCAAGAAGTGTGTCCATGGGAATTTCATATGGTTTAACAAAACTAAGTGCACAGGCAGCCCCTGGTACCAGCACAGGCTGGACATGAGCAGCCCCAGAGCAGCCCTGCCCAGAAGGACTCGGGGTGCTGTGGGTGAGAGGCTGCACATGCCCTGCCATGGCACTCACAGCCCAGAGAGCCAAACGTGTCCTGGGCTGCAGCCAGAGCCCCGTGGGCAGCAGGGCAGGGAGGGGATTCTGCCCCTCTGCTCTGCTCTGCTGAGACCCACCTGGAGCACTGCATCCAGAGCTGGGCTGCCAGCACGGGAAGGACAAAGACCTGCCTGAGCAAGTCCAGAGGAGGCCATGAAGTTGATTAGAGGGATGGAACACCTCTCCCATGAGGAAAGGCTGAGATAGTTGGGATTGTTCCATCTGGAGAAGAGAAGGCTTTGGGGTGACCTAATTTTGGCCATCCAGTACCTGATGGGAGTCTACAAGAAAGGTGGACTTTTTACAATGGTATGTAGTGACACACAAGGGGGAATGGCTACTGAAAGTAGGTTTAAATTAGATATTAGGAAAGAATTCTTTGCTGTGAGGGTGATGAGACACTAGAACATGTTGCCAAGTAAAGCTGTGGATGCCCCATGCCTGAAAGTGTGTAAAGCCAGGCTTTGGATGGAGCTCGGAGCAACCTGGTCTAGTGAAAAAATGTCCTGCCAATGGCCAGAGTGTTGGAACTAAATGATCTTTAAGGTTCCAACCCAGGCCATTCTGTGATTACAGAGTTAAGCCAGTATCATGTGCCTGCTGGCTTGATCTGAGGCAGAGACATTGGAAAACCCCATTTTGAGAATGAAAAGCAAGCAGGATTTCATCTGTGCATTGTGCAAGCTACACAGTACATGATGTTTACTGTCCACTGATTATGGTACATAGCACGTCATGTTTACTGTCTACTGATTATGTGTTAGAAGCATGACTTTGGATTTACATCACAAAGGCATTTAAACCTGCAGCTCATTGATAAATATGATCAGTTAAACCACCTAACAGATGAAATGTAGCAGCTTAAAATTTGTGTGCCAGATATACTGTCCTCAGTCTCCTGGTGCAATGCTCACACCGTTGGGAATCCTGCTGCGAGCAGGAAGAGGACAATATATACATCCCCTTGCTCTGAAAACAACAAATTTCTGTTCATAACCACAGAAGACACATGAATCACATTTGGTACCTCATGGAGAACCTGTAAATGGCCTTCTTTTATCAAACACTGTAAACATGTTTAGTTTTGCTCTTCACACTAAACACAAATATGAAAAATGATCATAAATGATGAAAACATTTCCCTTATGCCCACCCACTAAAGCCCTAAACACCTCAGTGTGTTACAAGAAGATGAGTGTTTTACAATGTAATCCTTTTAGAGTACAATCTTTCTTTTTTTTCAAATTCTGAATAACGCAACAACACACATATCACAGTACTATCAAGTAGTGTCATCTTCACCTTCATCCAGGGAATAGTTGAGCTTTATGACTGTGCTGATAAAGTCACCAAGTTCTACAAAATCTGCAGTGATAATATTCACACCACTCTCTCCTGCTTTCTGAGTTCGGACCCACTCCATCATTGCAGGAAGAGCCCTAAGGAGAAAAGAGGAACAATAATTACTCATGAATCAGTGAGACAAATGCATCAAGGCAGGATCTACTGACAGTGTCTCCCATCGATCCTACTTAGTTCCTAAGGGATGAAATCCAAGTGAGAGAGGGCACAGGTTACTGCTCAAGCTTTTAAAAAATTCTTTTTCATTTTCATTCTCTGGGGAAATAATATGTTGGTTGCACTTCAACTTCTCAATGGAAAAGAATGGAAGGAAGATAATGCAGGCTTAGAGTAATTATTGATTTTGCCTAGGCGCAAGGCAAAATTGGACCAAGGACCAGATACTTTTTGATATAATCTGGCCATATGACTCCAAGGGAATTGCTTATGGAAAAACCAGTACCAGAGAACTCAAGCCATTTGCCAAGCATGTTTGATACACTCAAGGAAATGAGGAAAATAGTATTTCAAGGAACACAGAAACAACCCTGATTCCTACAATATAAGTACAGCATATACAAAAGACCCTTTCTTCATCAGTACTGATACCCAAGTCATTAACTAATTAGACTTTATAATAAACCAGTGGCTGGTAACTGAAATAGAAACACGACAGTCATATCAACTCTTTTCTAAGATGGCAGATTTTAATTATGTCAGATCATTAGCACAGGAATACTGGAGTCTGAAGGATATCTGCCTAACTGTGCTTTTGAATATAAAGAAATTTTTCTGACATTTTTCTGTGCAAATACAAACTAACAATCACAAGAAACATCTGTGAGAAAAATAAAAGGCTACTTAGACCTCCTGAGGCTGTCAAGCAGCAAAATCCAGGTTTTAGAAGAAAGAAGTTAAGAGACTTCCAAAAAAATAAGGTACACATTTTTCAGAGAAAGGGTATTTTTCAGAGAAAGGGCATTTTTCAGAGAAAGGGTAATTGACCATTGGTACAAAATCCCAATGACTGTGACAAACTCTGCAGCAGTCTTTAAATCAAGCCTGGGTATCGTTCCAAAATTATACTTTTGGTCAACCTCAAGCTGTTGAGTTAAATAAAAGAACCTAAAGTCTGGGCAGGGCTGCAGTCAGTTTAGATGAACATTGTGTTCTCCCTCTGCTCTAAGATCTATAAATCTGTGATTTCTCCTAAACCAGCATGTTATGCAGCCTTTTTCACAGACACAAGGTACGTGGAAAATTTTGGTGTGACAGTAATTTAAATTAAGGTGAACATGTTGAACCTATATCTTTTCTCAAAAGCTTTAGGAAAACAGAACTGTTAGCAGACAGAGATTGTACTTGTCAGTGGCTACTACAATCAGTTTTAAAAATAATTTAATACCATATTAATAAAACCCAAGTGGCTAAAATTATTCATCTCTGTGTTTTCACAGGAGAATACCAAGGTTTTATTTCACCAAAATGTACTTGAATCTACTGTAAGATCCACATATCAGCAATACATTTTATTTCGGTCATTGATTCCGTATGACTGAAGCACTTGTGTGTATGCACACCAGCTGATAAAACCAGACTCAAGCATTCTGCTCTTTATGAACCCAGCCAGTAGCTTTAGATGTAAGTTTATGTAACCCTGAAAAGCTGCACTCTGCAGAACTGTAACAAGGCACAGGTCAGGTGTTAAAATACCTGGCAATGCCTGGACTGCTTGAAAAGATCTGCAAGCAACCGGAACAAGGACAGATTTCAGCAGAACACCACAGACCACCAGGGTGACAAAAGGCAGCTCAGAGCAGCTGTAAACTCCACTGCATCTTCACATGTGAAAGGTGCTGCTGAACTCTGCACAAAGATACAAGGTGGAACCTACGAGATGCCAGTATGTTGCTTTTGTATTTAATACCATCCTATTACAGGCCAAAGAGTTAGAGGTTTAAAGGTCAACTGATTCATTGTAGGCAGGCACATATCCTTCCTTCCTTCCTTCCTAATAACCGTAATATTTTACTCCCTCTTGAGGCATAATTAACCCCTTTTGGTGTCTTTTACTTGTTCTGAAGATGGTTCTGATGTCATTCTTTCTTCACACCAAGCAGTTTGCTGTCCATACACTTACCCACATTGACCAAAACACTATTTTCCTTTTCCTGATGTGTTCTTAGTAAGTCAGACTCCACCAAAAAGTCATGCCTCCTTTTGATTAGTCAGCCTGCCTTGCCATTTCCTCCACAGCTGGCTTGGTTGGTTGAATAGGTTATTTTTGTTTTACTAATATTTCACACAGGACACCATTGCACGACCCTCTGCTCATATGTAAACTGCTAGATAAAGTCAAGGAAATCTTTTGTTCATGAGACTAGAAAGCATTTAAAGGTAAGTCAGAAATTAATCACATTATCAAACAAAAAGCTTATTTGCATAGCAAAGCCAAATAAAAAAAATCCTATTAAAAAAAAAGATAGTTGAAGAAAACTTAAAGATTTGATGTAGGCCCTGTAGCTTTCTTTATGACAAAAGTTAATACAAAAACCATACAGATGATCTCTTCCCCATGTGCCATCTTGAGAGTGGATTACACCAAAGACTCTAAGAACCACACGTTGCTCAGTTTCAGTGTTTATCGCGAATGCTCACAATAATTATTAGAATAAGCCTGCTTTAATATTCCTCAGGGTGCCTTTGTGGTAGTAGTACAAACCTTGCTCACCCTGCCTTGTAATTTCCAAATTGTGCCTCAAACTAGTGATTGTGCTCACCAGGGTTTTACTCAGGCGAACAAACCACCTGCATGACTGAGCTCACAAAAGACCAGTACGTACCATAATCTTCATAGATATTCTTATGTGGTTCTCTGTCAGACATGGGGGAAGCTTCTAGAAGCTTCTCACAGAAGTCACCCCTGTAGCACCCCCCCTCTACCAAAACCATGCCACTCAAGCCCAGCCCATCTTTCTGGGTAGGTAAGAAATTACTTTATGCACGAGCAGAAGCCTCTCAGCCTGCAAACCCCAGGAGCATCACTGCCTCTGTGTTAGGCAGGTCCTGGCTCTCCTATGGAGGATATCTTAGGGTGCCTCCCACAGCTGATACAGTCCAGCCCCAGTTCTCACAAGGAATCATTTCTAACACCTACAGGTTCCAAAGCCACCATGTTACCCAGAGCCACATGCACAGAAGGTGCTGCTTGTCTTTGCACAGAGCCAGGGAGGAGAGTAGGTGTGCTCCTCCACAAGACCTGTCCCAGGAGAAGGAGAGGAGTCCTCTCCCCTTTACTTCCTGGGGCACTGTTTTCCTTCTGCTGCAGTTCCTCTGACCTGGGTTGGACTTGGCCAGATCTGATCCCTGCTGGTGCAGCACTGCCCCACAAACCAGCATCTGAAGACAATTAGCTTTTTCACATCCCTGGGGCAAACAGAGGGGTTAATGGAAACAGTGGTCTAGGGAGGGCAAAGACACAAGGCTGGGGGGCTTGAGTACTGGCAGGGAAGGAGGTGAATGGCATGTTACCTCGATTTGACCGTGGATTGAGATCAGTAATCTTGGTGATAAATTTTCTGGCCTGAAGGAACATGCCGAGTATCTCATTTCTTTTCTCAAACTGGAAACAAGGAGGTGCCAGACAGCTGCCCCTCACTGCCAGGATGGTGGGAGTAAAGCCATGTGACTGACTGATGTGGAAGGACCTCATGGGAAGGGCTGTGGTCCAGCCCCAGCCACCACCACTGCGCCTCCACAGAAGCAGACAGATCCAACCCCTGTGATGCCCAGCAGCCTTCTGGAGCAGCATTTCCGCCTGCCAAAGACTGCATGGGAAGGGGGAGAGTAGAGGAGGTCTGGGTGGTAGGGACCTACCTATGCTGGACAATGCAAAGTCACACAGAGATGCTTGATGTGGCTGTGTTACTTCAGAAATCTAAGTTTTTATCTCAGGTGGCACCACACTAGGTTAGTCAAAGGTACTCATAACGTGGGTATGACCTGGGTATCAGGATGGTTTATATCCTGACTGCAAGCAAGCCTTACACCACCATCCTCAGCCGTTTTGGTTTTTTTTGAGGGGCCATGCACTTTCTCATACAGCATTGCTACAGCAATTTTCACTTACAAGACAGTAAAATCTAGGCTCAGCTTTGACACTTATTTTATTACCTCTATTTTCCCCGTTCTGCTTGCTTGCTTATATAAGCAGAAATTGCACATATTTATTTTTAAGTTTTTTTCCTCTTTCAGGAACCATTTTCTGATACATTAGAGATCTGCTGAGAAGCACTGACCTCAACTACAAAACAGGCATAGCCCTTTTTAAGGTTACTGAATATTCAAGACCTCTTTCTTCTTCTTTTTTTTTTTTAATCTATCAAAGCTCTCAAGTGACTTCAATGGCATTGAATTTTGCTCAAAAATAATAATTAAGCATTCAACTTGTTTCAGTTCAAGCAGTAAAATCATGAGTCCCATTAAAAGCTTTCAGAAAGAAAATATGACCTAATTATTTGTATTAAGATTTGCCTTTAAAAAACTGTTCTTAGGCTATTTTAGTTCAGGAAGAGGGTTGGTTATTTGGTTTTTTTTAATGCCTGAGTCATGAAAGCCTGACAGTGCGACAGAAGACTAATGACAGCAGTGCTGTAAGACAGGACCTCCCGTGGCGGAACAGCCGCTCCTCTCTGCAGAGATTCCACAGGAGAGGAGAAGGAAAAGCAACTTCACAAACACAAAACAGAATGGCTATTCACTATTTAATGAGAGTTTGGTCACTAAAGGCAGAGAACAGGTTTTCTTCTGGAGTGCAGGGAGTCAGTACAACCTAATCCACAGTGAGAAATTGGTCCCATTCACAGGGAGTGATGCTGCCGAGCGCTAAGTGCCCATTCCCAGTAACACCAGTGAGAACTGCAGCAGGTCTCCACGCTCAGGGCAAAGTGACATGTGACATTTCTTCCCTCTCCAGTGAAGCACACACTCTGCTCCCTGCAGCCTCTTGCAAATAGCTGTTATGGCTGAACAAAACCAGCAGCCCTATGCAGGAGGCTGTGCTTACACAAGCCTGACTCAGCGTCCCTACATTCCTTAATCTCCCCGCTCTCCATTCAGTTTTACCACTGTCTGCAACAACACTGAATTCTAGAGCCATAATTCAGCATATGCTCACCTTGGCTTTTCAAGGATGCTGAGAATTCATCGCTCCAGTGGGAGTAGTGGGTTTCCTGTGTGTCACTGAAGCATGAAAATCATGACTGGAAAGAACTTTAAAAAGTCATCCAAGTTCATCCAGCCCACCTTCAACAGGATCAACTGCACTAAGATCAGTGATACAAACCACTCCTGGTTGAGTTTAATCTATTTATAAGCCTCCAGTGAGGGAGATGTCACAACCTTTCAGTGTATTCAGAGCAGCCCTATAGAGAAATCCTTATACATCCTCATTTGCTTCACATGGAGTACCCAGAAATATTAGCATTGTGGCACGCTGCTCAAGAGTGTTGACCATGCCCTCACTCTGCTCCTTTTGAAGACTTACTCTGCATCTGTAAATAAGTTTCCTGCAAAGGATGAGCCTGAGGTATCATTCCACACTACACCATTCTACCATAATTTTCTCTGTGGCAAAACTACTTTAAAAGGTCCTCCTCTTTTATATGCTAGCCATTTGTTTCCACTCCCTGATCAAAATTTGCAATTCTCTCCGTTGTGCTAATAGACCTGTAGAGACAAAATTAACACAGCACATGGAAATGGTCTGAATTAACAGAACAGTTAAAACAGAACAAGTGGTTTTGCTCTCCCTCTGTCCCTGATTCATGGACAAGTTTTGGTTTGTAACACGTCCTCACTAACTGCTGAAATGCGACAAACAAGGAGCAAATTAACTGAAGCACAGAGATTTACACGAGCTCAGCACAAAAAGGCTGGAAAGGAACTCCTCAGATGCACTTCCACAGCCCTTGGATCCTCTTTAGGCAGCAGGAGCATTGTCATACAATTGGCACCACCAAGATCAGATTGACTCAAACCAGAAAATTTGGGCAACATTGAGTGGGAATTGCTTTCCCTGGATCTTGAGTGGACATTACTGCAAGTGAGCTGCCATGTTGCAAGAACAACCTACATTAATACCTAGCAACCTTGAATCTATTCTTCTGAAAAGCTTGTCTGTAATTTAGTCATCCTCAATTGCTTTATACAATTTGGAAATGCATCTATTCAAATGACACAGACAAGCATGGGGTCAGATTCATCTTTTAATGCAATTATTTTAGTAGTATACTCCTTAGAGTCACCAAGGGCCAGATGTCTTCCTTCACAGATTGAACTGGTGTTAGCTTTCTGGGTTTCTTTTATAAAGGGAGGCAGAAATGAGCTCAAAAGGAATATTCCTGCCCTCCCTTCGAAAAGTATTTCAGCTGAATTTGTTAAACCTACATGTTGTACAAAAATATAATGGGATATTCAATAGCAGCAAATGGTGGTTTCTGGAGGTAATTAATGTTCAACATCCCATTTTTCCCTTTTCCCTTGTTTTTAGCCATTGCATCTAGAGCATTAACTAATAGCATTAGGGATGCAGGCAGGAGGAAAAGGACTCAGTGGACACTGTAGTATAAGTGCTCTCTGTAGTATACTGTAGTATTTTGGCTACTCTCTTGGTTAATGCAGTAGGGAACTGAAGTGGAAAAGACAGAGCTGAAAGTTTGAGCTGCTGCCATACAAACCATAGTGTTTAGCTTTTACATTGGGACTGAAAAAGGCTTGTAAAACATGTAGTTACCCTTGTATGGAAAATACACAATAGCCAAAGGATTTAAAGGAAAACTGTTACTTGCTATGAGGATGTCTCTACTCAAAGGCTGGTTTTTCTCAATGATTCAGCAGATCAAATTAGACAATCTCATCAACTTCTTCTCTAACCTGGAGCTGTGCAAAGCATTTGACATGGTTGTGATATCCTTGTCTCTAAATTGGAGACATAGATTTGGTGGATGGCTCACTTGGTGGATCAGGAATTGGCTGGACAGTCACACTTAAAGTGCTGTGGTCAGTGGCTTCATGTCCGGGTGGAAAGCTGTGTCAAGTGGCGCTCCCCAGGAATTGGCATTGGGACTGGTGCTGTTGAACATCTTTGCTGGTCACATGGACAGTGGGATTGAGGATTCCCTCAGCAAGTTTGCTGATGACACTGAGCTGTGTGGGGCAATCGACACATGGGCGGGAAGCGGTGGCACCCAGGAGGACCTTGACAGGCTTGAGAGGCAGGTCTGTGCAAACCTCATGAAGGTCAAGGTCAAATGCAAGGTTCTGCACATGGGTCAGGGCATCCCCAGGCTGGGGGCTGACAGGATTGAGAGAAGTCCTGCAGGATGCACTTTGGGCTGTTGGTGGATGAGAAGCCCAACATGACTCAGCCACGTGCACTTGAAGCCCAGAAAGCCAACCTGGGCTGCACCCAGAGCGGTGTGGCCAGGAGGCTGGAGGAGGGGATTCTGCCCTGGGTGAAACTCCACCTGGGCTGCTGCATCCAGGTCTGGAGCCCCCAAAATAAGAAGGAAATGGACCTTGGAATAAGTCCAGAGGAGGCCATTAAGATGATGGGCTGGAGCAGAAGGCTGGAGTACCTCTCCTGTGAATACAGACTGAGAGAACTGGGATTGTTCCGCATGAAGAGAAGGCTTTAGGGAGACCATAGAGCACATTCCAGTACCTAAATGAGGCCTACAGGAAAGCTGAAGAGGAATTCTTCACAAGGGCATGGAGTGAGGAGACAAGAGGAATGTCTTCAAACTGAAAAAGAGCAGGTTCAGATTAGATGTTAGGAAGCAATTTTTTACCATGAGGGTGGTGAGGCAAAGAAGCCACAGATGTCCCATACCCAGAAGGGTTCAAGTCCAGCTTGGATGGGGCTTTGAGCAACCAAATCTAGAGGAAGGTGTCCCTGCCCATGGCAGGGGCTGGCATAGGATGACCTTTAAAAGGTCTCATACAACACAAACCATTCTGTGATTCTATGTTAATCAGTTATCTCTTGGAGATCACAGAGTGGTGATCAGAGAGGTCAGAGCAGTGTTCAGCCGTTAGTCCTTTTAACCTCTTGTAGCACAAACACAAAGCTTGAACACTCAGCTATCTGGATGAGGTATATTTAATCTGCATGAGACAGCTGGTCCTGCTCCCAGTTCCACATAGAAATCTGAGTGTTCAAGAAACATTAAAAAATTCACATAAATGACAGTATGCCTGGAATATGGAAACTGGAATTGGAACTTATTCCACTGTCTGTGAAACAGAAAACCTCTGCTTTACAGAAGAAAATATCTGTCACCAATCGAAGGAACAGCTACAGGTTTGGGGTTTTTTTCCTCCCCTATCTTCTAGTTCTTTAAAAAAAGAGATATGATCTATTCATACAGCCATTACACTTGAATCACTGTATTAAAGCATCCAAATCAGGTGTTAAAATCTGACAGCAGAGCTGGAACTCTTTGACACAAATGTATGTTGTAGCCAGTACCAGAACATTCACAGCCAAGGTTTCCTCCACCAGACTCAGCCAAAGGCTTCGTTTTGTCCAGGAGCTGGCACCATGTGTTATCTGGGATCTTTCAAAGAGCTGTCCTGCTGAGGAACTTATTTGGGTACTCGAGGCATAGAACTGGTCAGCTGCCCCCCATTTTGGAGTGTCACTTGCTGCTGCTGGCTCATCTCCATGTTACAAAACTCACATTCTTGAAAATGTAAAATTTCAATGATTCAAGAAAGGCAGAGATTTAGAGGGGAAAAAAAAGTAGACGGTAGAGGAAATACTCTGAAATTTAATGTGGAGAAGAATGAAAGAGAATCTACCACATCAAAGTAGAAGAGGTGATTTTTACAAGCATTAAGCCCTGCCCAGAACCTTGAAACACAGATGAATTAGCAGAGTGATTATGAAAATCCTACTTATGAGTAACAGGAAAAGTTAGTAAAAAGGTATGTAACATTAGCAGAGAAAGCAGAGCCGTTAGGTGGAGGGCAAGGTTTATTAGGAAACTTCTGACTGCCAGCACTATTTCTCTGCTCTACGACTTGTAACAGAATTTCACACATCATTGCAGTTTCCACTGACATTGTTGCTGCAACAAATCTAAATTACTTAAGTATAAAGATAAAACATGCATTTTTTCAGACCAGTAGTGTAGCCTGAAAAACTGTTTTTTCCTGCAGATACCTTAAATGAGAGTTAATCTCACCAATATTTTAATTCTTTATTATTGAATACAGAGACAACCAAAAAGTAAAAATCTTCAGCTGACTGTTTGCCATAGTACCTTATTCAGTATATTCCACAATATGTTATTCAGAAAGACATATGCAAAATAATTCATTTGGAAGGCAAAGTTGAAAAATGCAAGGAAAATAACCATATTCAAATAAGAGAAAGTTACAGTAAAGAGATGCATCTTGTAGTTCCCAGGAGTTTAATACTTTCTTACTATTTAGAATAAAGTTGAAAATATGCTTTGTTCATGAAACATTCAGCAAACAGATTATGATGAAGCAATGCACCTAATAAAGTTGAAAGAGAAAATTATAAGAGAAAGAATTACCTCCAAAGAAGGGAAATAGTAGTTTTCATCCCTAGTGCTATTTGGACAGCAAGAAGCAAAGAATATAGTAAGGGTTTCAGGCAGCACATCCAAGTAACAGAAATTGGGCATAATTACAGCTCTGATTTGAATGATGTTGTGATTAAAACAAGTCAGAAAATTAGATGGTGGAAACAAAATGACATAGGAACACACAGTTTTTCAGTTAATTAAAAATATATTAAATGTGTAGCTCATGTTCAGCACAGCCAATTAAACATTCTTTTCTCACTCATTGGTCTCTTAAAACTGTCAAAACACTTCAATATTTCTAAAACACTAAGGTTGAAAATATCACATGTAATTGTTTTCTTACATATTTTTCTCATATACAACTAGTCTTCAAGTTTGTTCCCATTTCACAAAGAGAATCAACAACATTCACATTTCTGTTTTCCCAGTGCATTTCATTTAGCCCAGAAACTCCTCTCTGCTGTACCTCTCTACACCTGAGGCATCACTTCTTCTTCTTCCTGACGTCTCTTTTTTTTTCTTCACCAAGCCTTCATCTGCAAGGCTGGCTTTATCATTTCCATTGCAAGGCATGTACCAAAGGATCCACAGCACATACAATAAGGATGCTTATTTCACTGCTGTCATGGCCACCTCTAGTGCAGCGGTGCCCCAAAACCCCAGCTTGGTGCCTGGACCACAGGCACACTCCTATTAACTCCTCCACAAAAACTGCTTCACCTCACCACAGAGAAGGATCAAGCTGCTTATTATAATTTATACATCTTCTGGCTTCTAGCTCTGGACTCCCACAGCTAAACCATCTTTGTTAATCAGCTGGATCCCAGAGGCACTATCCTCCTAAATAGTATCCTGGGCATTGCTGTGAATCATTTACCAGGAGCAGCCTTCCCAGAGCTATTCCTCATTCCTTCTACTTAACTTTCCTCACAACCAAGAATTAACAAGCCCAAAGCATTCATATGATAAACCCTTTACTATGCCAATTATAATTATCTAAAATATAGTACCCAGGAGATATTACAAAATAGTCACTGCTCTTTTACAGTGAGAAATGTTTGTCCTGGATACAGCTGGTGGAAACAGGATCACCAGCTTATCTTTCTGCTGAGGTGGGAACTGTGCCCCTAACACAGACTTCTCAGTAATCAGTGGGGTCATGGATGAATACTGGAAGAGCACCCCTTTCCCCACCCCAGTGTGGGAGCTCCCATCCCATGTCTCAAGACCAGAGTTCTCCCAGGGCTCCCACAAGCAGACCAGCGGGCAGCAGAGCACAGTGAGGTCCTGTCCTCCCATCTCTGGTGACAAAGCAAGTGCCATGGTAAAGCACTTTGGTAACGCAGCTTAGCAGCCACAACATTCTTTTGTAGAATGGTGTCTGGGAGGAACTTGCTAACTAGTGATCTTTGTTCCTTTTTCAAAAGTTGATGAAGCTCATCTTAAAAGCAGTCAGTTTTCTCACTCCCACTTTTCCAGCTGGAAAACTTCACTGCAGGGAGCCCTTCTCTCACTTCCAGCTTAAATTTATTTAGTCAGTGTTGCTCTTCTAAGAATGTTGGCCCTTAGCCTAAACTGTTTTCCCTCAGTGGTATTTATTCCCATGATATTTACAGTGAGTAGGTAATCACAGAACCTCTCAGGATTCACTGTGCCAGGATAAACAAGATAAGCTTTCTTGATGTCTTCAGCAATTCACTCCCTGTTTATCCTAGTTAGTAGTCCCTCTATGCAGCTGTGCCAGTTTTATCTACCCAGAACATGGATGACCAAAATTGCATTGAGCATCCAAAAAGATATCCTATCATACCTTAGAGGGTAGTGTCAGCATCTTTCTGTGCATGCTGTGAATGTCTAGGTGTATAACACGAGGGTACCACCCTTTCTTCTACATGGTTTCCACCAAGGGCTAAGATTTAGCCAACCATGGGTGACACCACAGCAGCTACCTTGCCTGGCAATCCCAGCTGATGAGATCCTGCCTTACAAGAGCATGCTGCCATCATCATGACATTACAATTACACCACTGAATTTTGCCTCACTTCTGCAGGCATCCAGGCCTTGTTACCCCTCAGCTTTCCTCAGTTACAATGACAGACTCTTTCTTTGTGTTAGCAGCAAACTCCCTTATTTACAGCAGAATTCAAGGTCCTTACTGGCAAAATTAAAGACAATCAGGTTCTTTGAGGAAAGCTGCCATTTCTACAGTCTGGTACTTCTAACAAGTCCAACTTTATTTCTGATTTTCAAACTCCAGCTGACAATACACTCCTTCACACTTTACCAACTGCGTTATTTACCAGCTGCACCGGGCCTTCCCAGGTGTGACAAACATGTCAAGGGAGGAAATTATGCCCCTCTGCCCTCCTGAGACCTCACCTGGAGCACTGTGTCCAGCTCTCAGGTCCTCAGCACAGGAAAGACAAGTACCTGTTGGAGTGGATCCAGAGGGGGCCACAAAGATGATCAGAGAATTAAAGCACCTCCATCAGTATGAGAGATCTGGGGCTATTCTGCCTAGAGAAGGCTTTGGGGAGGCACTAGAGGAAACAATATCTGCTTCTTTCATTCTGCTAGATAGTTCTGCTGACCTCTGAGCAACCCTTTCTAGCATTCATTACTGGCATATTTTGTAATCAAACAATAATACTAATTTTTTCTTTTAACTCAACCTTATAGCCAACAGTCTTGAAAAGTCGTGTTGCAACCATCAATGGCATCATAACATGACAGACTGCAAAATTCAGATCAGTCAAAAGCTAACTTAGACTCTTCCACATTCCATAGTCCTGAATTACTACCTCTAGACTACATCTGCCAATATGCTATGTGCCTTGAGTTCAAATAATCTTAGATTTTAGAGAAGGCAGTTTGGTCATTTAACTTCTATCCAAAATAAAGCAGTTGAACTTTCTCAGAGAAAAATTAAGGGCAGATTCTGATTTATTTCTCCTGCAAAAAAGTAAAGGATCCTGAAACGTGCCACAGTATTACTTAAACAATAGTGCCCCTGAAGAACTCCATCCTTCTACAGTGCGTATGATTGTGCACACCATGTTAATTAATATTGTTAATAATACTGCTGCTTTGCTTGGCTGGTGGTATTCACCTTACAGATAGCAGATAAAACTGTAGGTTCTAATAGTCATGAGCAAAGTTAAAATGGATATTGAGAATGGGACATAAAGGCTTGATCAACTTGATCCACTGTGATACCAAGGGGCAGGCAAAGGCTGGATGCTTCAGGGCTAGACATCCACTGTGGGACTAAATAGATGTGAAACCAAGAACTGCTGTTCTGTGAAACTTCAGCATTTCAAAATATGATTTTGTTTCATATTAGAAAGCAAAACAAAAATTTTGGCCTTTCCACAAAACAAAGTCCAAGACCTATTTCTAAATAAAAAAATGAAAAGCTGTGAATATAGAAATAGCATTAAATATTGCAATTAAGAGTGTAACATAAATCTAAAGACAAGACAGAATTAATAAGAGTGAAAATCGAAATGTTTTGACATAAAGTATTTTGCTAAAATAGATTTTTCCCTGGGAAAAAACACAGAAAGGAACATTCTTGGGAAAAAAAATAGACTTTAAAATACTGGCAGTTGTCAATAAAAAGTGGCATTGATGGCAAAAGGAAAAAATGGCATTGTAATCTCTGGGTTGAAAAAAATCACAGAAACATGCACTTAATGTCACATCTAAAAAACTAACAACAGTAGACCAAACTCTTAACAAAGGAAATAAAATATTAAACAATATACCACTGGTGTGATCTCAAATTACCTTTAAAAACAAAAAATTATTTGGTGACTTGGAGCACTCTTACTGTTCTGATCAGCACTAAAAATAGGCAGACATTGTGAGAAGTCTCATGTTTCCAGTAATGCTGATAACTTTTGAATTGATCTCATATTTTATTTAACAAGAACTCCACAGCAATGAACTGTGGTTACCAACCAAAGGGAAAGGTAGACTAAAAAATACATTATATGTCTTGTAAAAATTTACCAAGGGACTACAGAGGATGCATCAGCAATAAAGTAAAATCCCCAAGGAGAGAAGAAAAGAGAGGTACTTGGTTGAGAAACACTTCAAAGAGGTCATGGAATACCTGAACTGTTTGGGTTAAAATGGAGTTTAAAAGTCATCTGCGGGACACAACTTGTCACTGACGTCCATCAGGAGGACTCTGAGCTGTTAACAACTATACTCTGGATATCTATCCAAGCCATTCCTCATTCACCAAAGTCTACTCATCAAATCCATCTCTGATTTAGAGAGAAAGATGTTGTGGGGGACCACATCAAAGGTTTTACATGAGCCCACACAGATGACATCCCCTGCCCACTGTTGTGGTCGTTCCATCATAGAAGCCTAGCAGGCTGACCAGGCAATACCTGCCCTCAGTGAAGCTGTGATGCCTGTCTTGAACCACCTCCCTGTCCTCCCAGTGACTTCATATAACTTCCACGAGGAACTCTTTCATCATCTTCCCTGGCACAGACGGGAGGTGACAGGTCAGAGTTCCCAGGGTCCTCCCTTCTACCCCTCTTAAAAATGAGTACAACATTCCCCTTTTTCCAGTTACCTGGGACTTCACCTGACAGCCATGAATTTTCAAACACCAGCAACTTGGTGGCTCCAACAGCCAATTCCCTCAGGATTTTAGGATGCATCTCATCAGGTCCCATACACTTACATACTACCAAGTTCCTGAAAAGAACGCATACCTGATCTCCCTCTTAGAGAGGTTTTCCTCCCTGCTTTAAGGCCAATTCACTCGAGGTATCTGGGAGGAAAGGCTGCCAGAGAAGTCATTCCATCATCATAGCATTGAGCCATGCTGCTTCATCAGCACAAGGAAAAGCAGACCTGCCACCTCAGCCGTACATGGTGCCTGAGAGTCCCTGCGGCGGCTCACGCTCGTCTCGTGGAATGCAGACCAAGCTGCACATTCATCACAGGGATGCTGCCGTCCTCTTCCTCCAGTAAACTCCTCACACCAGGGGCTAATGGTGGTCAGGCTTGGCTAAGCACTTGTCTTGCATCAAAGGCCAGCAGACAGACCTTGCACACCTCTGCCTCAGCACAGACTGGGGTAGACCTGCTGGACAGCACAACCTCTGTCAGTGTCACCCTGTGCACTGGCACACTGGGCGTCAACAGAGATGTTATTTAAGAGACCCCAGGGTTCACAAAGTGTGGCCTGGAGAAACACACACACCACTTCAACAAGCAGATGTGAATCTGTATCTCCAGAGATACACCCTCTCTTCTCAGAAGAGCTGGGCAGTTGGTACGGTCAGTGCTGGCTGTTAGCAGAAGAGGAATACAGAAAGTTACTGAGAAGCAATTACAGTAACTGACCCTGGATGTCAGTTCATCCAATGCATTATTTCATAGAATCATAGAATCTTTTGATTTGGAAAGAACCCACAAGGATCATTGAACTCCAACTCCTGGCTGCACAAGACAACCCCAAGAGTCACACCATGTGCTTTGAGAGCATTGTCCAAACTCTTCTTGGACTCCGTCACATTTGGTGCTGTGACCACTGCCCTGGGGACCTGTTCCAGGGCCTGACCACCCTCCAGGTAAACAACCTTGTCCTGATATCTCACCTAAGCCTCCCCTGACACAGCTTAATGCCATTCCCATGGTCCTGCCACTGGTGAATATAGAGAAGAGACCAGTGCCTGGCTCTCTGTTTCCCCTTATGATGAATCTCCAGTCTGCTATGAGGCCTCTCCTGAAATTCCTCCAGGCTGAAAAAGCCAAGTGAACTCAGCCGCTCTTCATACAGTATCTCCTCTAGACTCTTCAGCATCTTTGTAGCTCCCTTTTGGATACTTATACTTCCAGTTACTAAAGGAAAAAGCAATGTCCTTCCAGAGCTGAAAAGTATTTTTTCAAACAGTCCATCTGTATTTCTTATTAGAAATAGATTAGAAGAAAAAAAAACAAAATAAACAAACCAGGTGTTCATCACATGGATTAATACTTCCACAAATGTTCCTCAGACTGCTGAGCTCAAATGAGGGCGATTTCCACCAAGAGAAAACCATTCATCTGGATTTACGTTTCTCCTGTTCCAGCACAGCCAGACACTAACAGCAGTGAAACGCTGTCTGATGGAGAGAGGAAGCCAGCAGCAAATGCCACTGGGCAAGACAGATCATTATCAGCCAAATGTTCTGAGCTGCAATTAGCAACAGGCTCAGAAGAACTTGCTGTGCCTGGTGTGAAACAGGGCAAGAGGCAAGGCACTGCTCTTGTTTGCAGTGGCACTGCAGGGACCTTGCTCACATCTCTCAGCTGAGTTCTATCCTTCACCTCAAGCAGAAGGACACTTGACTAACTGGGCACAGAACCCTCCCCATGTGTCCTCCTACTCTTCACGGAAACAGCACCAGTCTTGGACAACACACAAGTACCTTGATGACATTCCAGCAGTGAGCTTCAGGACCACCTGGCTGGCACCTGACAACAGCCTGGAACAGCATCCCTGCGTACAAAACATCTTTTTCTAAATCTTTACAATCTTCAAAGGCTGGTAGCATTCTGGCTTCAGGTTTATATTCTCACCCTAATCACCCAAACCCTAACCAGCACCTCACATGCTGAAGTAGAAATTAAACTTGCTGGGGTGACTACTTGCAATAGTTTAGAGGAAAAAAGCAAATCTGGGTAAAAAGAACATGTGGGAGGAGAGAGGCGAAGAGAGGGGCTAAGAAAGGATGTGACGGCAGTGCTCCTTTAGCAGAGGCAGATCCTCCTCCTGACATGGGGTGGTTGGCACAAGACCCACACAGCTGGAGGTCAGCTGAGAGAGTGTGAAAAGTCGTGAGGAGCCAAGTCCTCACTGTTTCAGTGTTTTCCTCAGCCAAAAGCAGGGAACAAAGAGATGGCCCTGTAGTTGCTTTTCTCTGGTAAAACATTCAAATCCAAGACAAATCATAATGAACTTAGCTCTGAGAAAAAAGCCTGCTCACAAGGAAGCAAGTTTCTTTTCAATATCCACTCAAACCTTAGGAAACAGCAGTGAACACTCTGGACAAAATGACCACTTTCCCATTATTTAACCAACAGTGCACTACCATACCTGCAGGAATCATTTGGGATTACAGCCTTGCCTCAGAGCTATAATTTGAAAAGGTCTCACTGGAAAAGCAAAGAAGCCAGTTTCAGACATCAGAGTATGTAAATAATTTGGGCTGGAGTGTTGATCTGCTGGAGGGCAGGAAGTTCCTGCAGAGGGATCTGGACAGGCTGGATCCATGGGCTGAGGCCAGTGGAGTGAGGTTCAACAAGGCCAAGTGCCAGGTCCTGCCCTTGGGTCACAACAGCCCCAGGCAGTGCCAGGGCTGGGACAGAGGGGCTGGAAAGGACCTGGGGGTGCTGGTGACAGCAGCTGAGCACGAGCCAGGCTGTGCCCAGGTGGGCAGGAAGGGCAATGGCATCCTGGCCTGGATCAGCAATGGTGTGGCCAGCAGGGCCAGGGCAGGGATTGTCCCCCTGTGCTGGGCACTGCACCTCAAATCCTGTGCCCAGCTTTGGGCCCCTCACTCCAAAAAAGACATGGAGGTGCTGGACTGAGTCCAGAGAAGGGCATCAGAACTGAGAAAGAGTCTAGAGAATAAGTCAAATGAGGAGTGGCTGAGTGGGTGGGGTTGTTTCACTTGCAGAAAAAAGGCTCAGCAGTCAACACTTTGCTCCCTCCAAATCTGTACAGGTTGGAACCTGGTGGGGTTGACCTGCTCTGCCAGGCAACCAGAGACAGGACATGAGGAAATGGCCCCAAGGTGCACCAGAGTAGGTTCAGGTTGTACATCAGGAGGTTCAGGAAGAACATCTTCACTGAAAGGGTCATTAGGGATTGGATCTGTCTGCCCAAATGGGTCCTGGATTCGCCATCCCTGGAAGTGTCCAGGATACTATTGGACGCAGCACTTTGTGGTACAGTTTACTTGGCATGATGGTATTTGGTCAAAGGTTGGACTCAATGATCTTCATGATCTCTTCCAAGCATTTTGAGTCTTTGATTCTAAATGCAAGTAAGAAGAGAATAAAGATCCATGGCAGTCCCTCTTTGCTGTCCAGCAGCAAAATTAATGCATCCATTACCCAAGATCAAATTTCATACTTGATTTACTATGCAACAGTGTCTGCTCACAGAACTGAGAGTGCAAGGTGCAGGTTTCAATACTCCACCATGGAACAAATCGTGGTAAAGTTCATCCTTTGTGCTATTCCTCTGAAAACAAGAATGTTCAATAGGAAAGTGCCTGCATCTCACCATGGCTCCTATTTCACTCTAACTACTTAGTCTCCTTCATATCTTAATACTCTTTTATGATATAATACATTCTGGATGACAGTTGCTTAGCTACAAAAACCCTCAGATCAACAGCTACAGTATTAAAATATTGCCAAAGGTCAAATCCCACTGTATGATCATTCAGCATCTTATAGATATGTCTTTTATTATTTTTCTTAGTGCCTGAAATAAATACTGAAAGACATTTTAATATAACAGGCTGTGCTCTCTAGGGCAACTGTACAACCCAGGACAATACATGCAATTATATCATTATAATTACAGTTAAATTCTTATTATAAACTTTGACTACTTCAAGTTTGTGTATTAGACCTAGCCCTCCCCTCCTCCTCCTCCTCCTCCAAAAAAACAAAATCACTCCTGGAGAAAAATATTATCATTAAAAATTTGCCCTAAAGAAAAGTTGTAAAGAAAAGATCAATAAAAGAAGGCTGGATATTTGAAGGATTTCTATTCATGAAACCAGCATCTTTCACAGTGACAGTGGCTCCTTAAGAAAAAATTGCATTGCAACCCACAGACATTACCAAATTCCTAGGGAAAAATCTGATCACCTCTGCTTTAACAAAAAAAAAGCATGAGCATTTTTACGGCTTATGCAAATTCTGCATCATACAGAAGGTGGTACATCAACAAGACATTTGGCCTGCCTGCTTTCACTACTTCCAGCCCCCCTGTTGCAGTGATCTCTTTGTACAATTGTGGCAGCAGTGTGCCAGAATCCCTACTGCTTCCTCTGCATGCTTTACCCAACACATCTCTGGCTGTAGCCTGCATGGCCAACTGCTCACTCTGCCCACAAAGGCTGCTTGTTTGTAAGCACAGGGAAGCATTTAACTAAATTAATTGCAGGCTTGGTGTATCCCCTGAAAATGGATTTAAGGGGTTTCTGTTGCTAAGGCTCCTTTAACACCTCTTCCTGTCTTAAATTTTTCCCACCAGCCAAGTGGAGATGCCCACTGCAGAAGCTGGGGATATGCAGGTGACTTCTCCAGGGACAGTGTGGATGCATTCTCTCCAGAGTGCATTTGAAAGACCTCTTAGGTTTTAGAGGCTGCTGAGAATTGCTCAAACCAATCAAAAATGTAGAGCATGTTCAACATGGTTTTACAAGCTGACAGGGTTTTGTTTTGGCATTTCTATTCGCATCCTACCCCTCCAGGACCGTGGAGCAGCGTCAGAAGGTTAAAAATGGAAGGGGTTTTTTTGGAAGTTTGATCCAAACATATAATAAGCTGTTAGTTCGTGCAGAACTGTCCAGTTCTCTGCTTAAACTGTGACAAGGATGTGCATATAGATCTACATATATAGTTCTATAAGCAGACTAGCATGGGTTGCAGCAGTGGTTTGCAGCATGCAAGAGCTAACACAACACAGAGACATGGATGTTGCCAAACCTACTGAGTTTGTATTTTCTTGTGTTTGTGTGAAACATCTTTGCGTTACAGAAAATTATTACCAACTTGAACAACACCTTCTGAATATATCTGGAAAAGCTTGTTTGTGTAAATCTCTGGGCTCATTTTGTACCTTATAAAGGAAGAGCAGAAGGATCAACCCATCAAGGAACCATTTCCTTCCCAATGAGGTAGAGAAGCAGCTACACAGACCCAGGCCCAACATTAGCAAATGCATTTTCCCTGAGGTCAGCACTTGTTAGCATCTATTAGCTTTTGAGTTTCCTTAGTGATCTGAGTAACACAGAAAGATCAAAGAAAACCCAAGCGACTTAATGAGACATTTGCAATTTCACTACAGCAGCCATAAAGACTGAAGTGTGAAATCTTTGAGACAAGTAGATGTTAGACAGCTTACAGCAGTGGAGCTGAGAGAATGAACATTTCCTTTTTTTGTGATGAAAAGCACTTGCTGCTGTCTGTATGTGCAGGGTCCCACTGTGCCCAGAGTGCAACGACAGGAAAACATAAAGCATATTTACGATAGTCACACAGCACACACAGTAACTGTAAGCAGGTGTTTTGATGCCCAACATGATAAAACTCACAAGCACACCAAGCAGAGGGAAAAACTGTGAGAACCCATGTCTGCCACAAGAAAGCAACAGAAAACTGCCCCAAACCAACACCCAAAAGCCAAGCCATTGATCACAGAGGTCTCTGTGGTGATCCCCACGCCAATCTTCTTTCTCCACCAAATCCCACAGGCTACTACTGGGTATGTAGATAAATACTTCAGCAAAGCCATTAAAAACCTGTGCTCCTGTATTTTGTGACAATTCAATACTGTTCCAGAGCCATCAGACACTGCCACAGAGCCCTTCCTGTGGGAATGCTATACCAAAATTCTCGTGCAGGCAGATGGTCCATGATGAAATGCCACTACACACAGGCAGCCCATTGGGGGTTTCATTGTGCAGGTCTGTTGACCTGGTCGATAGATTCTTCCAATGAAATCTCCCTGTGCTGTTCTCTGTGCAAACACAGCCTGTTGTGTAGAAAGACTGGAAAAGTAATTAAGCATAGTTTGAGGAAGAACAGAAATACTAAGGATTTGTCTGGATTGTCCAGAGCTCTTTTGAATAGCTAGCTAATATACCAGAATGCCATTTTGTGCCTTCTGTGGTCAGGAAATGATAACCAAAAAAAAAAAAAAAGGAAAAAGGAAACGACAGCTGCGTCCCAAGGCAAACATGTGTGGTCAGGCGTGCTTGCACCACACACATCAGGGAGGGACTGAGTCTCCCCTCACCTCTCAGCAGCCAAAGAGCTGACACATCAGCTTCTCGAGTCCTAAAATTGGAACCAGCTCACTGGAGCCTGCTGCTCTCCTGCAAATCTATAATGGAGACAGACATCAAGGTTACAATCAGGAAGGATGCAGAAAATTAGGAAATCAGAGTTGCCATTTCTGTTGTTTTTCTTTTTCATATAAAATAGTTTAAGAATGGCATCAGTCAATATGGAATGCGGATTAAAATACGATCAATTCCCACTCTTCCTGTCACACAGAAACTCAAAAATTCAGCTGAAGGAGGTGTGGCACCATCAGTAACTGACTCAAAAAATCCTACTTCTTGCAACTTCAGGAATCATTCTCCATACAATATCCACCTAATCATCTAATATCCATACTCTAGCTAAATCTGACTCTGCTTAGTTCATGACTGTGCCCAGAGATGGATTTTCTCCTGACAGTTTCTGTGGCCTACTTACCACCCCTTCTGTTAATAGTGTGAATTGGATGCTTTGCCTCCCTTTCAAAAGGTTTATTCTCATGTGCAGGACATTTTTTTTTAAATTTGGTTTGGTTGCTAAGGAGGAAGCTTTAGCATGGTAGGCAAGGATTTAGTCATATGTGAGCCGCAGGGAACATTATCCTTAGAGATTAATTTGGAAATCAAGTGACAATTGGCGGGCTTGTGTTTGCTTTCTATTTTTTGAAAGCTTTACAAGTATCACAGGGTTTCTGCATCCTCTGAAGGAGATCTATTCTTCTGCTACATTAATAAACGACAGAGACAACAAAGAGAGTATCATGCTTGTCTCAAGTGTCATAGATAAAATTAGTAATTTCACTGCAAATCAGAAAGCAAACTAGATTATTAGGAACAGCTCTACACTAATCAAAAGTGTGTCTCACAACCACCTTTCAGATATACTGAAGGCAGCTGCCTCACTGTGAAGTTAATTCAATGAGCACAGCAAATGTAATTCATTTGGCATTTATTGTTTGCTAATCAAAGAGCATTTCTTGGCATCTAAACTGCATGTGTGAAAGAATGTTAAGCCTGGAAACACATTGATAGTCCTCAAAGTTTTTCATCAAATCCAAGAAACATAATGTGCACACATGCAAGAAATTCTCCTCATTCAAGTAGTGAAGGTGAAATCTGTGTTACCGAGTTTTGTTACACTGAAGTGTGTTCCTAGGAAGACTTTACAAGAAATAGCTTTGCCCTCATGTATTTGTGCAGGACAGAAAGCTTCAAAACTTTTAAAATTTCTCCTTCTTTCCAATTACTGTACCACAGAATGCTACCTGTTATGACAGCAAACCCTGTGAGCAAACATTATCAGTAGAAAGCTCCTGGCCTATCTTCACTGAATTGAGTCTTAGGAGCAGGAAAAGGTTTTTTTGTTTTTTGTGGGGTTTTTTAATTGAGGTTATTTTGGGCCTCACAGCTTGCATACCTGTGCTCTAGGGAACAGGCTGAGGAATAACATCTCTTCCCCCTCTGAAGTATATTGCCTTGGCAGACTGCTCTACTGCAGGGTGCGTGTGGACCTCCACCACCACCACAGGCAATCATGATGAAAAGCCATTAAACCAACCATCTCGGCTAAGAGGAATACTTCACTGTGCTCTTCCCCAAAGAAAGCTGCAAAACAGCAGAATGGAGTCCCGATGGGATTGCTGTATGGAGTCTGCTCACGGATTTCCTACTCCAACGATGCTGTGACTGAGGGAAACCCTGCTCTCCTTCTAAGGCAGCCACTGCTCTTCAAATCATAAACAATTTCATTATTAAAAAACAGCTTCAGACATCAAAACCTGGCATGTTTCATTGTATCTGAGAGGATCTAAACTTTGCCCTATTTTCAAAACTGAGTCAATATGTAAAAGGCCACTGTGCAGGTGGAGAAACAACACAAAAGAAATTACTATATGTTTTATTCAAAATGCAAAAGGAACATTTCTCAAATGTAATACTTAATTAGGAAAAAAATCCAAACCAAACCAAACCAAACAACAAACCCCCATACCAGAATTATTTGAAAAAGTCAACCTTATTCATTTGCATTCATACTTTTAAAATTCAATGAGAGGGAAGAACCCCATCCAAGCATGGTTACAAAACTGCTTCCAAAAGCAAGATAATTCCATTCTAAATGTAAGGCTCTTCACCAGCACGTCTTAAAAAGGAGAAAACAGTATAATGTATAAGTCTATGCAGTAACTGGCAACAAAGAGACATATACTATCTACCTGGACACAAAGATGGGATTTGATCTGAGTATTTATTTTGAAAAGGACAAAATAATGTTTTTACTAGTGATGGTTCAAGTTGGCAAACACAGCACAGCTGGAAGGTACATTTTGCTACCTTTGGTGTAGATTGCATATTTTTAAGCTACTGAAACATTAAGGCAGGGAGATTGAAGACAACTGAGCAAATACTCCTGTGTAAATTTTACTTCATCTTTTAATTGCTTGCCTATTTATTTTTAACAGAATCATCATAAAATGAGGAGCACTTCTGAATATATCTGATGTTTACTTTTAGAGCAGTTAACTCAAAATACAGGCTCAGTTTCTATCAACATTATCATAAATTCCAAGCCTATTTCTTCCTACAGTCTATTTTTGTATTAAAAATAAAAATTAAAAATGGGATGCCATACTTGGAAGACTAAATATTGGCCTTGGAGATTATTTTGAAGGTCTATTTTTCTTATAATGGCTAAAAGAATTATGCAAAAAAGGAAACAACTTTTCATGTAGAAACATGACTACACGCTTGGGAATCATGGGAAAAATCTCCATTGAAATCTGGCAAAACAACATTTCCAGGTTTTTCAGCCCAATTACTTGTGGATTTTTGAAGGTAGTTACAATTTCAAGATTTGGGAAAGGCATATTAAGAGTTCAACGTCTCTGGACATTCAAAATTCAGTCAAATGTTTTCAGCATCTCTTTCAAGTCTTTGCTTTACAAACAGCTTCTAAAGAGCACATTATAAGCCAAAGATGAAGAAAATGGGGTCTGATGGCTATTTTATTGGTACAACAAGCTTTAAGAGCAACCTGTTAGTTTCCTGATTGTCCTACTTCATGTTCTAAAGAACACTCAGGAAGACGTTTACCAGAGGAAGAAGTTCTCTAACAACAAGGTGTTTATCAGTAAAATCCACCAACAAAGCAGTGTTTTAGTACAGAGAAGTGCTCTTCAGACTCAGGAGAGAGGGAGACTCCCCAGTCCAATGGAGCCCCTAAAACACAGATGAAGGATATACCAACAGCTGCAAGTACAGTCACACAAGAGCTTCTAAATCACTTTCCACTGCTCATAAAACCTTCCATGTCAGTGTTTTACCATGTCAGGTAAAGTTTGTACCTATTTTTTCAAGTCAAGAACTGCTTTGGAAAGCTGTTGTAAAAACAGCCCAACCTTCTCAAATATGAGGCGTGTTTTCTTTGCAGACACTGCATCTTTCACTTCATAGAAGGGGATATGCTCCCAACAGACCTTCCTGTCAGAGGCAAAGAGGTCTCTGACCCTCACTGTAATTTTTTTTTACATTCTGCAACCCTTCTTTATTTTTAAGGAAAAAAAATAACATAGCTCTTTTGTCTGGGCATTAAATTTCAGTTTTCCTACCAAGTTGTCAAGAACATAGTCACATATATATGCCTTTAAGCTCAAAACTGGCTGTGATTTATCAAAGTCAGAATGGTATAAATAATGCATGTCTTGCAGAGGTGGCTTTTTTTGTAATGTAACAACTAATGGCCTATCAACAAGCTGTTCCATATACAGAAGCTATACGATGGTCTGCCATCTCGTTCCTGTGTGGTAAATGAAGAAAGACTTTAAGGAGCCAAATTCTCTCTAATGGTGTCCTGCTGTCTTTGATACAAAATGTGATGGTACAGAGACAGAGAAACCATGCATCTTTGAGGTGTGTAATGGCAAATCCTGCAGCATCGGGCTTTGCTGATGAGCCAGGAAAATTTTTTTATTTTATCCAATATCTGAAGCCTGATGCACAAATAAAAAATTATCTAGATCATACAGATAGACTTGTCTAGATCATACAGATGAGATTTTCCAGTAAGGAAAATCTAGACATGATGTTCAGTGCTTATGGTAAGAAACCGCATTTGGAAAACAAAGCAAATTAGTAAAACCTGTATTCAGAAAAAGGAGAAGGTTAAGCCAATCCCCCAATATCTCATCATGCTTCAGTGGCAGATTTTCTTTCAAGATGCAAAAGCTTGTCCTTCAATGTGTTTCTCTTTAAATATTTTAGGATCATGCCAAGTTCTGACTAGCCCACAGTAGCATGGAAGAAATGCATCTGCTAGAGTGCCTTTAAAAGGAATTGGGAAAACAGCACTACCAACACACATTCAGCACAGTCAGCACACCTCACCAGCCACAAACTCACCTTTCTGTGATCGTTTCTCTGAGACCACTTGCAACCCCTTTCACCACCGTGCTAGCCTTTGGTGTCAGCACTACTTGAGATATGAAAAAGGAGCCTTTCTTTCTTCTTTCAGTGATTGATGCCTGCAGGAACTGAATTAACTTTTCCGTATCCGTCGTGTTTGCCCAGGGAGCTGGCATCATCTGGCCTGGCCACAGAAAGGCGACCTCGACAGCCACTGGGCTGTGGTAGAACACCAGCACTTGGTGCTCCTTTTCCCACAGGTACTGGAGGCTGACTTCATGGGCAAATATAGCAGGACACATTTTGTTTCCGTACGTGTCTTTGAGCATCTGGACAAGCTTTTCATGGTGGCATTTCTGCATCCCGTAGAAATGGTTGAAGTCCAAGAAGACCACTTCTTTTGGGTGCTCAGTGAGAAACGCATTGATCTCCTCCAGGCCTTCCTTGACTTTGGCACTGAATAAACCATGAGCGAAGTAGAGTTCATTGTCTGGGTCTCTGGGCTTGGTGGAAATTCTGAGATCAAAATACCGTATACCTGCCCCCAGCTGGCTGGTGAAGTTCATGGTCTGTGTAGCCAGCCACTTCCTCATCAGCTTTTTTGCCACAGTCCCAAAAACTGACACAAAATTCTGGACCGTCTCTGGCTGTTCAGGCCCAACTGGAGAGGCTTCATCAATGTAGAAGCTAAAGGAGTCATGAGACCCTAAAACACAAGAGAGAAAAATTGTAAAAAATATATTAAAAATCTTTAGTGGGTTTTTCTCAATGAAAATAATTTTCTGACCTGTACCAACACCCACCAACCACCTCCCCCACCATTTCCCTCAACAACACTACATTTATCTGGCAGCATTTGCCCCAACAACACATTGTAGAAACTTGAAAGAAAGTCTTTTTCACTGTTTGTCTAGATGCTCAGTCATTCTCTTCCAGCTCTTACTTATGCCTTTAGGCTCAATGAACCCAGTGGTCTCTGAAGATCAAAGCAATTCTGGTAGCAAAGCTAGTCACACAATAAATTCCTTGAGCCAAGGAGGAGAGTTTGGCCCTGCACACTGAATTGTGCACTGTCTAGTCTGTATAATTAAAGGGAAAAACCAAAGCAAACCAATATCCTTCCACACACACCTTTATAGCCAGATAAAATAGGAGTTGGAAAAATGTCAAGGAACACAAATATCTTATTTTCTATCTTAAATCAAGTCTCATCTGGTCATACACAAGGTTACTGAAAGGTTTTCCTTCTTAAACTTACTTCTAAAATTCTTAACTTTCCTTTGCTAAATAAGTACAAGAGGTAGAGCCAATTGAATTCCACTGATAAAATTCAGAAGCTCAGACAAAAGCCACAATTAACAATGCTCAGCATTCAGACATTGACGTGAAAGCAGCTATATGGAGATACGAGCTGACCCTAGGAGATGCTTATCACCTCTGTCAACCATTACCCTGCTGAACACCTGGTGTTTGCACCTGGCAGTTTACACAGAAACACTGCCCAGCTGCTGGCAGAGCCACACTCCTGCTGCTCCAGCCATAGATGGTTCTGGTCAGACTCGCAGCAGCAAGCAGGTCTGCTGCTCAGCCTGAGACACACTGCCTGCAAAACTCCTTCAAAGTCAGCAGGACTTGTATTCTGAAAATGGATTGCAGTACTAGGTGCTCAGAGATCCAAATCCTGCATCAAAATGAGTTCAGAGCACTGGTCTTGTCTGTCACCAATGCTTTTGCAGGTGCTTTTCAAAATTGCTTTCCAAAGCACACATGCTGTAGCAAGTAAGTATCACATTAATGAAATTCTGCTAGTCAGTCATTTCTGAGAGTGATGCTTCTTTACCTGAACTGGAATAAGCCCTATAAACAGAAGCAGCAGCTATAACATTTTCGTCTTTAACAACAAATGGAATCATGACAAATCATCCTAGACCTTGGCTTGGATTTGGCTTTGTTTAATCTGAGAAATCTCTTTAAATTTTGTACACACCAGCTTCTCATGGTTGTCTCTTTGAACTGCATTTTGCTTTAAATATTAAATAACTTTTCCATTTTGATGAAGCTTTCTACTGCTAGGTGTTGAAGTGATAATATATTTCCTGCAGTACCTGATTAGATCACGGAGTATCTGGTTACATATTGATATCCTTGGGGACTAGATCTGCATACAGAATTCTGATGGTAGAACAAATTATTACAGCAGTGACCTGTGTATCAACAGTATTAGAGGGAAAATCAATGAGATGCGTTAAATGTTCTGCTCACTGTAACCTGCAGTAATCTAGAAATCAAAGTAAATCCAGTCTTGTTTAAAACAAGGCACAGCTACTGATATTAGGAAGGGATGGATATTTCGAACCCCCCCCTTTGTCCACTGAAGCCCATTTTATTTTTGTAGAGTTTTATGCCAGATTAAGAACCTGTGTAAATCTGATATACTGATTAGAGCAGTAGGCTCAAAATGGTATTAAGACTAATTAAACCATTTGTCTTTTATCTTCTGATCTGCAGACATGGGCAACCTGAAGTTGCAGAAAAGGTAGTAGCTAAACCTGACCCCAGCACTGCCAGGAGGCACATACTGGTTTAAAGGACTTTCTTAAAACTGCTTTAGTCCAGAAAGGCAGCACAATTCTCACAGCAGAAAACTAAGGTGAAAACCTGTCAACAGGTAGCTTTTAGCTACTGGTGATGAAAAACCACAGATTTGTGTGTGTGTGTGTGCGTGTGTGTGAACACCACAGTTAGAAATACCTGAACGCTGCAAGTAGGACAGGTCAGAAAAATATTTTTTCCTCATTAAAGTTTTTGTGCACATATTTGAGCCAAAAAACAGGTATTCCCATGTGGACAGTAATGAGAAAACTGGACAGTGCTCTGAGAATTTTCATGTTTTGTAACCCAAACAAGGAAGCCCTACAGCATAATACAAAAAGGAAATAAGGCTTAACTTGGTTGATGCAAAATGAAGCAGCGGTCAGCTGTTCAAAAGTACGTAAACATTCCTCCTGAACAAAAAATACAGCAAATATTCTGTCTTTCCATGTGTATAACTACTTGGAAGAGAGCAATTCAATATTAATTTTCAACATGCACTCATCTACATTTCCTTTTGCCTTAATCATGCCTGGTTGTCTCAGATAGGTTACTTGTGTAACTCACAGAAATTTAAAATCCTTACACTTAGCAGAGCAAATTGGGGTATGATCTTTTCCACTGTCATGCCCAAAATCACTATATTCCTGGTAATGAGGGAATCCTGTACAAACATGCTTTTGGCAACCATGTTTCTTTTGTGCACAGGGACATTCTCCCCCTACATTTTCACTGCAAAGTGTTCTTGTAGGTTCTCTGTATCACCAAACTTCAGCTTCCATGAAGAGACGATGCAAGTAACATTTAGGAACACAAATGCAATGATGCTTGCAATCTTTGGAAGGGGACAGTGCTTGCACATCATCTATCTCTGTTATGGCAGGTCTGTACCACAGAGACTTCCCAGTCTGAGACTTGGAGAAGCAAAGAGGGGAAATTACTCATACCAAGTCATTCAGGGAGCAAAAGATGATATCCCGCTTGTGTGCAAACATATTTTCTCACCAGTTTACTTAGTGTCTAAAATTTCCTTAAAATATTGCACACTGTTTCCCCACTATTTCAACAACCCAGCATATCCAAGAAGTCAAGGATGAAGGCTCATGGATCAGCATGATGGGGGTAGCAAACAAGGGGTTAACATGGGGTGCACATACTATAGACTGCCCATTCAAGAAAAGAACGTGGATGAAGCCTTTGAACAACTGGAAGAAACTTCATAATTACATGTTTTCATGGGGGAATTTTGAGACATTTGCTTGCAGAGCAGAACAGCAGAGTGCAGGAAATTCAGAGAGCATCAGACTTATTTGTTCTGCAGATACTCCTTTAAGTAGCGAAGTTGCACTGCTGGATCTTGAATGAATTAAGGAAGAAATTGATAGGGACATAAAGGCTGATGACAGCCTTAGACTGAGTGTCTATGAAGAGAAATAAGAATTTGAAATACTCAGGAAAGCAATGAAAGCAAAAAGCAGAATAAAAATCCTGGATTTCAGAGCAACTGTCTTGGCTTGTCCAGGAAATTGGTAAGCGGTAGCCTGGAAGAACTCAATTACCTTAAATGCCAAGAGACTCAGCAGAAAGGGCTGAACTTGAAAAGCAACTTCTCTAAATCATATGAAAAGAGTGTGAAGAAACAAGGAGGTAAGGCAGGAGGCAAGTTTGGCTGAAGGAGTAACTACTGAGTGGCATCAAACTTAAAAAGCCACTAGAGAAGGTTTTAGCAAGGACAAGTTGCCAGGGAGGCACAGAGGACAAAGGCACAGGGGGAGTTCGGACAGGCACAGCTGGGAAGGGAAACCTGCAAGGGATGGAAGAGAGAGAGCTTCTGCTGACATATCAACAACAAAACAAAGCACAGAGAAAGCTGGTCCACTACAGAACAGGGCAGGAGACCTGAAGGATGGGCTGCCATCCAGAGGGACCTGCACAAGCTCAAGAAGTGGCCCTTGGGAATCTGATGAGGTTTAACAAGGCCAAGTGCTGGTGCTGCACCTGGGTAGGAACAGCCCCTGGTACCAGCACAGGCTGGGCATGAGCAGCCCCAGAGCAGCCCTGCCCAGAAGGACTCGGGGTGCTGTGGGTGAGAGGCTGCACATGCCCTGCCATGGCACTCACAGCCCAGAGAGCCAAACGTGTCCTGGGCTGCAGCCAGAGCCCCGTGGGCAGCAGGGCAGGGAGGGGATTCTGCCCCTCTGCTCTGCTCTGCTGAGACCCACCTGGAGCACTGCATCCAGAGCTGGGCTCCCAGCATAAAAAGGAATTGACCTGCTGGGTTGAGTCCAGAGCAGTGCCTTTGATCATGAAGATGGGGAAAGGGCTTCTCCTCCAAGGAAAGGCTGAGAAAGCTGGGGTTGTTAAGCTTGGAGAACAGAAAGCTGCTGAATAGCAGCTTGCCAGTATCTAAAGGGGTCTTATTTGGAAGATGGAGAGCAAGTTTTCACATGGACAGCCATAGGACAAGGAAGAAAAGTTTTAAATTAAAGAGGAGAAATTTAGATTAGATGCCAAAAAGAGGGCAGTGTTACTTAGAGGGCAGTGAGGCACTGCATCAGTTGCCCAAAGAAGTTGTGGATGCCCCATCCCTGAAAGTGTTAAAGGCCAAGTGTTGGATAGCATTTGTAATCCAGTCTAGTGAAACATGTACCTGACCTCAGCAAAGGGGTTGGAACAAATGATCTTTAAGATTCTTTCCAACTCAAACCATTCCATTATTCCATAAGAAATTATCAAGAGACCCCTAAAGTGTCTACACCAGCCATGACTCAAAGAACAAAAGTGGCCAGTTTCAACCACTGAGACACAAAATTTTCATAAACTAGATATTAAAGAATAAATTGTGCAGTATCTTAGATTGCTAGAAATCACCTGCTAGTATTTTTACTAGGGAGACCGGTCTACTCTTTCCTTTACTGGATTCCTGTAATAGGGCAATTGGGAATATTTAACCCACTACCACTCACTATGGACATATTTATGGCTTCCCTGGAGGACTAACCCCCCAATTAAAAAGTGATTTGGCTTGGTGCTGAAAGAAGTCCCTAAGGGCGAATACATTTTAGTTCAGAATTGTTTCTTCAGGCTCTTGGAGATTTACACAGAGGCATGGCAAATCTACTATTTTTGGTGGCTAAGTTTTAATATATCATTCACAAAGCTGACAAGTGTAGCTGAACTTTGCCATGCTTTTCCTTGCTTCCCTGTCATCTCTGGCCATCCCTTGGCAAATACAGCCTTGTAAACACCACCTAGAATAGAACAGCACTGACCAATATGCTTCCAACAGCAGCTATCCCACCCTGATGATCCACAAGTACCAGAAAAAAACCACAAATAGAAGAAAGAATTCACAGGTTTTAGCCTGTTTTGCTCTTCCTCTTCCATGGATCTCTTGTCTCTATGCTAGGAGTCATTCAATAGCTTTTGGAAGTGGAATGTTTTACTAGCACTTGGAGTGTCATTAAAAGCTTTACCTGTTGTCTTTCTGTATTTGGGAGATGTCATCCCTTTGTGACTTGCTGAAATGTCGCATGCAGTGCCACATAATTTCTTTACAGACATCCTTATCAATGAACGCTCTATGGGGACTGACAGCAGGTAATATGTTTCTTGGATGGTGTAGAGACTAGCTAGGACAAAGCCCATGACCTCTGGTACACAGGAGTTCAATGCAAAGATTCTTGCAATCTCATTTGGTCTGTCTCTCTGTATTTTTTGACCTTAAAAATCAATCAGTCAAGGGAGAAGCCCTAGGAATTGTCAGGTAGTTGTACTGCCACTTCAAGGAATAGCAAAGCCTAGTCATGAACACTAGGTTAATGCACCTCAATACTGTGTTTTGCCTTCTTTGTGAGATGGCTGAGCACTGTTCTCTTCATCAAAGCCACAGCACATCTCAGGAAGTCAAAAGGTGCTGCCAAGAGCAATGTAATTCAGACTTAACAGTCTAGTTCCCTTTAGCATGCAAACTGCTTGGGTGATAACAGCTTTGTTTGATGAAAACACTAAACAGGCAAACAAAACCAAAACTGGGAGAAACAGAGAGATTATAGATTGCCCAGTGTCCAAGTGTCCACACAGAAAGTGCCTCACTTTCCAGTTGTTCTTCCAGTGTTCATCACCAGCTGTGTGTTCCTGAAGGTCACAGGGCTTAGTCACATATTCTCACTCAGGAGTCCACAATATAAAGGCATGGAAAGAGTGGTACACAGTACCTCTGATAAAGCAAAAATCCAGATACTGAACAAGTCCTGAGAACAGGAATACTAGCATAACATTAAAAATGGGCATACATGTATATGTATGCAGCACATACATATATATATTTATACACACACACACGCTCATGTCCTCCAAGAAATTGCACCCTTCTTGTACTAGTATCTCATTCTGCCTTGAAGACATTAGTTACAATGTGCGAAACAGCAAGGAAAGGAAATGTTTGCTTCCTTCTTGCCCCATAACTTCTGAGAAGTGACAGACCCCTGCCTCCCCCTGCATATCCTCTCCACCACCAGGTGAGTTCTGGACCAGGCACGGGAATTGCACTTGGACCCTGGTGCTATGCATGAGAATACATCGTTGGCAGTCTGGACTGTGCTGCTTTATTGAGACCATCCTGTAGACAAAAGGGACAATCTGAGAAACCAGGCAGGAGCACAGTAACCACCATGCCAACATTTTAACGGGGTGTGCTCGCAAGGGCGAGCTGAACTACTTTGTATTGTATTTTGCAACCTCTGTCTGGGTTCTAATGCTACTGCTGCCATTCCTGGAACTCAGCATTTCCCAGCCAAAGCACCTCAGCTGGAGCCCTTCAGTCCATATCAAATGTCCAAGCACAACTTCAACAGATTCACCAGCTACTGGACTGACCTAGGACACAGCCTAGAACTGCACATACAAAACACTCAAAACTCAGCACAAAACATCTGCTTCTTGTACAGAACAGAGAGTTTATTTTCAGGGATTCACAGAACAGCTCAGTTTGGAAGAAAACTCTGGAGATCATCTGGTCCAATCCTCCCTTCTCCTGAGTATTAAAAAAAAAAAAAAAAAAAAGCAGACTTGACAACAGATCATTGAAGACTTCTCTATTCTCTAAAACACTTTGCTGAAGCAGCTTCTTAGCCAGGAAGAAAGCAGAACTGGTAGGCCATCAGTCCAGAAATGGCATTCCATATCTAATGACCAACTTTCAAACCTGGAATGACTCTATTTTGTCCTCCCTATAAAAAAAGAAAATTTTCATGCAACAAGAGAGGATTTTAAACAATTACTTGTTCTTGTTCCTCTTACGTGTCCTTATCACCTGTGAAATACTCTTGAGAATCATTTTGGTTTGTACTTTTGAACATGGCTATAATTGCTTCCATGGGGAGATTACTACTGTTGATATTGCCAGTACTCCATGACCATGATGAACTGCTCCTCACTCAGGCCAAAGTTTTTACCTTTTGAAGCTGTTAAGAAACAGCTTATGAAATATGGCAGTGCCTGCATTGGGAAGTGTTTCTGGTCACTGGACTGAGCCAAGATCAGTGCCTTGCCTAAGCACTGCTTCTTTCCTATAAAGAACTCACTTCTAAAAAATAAAACAGGTTGGGAGGTGGGGAGCGATCTGCTTGGTATTAAGGCCCTGGGTAGCTAGTAATTATCACAGTATGACAGACAAGCTTGGCTACAAATCTGATTAGATTACTCATTATTCAATTCATACTAATATGTTTGGTGTATAGAAAAGTACCCACATGCAATTTTGCAAGTTCCCTCCTGCCAACACAAAGACCAGCTCCCATTCCTTTTAGAACACTCTATCAGCCAATTCCACTTTTCAAATCCTCAATACTGTGTTGAAAAGTAGAGAAATAAAAAACCCAAGATGTAATTATGTTTCTTGCTCTCCAAACTGTGTGAGCACATTGACAATCACAGCCATCACAAGCTCAGTTTTGCTAAAGAAACTGTTCTTTAACAGAAGTTTAGCACATGCTGCCCTCCTGAGAGTTTTCCCTCTTACTTACTAACTTCTTTACTGTCCTGTAATTGTTTGTGTGGGATGAGATGAAGTAACTTTTTCTGAGACACTGCCAAGTGCAGATAGCCTCCCACTTCTTCCCAGGCAAACCACCTCCTGACAGATTTCCTTGGAGGCTTCCTGCAGCCAGCGCTCAGAAGGCAGCATAGTGCAGCAGCACATGGACGGCAGGGGCTTTCTGAGAGTCCCAGATTATGTATTCTAAAAGCTCACCTTGAAGTGAATAACTAGTTAATCAAATGCAGGCTCTAAACAAGGCAGGTGCTACCCAGGCAAATGTAAAATTAACACAGCTGGGAACCAGAAAAAGGGCAGCGAGGCCAGGACACAGCAGAGGGTGGAGAAGGCTCCTTCTCCTGTTCGCCCAGCGCTGCAGGAGCAGCAGGGCAGGTGTGGGGCAGCAGGGCAGCTCAGGGCAGCAGAACATGCCCAGAGCCATTCCCCACTGCTCACCCAGAGCGGGTCAGGCCACCAGAACTCCTGCAGGCACTCAATGGCAAACAGAAGTGTGGGGAACATTTTTGCATTATAGATGTAAAAGTGGAAAGGATCATGCTGAGGACTGAGAGATTCAGCTGTGTGTCTTCTCCACTGTTTTTTTTCAAATGTGGTCTAAACCTCTCATCTGTATGCAGAAGAAAAGGTGAAGGTGGAAGGCAGTGATACTACTTGTGCATATACCATTTTCAAAAAAAAAAAAAAAACCTGAATATTTGGGCACTGCGCTGAAAATTTTAAAAGGTGCAAAAGGCTTAAAACTTTAAAAACCTGCCCACAACAAGACACTAAAAAAAAATACTTTTATTTGTTGGGTCAAGCAAAACTGCAAACATGATTTCACAGTGTTTTGTGAGCAGACCAAAGCGCAAATTCTGTAATAGAAGAAGGCTCCCTTCATCCATCAGGCTAAAACACAGCAGAATTCATGTAAAAACTTCAATCCAAACTTACAAAAATTAGTAAATCAGCTCCTCATTTTTGGCAGAGCAGGAGTGAAAAAAAAGCCAAGAGTTTTTAAAAATGATCTTTACATCAGTATTGACCAAGCAACTAAAACATATAGTTTAGGATCATCAGAATTTATAATTTCAGCAGCAGACTGGACACACCACCACGGCTTGCATGGGGCAGGTCAAGTGCTGTAGTGTGCAGAGTGTCATGGTCTTCTTGTTTAGGTGTTTGCATATATGGAGATTGTATAGAATATTCTAGATCACATAAATTAGCATCACATATCGCCCTGTATTTTATGCCCAACTATAATTTCAAGACAAATTAAAAACCTAATCACTGGGAAATAAAATTCATTGGGGCAGCTGTAGCTACTATTACCCAAACTCCGCAAATAAAAATTCTTTCAAGTCTTTGCTTTTCTGTGAACTGTGTAAACAAATATAGTATAACACCTTTTCTTTTCACTCTGCAAGCTCACGGCTGGGTGTTCAGATGCATCAGAGATCTCTATCAGATCTCACATTTTAGTTAAAGACTAGTCTTAGAAGTACCGTAATAGCTATTTTTCATCTTGATTTAGGGACTAGCAGACAAGAATGTGAAGGAAGGAAAGAAAAAGGGAGGGAAAAAATAGCAAGAGGTATATCTGATTCTAAGCATAAAATTAATGTGCCAGGAATAGTTTGGGGCATATTTTGTTCCAGCACCAGCTCAGTCTGTCTGAGTATGTCATCAGCATCCCAGTCATATCTCCTGGGGCAGTCACAAGCACTAGAATCGTGAGCCAATAGCTTTGGGACTAGTGAGAGGCTGTGATGATCCCAGGCAGCTTCGCTGAGCCTGCGAAATGGCATCTGCCAACAGTGAGCACCTTCCAACCATAATTCTGGTTCATGATCCAAATGCTATCAATGACAGAAAAGCCTTGAAGGACAGCATGCACCTGAGAAAGCTCCTAAAAGAGAGAATGCTCATATTTCCTCCTCTCCATGTACACAAGGAGCACAGGTAATTCAATGTTCACACTCTAAAATAGCATCAAATCAGACAAGTTCTGCTGCTTGAGTTTTATTTGATTTATTTTCATGAAAAACATTCTTTAGTACTTTAAAACATGAGAATTTGCCTTAAAATAATTGCCTCTGATTACACTGATATATCTCTTGCCACCTATTGTATCTTTTTTGCAATGCAGAAGGTTTTGGATACTTGATTTTGCCTTTCCCTCACCTCTTCTTTGATTTTTTTTTCTCTGAAATGCACAGTGCAGCCTTTTCCTAACTCACAACTGCACTGACACATCTACTACCCTCAGTATAGTTCTTCTTTCTATTTAAAAATCAGTAACAGTAATTTTAAAAACCCAACAAAATGAAAAAGGTGCAGTATTTTCTACTCAATATGAGCATCCCTTCTAAACAGTTGTAGTGATCTTGTAGCTGACAGAAACTACTTGCACAGCATATATAGTTTCTGCATATCTTTACCCATAATTTTAAGCCAAGAAAAGGACAACAAGAGGTGTGTCTGGATAAAATGAAATTGCATTGCAAAGCCAGTGGGAAGAATCACCACTTCAATCAGGTTTCCTGTTAATTTTAAGATCCCTACAGGACAAGCACTGGGATCTGAGATGGATCACCACAATAAATTTAAAAGGCAAGATTTTTCAATTTCACAAATATCAAACTGTGCTGCAAGAACCTCTGCAATGCAAAGAAAAAGGACTCTTCCTGCACTGTCATGAGTGCACTGGCAGTCAGTTTACCAGAGCTCTGGAATGGGACAGCCGACAGACAATACGGATAAAGTTTTCTATTACCACACAAGAAATCCAGGTTAGCTTTCTTTTCTTTTTATCAGCCACTGAGTTTGAAAAACTGAGGCAAATCTAAGCAGTTCACCCAATTCTTAGGGAGAAAAGCTGCAAAATATTATACCCTGTGATAGGAGAAATATCATACCCTGTTCTGAGTCAGTTTGCAAAGGCTTCCACAAAGAAACACTCTTAAAGTATCATTTTAAAAACCTGTGCATAAAGACTTGACCACACCATGCCTGAGAGATAACAAAAGGATGTAAAATACTGCAAAGTAAGAAGGGTTAAGATGGAAGCTTGTCAGGTGTTTTTTATTTTGACCACTGCCCTAGTTAGGCACCCTTCCTTATCATTGGTTGCCTCAAACGTTCACATTAGACATTGCTCTACTTTTGTGCACTGTTTGGGAGATTTGACAAAGAGCTATAAACAAAGTAACTCCCTAAGCCAATCTGTTGAATGCAAGACTCGTCCTCTGAGACCAGGTGCTCTAAAAGAAGTCCCTCATCCAAGGTCCCCGCAACTATAAGCATTGTAATGTTCAACTTCACGTACCCTAGAGGAAAATATTGGAGCAATTTCCCTAAGACCCTGAGATACAGATGGAAAACATCTGTATCCTTTCTGCCAAAGCACTTTTTTCCTGCCAAACTCTAGAGAAATATCCTTAAGCAGTTGAAGCCCAGACTTTAGGAATTCAGCAGCTACACATGCTCAAATGGAGCACCTCCCCAGCCCAGGGGTTCCCACGCAGTCAGGAACTGTAACTCAAGAGACTGGGCAAAGGAATGGGCAAGTGGAGCAGTATCACCACAAGGAAGCACACGGGCTCATTCAGCTGGCCATAAATATAACCTCTCTGCCAAGTCACCACACCATGGTGTCACTGGCCTTCTCAAGCCCAGAGGTCTGCAAGTAACAGCACAGCTTCAGCTTCGTTATGTACACCACTGCTTGTCTGTCTCAGAAAGCAACTAGAGAAAAAAACCTTTCTAGGAGGCCTCACTGTCTCCTCCACACAATCAGTATTTGTCTTTTACATCCAGCTGCATAACGAGGAAAACAGTCTGATCCAAAAATTTTTGTATGTGAGCACTCAAGTCATGGCTTTCCTAATTCATCAGCTGCAAGGACTCATGAGCCATCAGGCAATGCCACATTCTGAGCTCACAGGCACCCCGAGCCCATGGCAGGTCCTCCTCAGACAGTCCTGTCTTGCACTGTGCTTTGCTGCTCAGATTCCCTCAGAAGTTCTCCAGTCATGTTTAGTAACTGCAGATTATCCATTCTAGTAGCACGTGCAGAAGATAAAAATGTGACTTGCTACACACTGAATGAATAAAACCAACGCCAACACCTGTAAAACACAGGATCAATGCCAGAAAACAGCCTCCTGCTGTGAGGTGGCACCAAAACTGGAAGACAATGAGCCAAGAGGCTTTATAAATGGAAGCAGCAGAGACATGTACCTATTTGGAAAAGAAGGACCCAGAGAACACCTTTCAAGGAAAATATTTAGTTGGTCGTTGCTAAATGGAAATGTAAGAAAAGGTGAGCTGTTTTTTTAGCCATGAAAATAGATCAAAAAGAACAGAAAACACAGGAAAACACCAGAGGTATCAATCTCAATCAACAGAGAGGAAACAGGACACACCTGCATGCTATATTAGTCTGTAGATGAAATAAAAAACAAACAATCAAAACAAACCACCACACTATGATGCACAAAAGAATTACAAGTGCCATTCTTGGAAGAGTCTCAGCTAGGATTGCAAAATGTATCTATCTGCCTCATCACCTGGTCTATATCCTCGCCAGCCCAGTAACATAAAAACACTTTTAATTTCATTTTGCAAACAGAATGAAGACAAGTAAAGACACACAGAATAGAGAGAACTTGAACTGTCGATACCTGTCTTCTACATATCTCTTCTAACATCACTAAAGAGGCAATTTAAAGGTCTGCATGATCAAGGTGTCAAACACCTTGTAACGCCCAGCAATCCAATTTCAATCAGTCCTTTCTGCATTATTTGCTGCTAACATTATCCCTGCTCAATTCAACACAGCAATCAAATAAGGCACTACACAATACAGAGGGCTACAAGAAATGAATGAAACCAGTTATAAAACGGTATTGATGTCATTTCATTTCCTAAGTTTCCAGCCTACAGTCCACACCAGATCCCCAGTTGGCATTTATCAGTATAGCTCTAATGACCCATTAGGCCAGTTTAGACTGCTGCAGATCTGGCTGTTAGTGTTAGACTTTAGCATTAAGAAGTCAATGAAAAAGCACAGGTGGTGCTATTGATTAACTGAAAAAACAGACAGACGATCTGTCCTTTTTCCAGACTCAGGATACAACTAATTTACACTGGATATGCTTGTGTCTTCAAAAGCAATTATTAGTTTGGTTGTTTCATACTAACACTAAGTAAAATACCATAATTTCATAGTATTTTCCTAACATGCAATTGCATAATATTGTCATCCTCTAACTAATTTCAGCTGTTTTCAAGGATTCAAAAGCTAACTTTAATTCAGTAAAACTTAAAATAAGTAAATGCACTGTAAGGACATTTCAAGACTGAAAATGGAATGTTTTTCAGTCTTGCATATGCTCAGAAAAGAAGCCATGTCTTCTCTGAACATAATGGCAATGACTGCAGTCCACCTAGACTGACATTGTTTTGGCTTCAGTGTGACACACAGCTTAGAAGTCAAAATATTGTTATCTGCAGTAATTCCACAGCTGGTGATACTGGTAAAGCTGAGGGTATTAGTAAAGCTGACATTTACAGTGTGGTCATGATGCCAGCACATATTCTTTCATGCTTCTTTTAAATTCTCAAACAACCTATGTGTCATACTTTTCTTCTGGATAGAGATTGTCTTTATTCCTTGGTCAGGAATATCACAGATCAAACTGCCTTAACATCCTTCTTCTCTCCTCGTTTTAGCTCTATGTCATCCTGAATATCTTCAAGGTACTTGCAAGGACTTGCTAATTTCTGACCCAATTGCATGAGAATGTGAGTGGCCTGCAAGGAAGGAGACCCTTTTCCTTTTCCTTTTCCTTTTCCTTTTCCTTTTCCTTTTCCTTTTCCTTTTCCTTTTCCTTTTCCTTTTCCTTTTCCTTTTCCTTTTCCTTTTATCATTAAATAATTCTTCAAAATGACGCTGGCAGACAGCATCTCTGTTCAACAGAGGCACCTCATAGCCAAACACAATGCCAGCTGTTCACAACGCTGCTACTGCTGTTTTTCAAGGAGACTGTCGAAGTTGCCCCATGATCAGTGGCTTTTTTTTAAATCTCTCTACCTTTCCTCCAGACAAATACATTAATTCAGCAATTTGAAAAACTTTGAGTAACTGAGATATTTTGAAAAATAAAGTCCTGTTTACTCACTTTAGGATCAGCTCTACTGAGTAAAATAACTATACAGCAAGCAACTTGCAGTTACCTTAAAGAGGATCAACTGGCAAGAGACTCAGATCTTCACATGTAACTATGTAAAAACCTTTCCCACAACTTTAATCTCTCTCTTGGATATAGAACTGCCCTCCTGCTGGGACATCACTGAAGCTTTAGGGCATATGAAACTGAAGTTCCCAGGACCTTTCATTCCTCCAACCCAGCTGTGATCCAGAGGGAGTTGTGAAAGACAAATTCAGGACGTGGCTTTGGTGGAAATCTCTTTATCACTTAATAGCAATTTCTGCAATACTGAGCTAATAATACACTCTCCCCCATTACAGTAATGTCCTGGCAAGAGGTGCCACATGGGAACTTGGTATTGCTGGATTTTCAGTTGGGGCAGTGTTTGGAGCAGACAGACAGTCAATATCTTCAAAACATTCTCATTGATGCAATCACGGACCGTAAGAATATCCGTGTTTCCCACAACAGCGCAGCTGCACTGCCACCCTTCAGCCTGCAAACCTGCAGACCACGGGCAGCCAGGAGCCCTCAGCTCTGCTGCCAGTTCATCCAGCCAAAACCAGCCACCACGGCAGCTGCAGAGCCTGTACTCTGCCCTTACAGGCACACAGTGCTCCAGATGGTGCTGCAAGGACATGGTCCACCCCTCCTGCCCTGCAAGCATCACGAGCTATCAGACAGATCCCACATACAGCAGAGAAGGAATTTTCACTCAAGTTCATTTTTGTGTTGGGCTCACAATACTAAACCTTGTGTATGGTTAAAATGTTTAATGTTTTAAAAAGGACATATAAAAATAATTGCATGGAAAAGTGTTTATGAACTATGAAAGCACCTAGTCTATAAATCTTCTGTTATTAACAATATCGTTGACATATAAACAAAAAATACATGCCTCTTCTCAGAGTATCTGTTTTTAGATCTAAATATATTCATCAAAATTAAAATTTGTATGAAGCTCCGAAATCTTTCCTACAACTGGAAATCAGCCATTTTTTACATTAGGTTACTGCCATCCTTTAATTAGCTCTAATTCACAAATTATAATCACTGTCTAGAAAAATTGTGACACATTTTTTATGAAGCAGTTTTGCATCTTTATCAACATGCAGTCACCTTATTCCTACAGACTTCGCTAATGCAAAAAAAGGTTTCTTTTCCCATCATGAATTGTGACATACCTGTCTTCCACTTAAGTACACTGGTTCTCTGAAAATCATGTGCAAACTACTAGCTAAAAGCATTAAAATCTCTGTTCATTGGAAACAATCCAGCAAAAAGGAAAAAAAATCACTCCTTTGCTACAGGGACTAGTACTTTTCTCAAATACATTTCAAGAGGGCACAGAAACTAATCATCAGTTCTTCATAAAAAAAGTCTTGGGTGTATGGTTCTATCTTTCTGTTCGCAAGGACCTTTGAGACCCTGACTTGTGGGATTCTGTCTATTGCTGTGAGTCAATGATATCCAGGCTCTTCCAAATGAGACAGTTTTAAGCCTGCTGGTGTTTAACTAAACATGCAGCAATACTCCTATTGAGGAAACACAATTTTAAAATTGGAATTAAAGATTTCAACCCTGTATAATAGTGATATAGCTGTTGGTGTTACTGAAGTTCAGGTCTCATACAGTTCTTCAACATTCACAGTTGATTTCCAAGCATTATTCCAGGCAGTTTTATTTGAGCTCAGTTTTCAAGTGCAGAGTTTTATTCATTTGCTGGACCTGCTAGGTGAAATGTAATCTTCCTGAAGCACTAATAACAAAAACCAAATATGGTACAGGTAAGTGCAAGCCAAAGGAATAATCAGCACAAAGTCTTGAGAAGAAAGGCTTTCAGATTGCAAACTCTATTGTCTGAGAAGAGACTGGCAATACAATGCCTTCTATATTTGTCGAAGTGCACTTGAAGCACAGGAACTTCTTGCTCCATGAGCTTAGCTACCCAGGAAAGCAGAAGATACATTCCAACTTTTGCCTTATTTCATCTTCCATACCCACCTGTGACAAGGTATAAATATACATTAATCACTAATTGTTTCCTTCTTTCACAAGTCAGTATCCTTTGAAGAACTCCAGAAAGAAGACAATTCAATTATTTGCACACAAAGAGCCAGATTTCATGACACTGACTGATTTTCACTAGACAAGCAGAAGAGAGGCACAGAAGGGCATTATGCTCTGGACAGTTAATGACATTCAAGGATGACAAGCCAAGTGTGAATGTAAGTGCTAGACGTGGGTTTGTGTACGGTGCCACACATCAACAGCCCATAAGGAGGGATAGGAGGCAATCTGTGCTGAAATCCACCCCTGCTGCATGCTCCTTTTAGTGGCTGCACACAGGCACATCACCCAAAAGGCTCCCCCATCCTGTGCAGCAAGAGCAGCTGCACTGGAGGCAGAATCCGGCCCCCAGTGTAGGAGGAAAAGGAACAGTGAGCAGAACAGCAGTTCCCACCCTCATGGCACCATTTAACAGTTTTGCTGGTATGTGACCTTTTGTTTGCCATCAAATCATCTCCCTAGCATTCAGATCATATGTTTGTCTATTCATCAAATCCCCTGAACATTCAAACCACATACACAAAGGCTGTTTGAATCCTTCCTGCCTCTATTGTGGCAGCTCAATAACTAAGACAGGGAGCTCCCAGCTGGGTATCAGCAGTAGAGAAATACTGCACAGCCAGAGGGGAAAGACATGTCAGCAGAGCACACTTATATAGGGAGAAAATTAGAGTCTGGAAACTCACCAAAAAGTCTTCCCTTTTCTTCTGAGTGTCATAAAAAAGATGCTCAAAATAATTACTACACTAGCAGTGTTTAAATGTTAATTTGTACAGTACTCTGTGGAGCATACAGTTCTGATTGACATTTTGGCTAGGAAAGGAACCTTACTTAGCAATCTCTGCTGAATTAAAGCATTAATAGAGGCAGTTTGATAAAAATTATGTCACCCTGTTTGAAACTAAGCCAAAGGAAAGATATGCTTTTATGACTTTGGCCCTGCAACTGTACAGGGATATTTAGACCTAGAGACTTTTAGGATGGATTTGAATCCTCACCATTAAAAATTAGGAACTTGGAAATCACTACAAAATTATAGCATTAAAACTGCCCTCAGCTGAAGAAGTTCTGTGTGCAGAAGCAGCAATTTATTGGGTATTTAATTTCATCACACAGTTGCACATTCACTTAGCTAGCCCATGCTTATCACACCAACAATTTCATCAAGTTGCAACCACTTAAAAATGAAGCCTCTTGTCTAAACTGATATGGGTTATCTAAATTCCTTCTGAGGTGAAAGAGAAAGACCTCTGGTGTCTATTTACCTTGTTCACATATCTGTGACTAATGCAAGTTAGGATACTTCATTAGTGAAGGTGATTCTTTTTCTTCCTCTTCAAATGTGGAAAAAACAGCTCACTTCAGTCAGCTAAAATTAGGTGAGATGTATCCCAGCATACATATCTCTGCTACTAATGAATGAGTCTTTAAGGGGAGGGAAATATTATCCCTTTGTTACTAATGGGCAAATTAGGGTCCTGAGAGGCTCTAAGTTGTACTTTCAAAGAATTTAAAGTCCATCTCCTTTAAATGTGGAAGTTTAATGTCTAAAACTGTAACCCTGAAAACCCCTCTGTGGAAGGTAATGAATAGAAAGTCTTACCTTTTTTTGTCTCCCTGAGGTCCAATTACAGCAGTTACACCTGTACAGGGCAGCTTGAAGAAGTGTCCACAAGAAGCATGTCTGTTTTACTTTAGATAGGAGCTGGAGAAACTTCCACAGAGACATAACACAGGGATGCTTGTGTTATTGCTGGGCAGGGCTTATGCAGAGAGAAGGGCTTTCCTGCTTTTCTGTTTTTCTTAGTGCCATACTAGGAAGGACCCAGCAGGGGAGGCTGGGGGGGAGACACAGGCGGGACAGGTGACCCCAGCTGACCAAAGGGATATTTCAGACCATATGACATCATGCTTAGGATATAAGGTAGGGGAAAAGAAGAAGAAAGTGGGAGAGATATTTGGAGTGATGGCATTTGTCTTCCAAAGTAAACACTCCATGTGATAGACCCCTGCTTTCCTGGAGCTGGCTGAACACCTGACTGTCCCTGGGAAGTGGTAGATGAGTTCTTTGTGTTGCTTTTTTTCTACATATGGGTTTTTCTTTCTCTGAGAAACTGTCTTTATCTCTGAGTTTTCCAGCTTTTACTCTTCCAATTCTCTCCACGATTCTGCTAGTGGTGCAATGAGTGAGCAGTTGTGTGGTACTTAGTGGCTGCCTAGGGTTAAACCATGACAGACTGGAATAAGACTCCCAGTCCAAAACAGTGTTTCTCCACTGGAGTAATACACAGAAGCACAAAAGATAAAAGATGATTGTGTTTTGTGGGAAATGCTGACTCAGGTTCAAGAGTAGAGGCCATTACTAAAGGGATGCAGGCAAGAACCAACTCCCCACAGCTACCAGAACTCACTGGATGGGCAGAGGCAAGCTGGGCTCTGAAACCAGGTGTGAGCACCCTGTGTTCAGTGTTGTGGGCAGGGAGGTGTGCACAAGGACAAAAGGAGGGAGAGCCTACAAGACCCGAGTTGCAGCTACGGGTCCTGCAGAAACACCTGCTGGGAAACACACCCTTTTCTGCTTGTTTGTTGTATGTGAGTGGTATTGGGACAAATGTACATGGCTTCACACAGCCCAGAGAAATCTCTTGTAAGCTACAAGAGAGACAGAAATCCTGTTGGGAGAAACAGCATACTTTCTGTTTGATAAACTAAAATTGCACAAGCCAATTTGGTATTACTCCCAACATGACACAAGAACAATGTCGAGACGGTCAGTCCTTGGTGTACCGAAAAAGCGTTTTTTGAAACACATTCAGCACAACCCAGGCTGGAATAGACACAATATCCAGACAGTAACACTTTCAGGTTTCACAGACAGAGCTATTCAGACTGCGTATATTCTTAGATGGCACTAGTATTAGTGTCAGGTTGTATTTTTCTATATAGCTTGAAGTCTGCTGCTTCCATTTCAGGCCTCAAGAAAGCTTTCTATATCTAAAAGTTTATCCAATTTTTTCCAATTATAGCTGCTGGTGGTCAAAAGTTATTACCTTTCCTGTGTGCCTGGGACCATCACAGTCATCAGGAAACTACTGCAATATGCGAAGACACTGAATTCGGTGCCTGAATGGAGATTGCCCAAAATGAAGAAAAATGAAGTCACATTACCACTTAATTCTCAAATGTTCACACCATGCCCAGTAGACCTATACCCCTAAACCTCTAAGTATTACTAATTTTTAACTACTATATACAACTAAGTAGAGAACATCAAACACTGAGAAATCATCTGTTTCACTCAGCAAACTCAACTCCTCAGGAAATAACAGAAACAAGAAAAGGGCTCCCAAACACTTAAACATTCATGCAACAAAACTAAACACTACATAGCAAAGCCTATTACACTGCCAAAATAATCTGGTAACAGACAAAACAAGGGGGAAAACAATCTCATTAGGATGAAAACACACCACTGCCAGCAACAGATTAACCTGGAAGCCCTATGAATGCATCAAGAAGTAACAATGTCATAATCAGCACCCTTGGACACAAACTTAAAGTTAAGTCCTTAAAAATTTCTTCAGTAGAAGGAGACTAATAAAAATCCAAACCTCTTAAACCTTTAATATTTTTTGTTAACTCTAAATTATTCATTAAACTAATCCCTGTAATGCCTGGTCAATAAACTCAGCTGCCAGATCTTAACAATACAGGCAACAACACCCAGCAGTCTGTGCTGGAAGTTTACATTTTCCCTCTGCCAAGTACATAACCTCTGAACTAAGACTGATCTGATACCAAAGGCTCCATTTTTAGATGAGAAAGAAACTACAGAAAATATATGAACTGTCAGGGTACAGAGGTGGCACTTTTTGGGAGGTAGAACCCTTTTCCCCCAGTCACCTCCACCAGCCCTCCCTACTAACATGCCCGACTTTTTGCTTTGATATGCTACTGACATCTGAGGAGAGACACAGCCTAACAGGCAGCAGAAAGGCAGCTCATGGTCCAACAGAAAAGAAATACATCTATAAATAAAAAGCATTACACATTGGCAAATGTGCTGATATTTCGTCTGTGTGCATCTTCCCACCTGCACAGCACTGGAAATTAACATTTTCTCAATTTGCTTGAAGAAACACACAGAAGGTCGGCTCAATCTTGTGATTTCTATGGATTATATTACCTGACTTGAATGCCAAACACAGTTTGGTATTTCCAAATATAGACCTTGCATGTATTTTTCTGAACAGTCTCAGCAAAGGCCTGGACAAAATTTGATTTTCCTTCTTCCCAAAACTGATTATGCTCAGTGGCATATCCACTCCTATACACTCCCTCCCCATCCCTCTCAATTCTCTCAACCTTCTGTTTCCAGCAAAGAAACAAGGGGAAATTATAACCAACATCAGGTACGTTTCAAGTGAAGCCTGTAACAGCATTTTTCCATAAATCTATTGGGTATTTCCCATTAATTATTTATTTATACAAGGGTGTGCAAAATGACAGATAACAGTTTCTTAATCTGGATGCATTCCTCCTGCAAAAGGTGGCTGCAGCTTTGCAGAAAACATAATGCAAAGCTACGATGGTGAATTGAAAGGTCAATCTGACCTTCACTTTGACAGGTTTTAGACATTAAAGGTTAACACACCCAGAAAATGCTAGCTCAGTCTCAAAGCCCCTTTTCCAAGCACTCTTTTGTGTACAGAAACAATGTTTCCATACAGAATCACAGAATCATTTGCGTTGGAAAATACTTTCAGGACCATTGAATCCAACAACATACATTGTTGGACTCCGAGCCCACCCAAGAGAGGCACGGGCACAAGCAAGACTTAAAATGACATTCTAAGTGGCTTTAGATAAATTAATGCAAGCCTGTCAGAGGACACTGACACTGACAGACACAGTTCAGCCCGTGGGGCTGCTGCAGGACACTGTGTCCATGCACTGTGCTCTCCTCCATCCATCCTGCCAAGGACTGGCATCCCACAGCCTGGCAGGGGATGCACCCGGGTGCCTCCAACCCCTGCACGCTCCCTCCGTGCCACAGAAATGGTTCCGTTAATGATACATCGTAACCTCATTGTTCCTGACCAGGGTTCATCTTCTTTTCATTACAAATGCAGTAATTAATCAATGAGGAGGATCTGCCACAGCCGAAAGACTAAGTTGTAACATAAGAACCCAATTGGCATGAACTACATTTCAAAATCTCAGTGGAGCCACATCATCTGTTGTTTAATGGAAGACTTTGCAGCTCTGTCACACTGAAGTTTCTGCATTTGCATTTGATACTACAGATACACCAGCCTGCACCTCCTCCCCAGAAATTCCCACCCTGCACCTCCTCCCCAGTAATGTATACCTCTAAAGGAAAAGAGAAGAGGGCCTCAATTAAAAGATCGATGGAAATTTAATTCCACCGAAACTGGAAAATTTTGAATAGAGTATTTTAATCTAGGCAGTATTTGTGAGCCAGAACTCTGACAAGGACATATTGTAAACTCAAAAAAGAAAAAAAACCCATTCCTGTTCTAAAATAAAAGCAGCGCTGTTTAATTACTTCACCATTTTCTCCTCTGGCAAAAGCATCAGCTAAGCAAATAAAATATTTTAGTATAGAGCTGTGATTCCGTATGGCTTTAGCCAGGTTGACAAATAAAACTAGCATAAACCTCAAAACCTGGGAAGGAAACAGTTATCTCATTAAAGTGCAGCACATTAACTTGCCATCAGCTCTGCTGCGTGCTGTGCTGTGAATAAATTAAATGTGAATTCAGAAGAATTCTGACTGTCTGTGTCTGACAAGCTTTATTACTGTGCATATACCAGCAATCATCTCCCCAGTTTTGCAGGGAAAAAAAACCACAAAAAAACATTAAGGAGGCAAGAGCGAAACAGTCCAAGTTTGTCTCTTGTGGCAGTGAAGGTTTATAAGCTAAGCTTACAATGCCAGAGATGGCCTCACATAAATGCTTTGATGGCAAATGCGTAAATGGAACCAATCTTTTGGACAGTCACCAGTGAAGCAGATATTTTGGTGACCTACCCTTAGCAGCTTCTCCTTGTGGCCAAACCTGCGGAGAATCTGTGATTCATGCAATTGCAATCTAAGTTCTCTCAAACAGAAATGCAACCTGAGCACTGACTCTGATGGATTTTGGCTCAGGCAGGCACAGGGGAGGTCACTGAATAATATATTTTCCTGGGGCAGTAGGAAACATTTCCTTACCTTCTGAAGTTCTTTGTCCTTTTTTCTTGAACTGTTGCTTAATCTTGGAGCATGAAGAGGCTCCAATATGTTAACTGTCTCATACATTTCAATGAGACATTTCACCATGAAAAGCAGGTAGTAGCATTTATTTTCCATCATATTTTCTTAAGTGATATCTCACTAATAAAAATCAGGATTTGTGACCATCTTCATCCATTTCAAAATGCAAACATGATAAAAATTAATGCATTCTAATCAGGCAAAACCATCAAACAACCAAAACACAAATGAGGACAGAAGTGAGACAACCATCACTCTAGCTGGCTCAGGACTCCCAAGACACTACCAGAGTTGCAAGTATTCAAGACTGGAAGCCATTGATCTGGCACAAAGCAGCAATGTGCAACCATGTACTTTTTGCATCTGGGCTTATGTTATGTTGTGTTATGTTATGTTATGTTATGTTATGTTATGTTATGTTATGTTATGTTATGTTATGTTATGTTATGATATGTTACATTATAATTATTCTTCAGATATGCTCAGATATATAAAATTCTTCAGATTATGCTTCAGATATAATAATGTATTAATATATTATTTCTGGCATGAGCTTTTGAAGACCTTATGGCTGGTTTAGCTCAATGGGTGCAGCATCACGTGATGACCATCAAAGGGTGTGTAAGAGCAGAATATGGGGCATGGGCAAAACTACAAATAGTAGCACATAGTAAGAAAGACTTTGATGTCCTGGAGCATGTCTAGAGAAGGGCAACAAAGTGAAGGGTGTGGAGCATAGGCCTTGTTAGAAGTGGCTGAGGCAGTGGAGTGGTTTAGCTTGGAGAAGAGGAGGCTCAGGGGGGACTTGATTGCTCTCCACAACTCACTGAAAGGAGGGGGTGGCCAGGTGGGGGTCCACCTCTTTCTCCAAGTGACAAATTAAATGAAAAGGAGATGGCCTCAAATTGTGCCAGGGAAGGATTAGATTGGGTATTGGGAAGAATTTCTTCACTGAAGGGATTGCAAGCATTGGAACCAGCTACCCAGGGAAGCAGCAGTCACCAGCACTGGAGGTATTTAAAAGATGGGCAGATGTGGCATTAAGGGATATGACTTCGTAGTGAATCTGGTAGTTTTAGGTTAATGGTTGACTTGCCAATTATAGAGGTCTTTCCCAACTGAAATGATTCTATGATTTTCTTCTATTGCACACAGCACCTTAGTCTTTGGCAAAATAAAATCCTGTAGCTCCATGCTCATTTAACTTGCAGATGCATTAAACCATATAATGTCAGCAAGTCTCTTGGACAGAAGTACACTGAATTTCTAGCAGTCCAGACTGATGGGGAATTAAAAATTAACCTTTTACTCATCAATATTTCAATGCCCTATTAGGTTCCATTCAGTAGAGAATGTCCTTAGCACATGTCCTTACAAAACAATCACAGCAAAGCTGGAGAGGACGACAAGCATTTAACTGAAGAAATTAGAAGGGCACAGAATTATGGCCCTTTTCATTGCTAGAAGTTACATTGCGTCAGATAACACAAGTTAGTCTACAGATAAAATTTGTGCATTCCATAGAAGGTTCCTTCTGATGTTGGTCAGAAGTCCTGAGGCTCACCCTACTCTGCTCACCACACAGAGACAGTATTTTCCCAGGGACATTTTAGCTACTAAGGAGGCTTGGAATCAGAGAAATGACATTTGATCTTTGGCCCTAAATCCTACAGTTGTATCAGAGGGATAGACAAAGCATCAACTCCAAGTCACTCACAGGGAACATGTCTCTGACAGAGTTTCTGAGCTGAAGTGCAATCTTGCAAAACTGTAAATTTAAAGCATGGGGATGCTGTAAGTGCCTGGTACCCACCTGCAGAAGGAAAGTGGGTTGTACCTCTCATACAAAGGACTTCTGGGGAATTAAAGCTCTGCCACAGCAAAACATAATTCCCATACCTAGTTTTTTTCCCCCTACCAGATTTCTCCAGCCAAATAAGACAGGTCATTTACAGGTGTTGGGGGGGAAAAATAAGCTAAGATAAAGGAAACAACTATAATGTACCTTTTAAATGAGAGTTGTCCAGACACTATGTCATCTGGTGATTTAAATTAACTTCTCTGGAATTTACAAGTGGTAAAGAGGTCAAGCTATTAAATACTGAGTAAATAATTTTCCTCAACAAATATGCTGTTTTTCTCTGGGAAACAGTACAGGAATCACTATAACGTACCTGAACAGACACAACTTACACATGTTCTCTGAGAGGTTCTACATGGGTTCTTGCTGCTCAACTGCTTCTGCACTACCTGGTGTAGGGCACCCATGTGTGCAACTGCCACACATACAGAAAACAGAGGAGTAGAGAACTGCAGAAAACTATGGCAATGTTCACTCTGGAAAAGGACTGTCGAGCTTATGAGGGTTTCCCACAAAGACAAAACTTTCTAAACAGGTCCTCCTTTTCTAATTTGTTCATCTATCACTTGATTTGTCCCATACTCTTTGTGTGTCTTGCAAAATAGAATTTAATTTTATTCTTAAAAACTTTCAACAGGGAGTTGTCACCTGAAGGAAAAAAAACACAGAAAAATATACGTGCACATATGCAAACACAGCCATACACACATAGACATTGGAGTCAATGCAATGATTAAAACACACCCAAATTATTACACCTACTAGCCAAGTGATTACTGAACATCATGTGAAACCTTACTCTTTACAAGTTGACGGGGAAATCTCTGTTCCTGGGGAGGAAAATTTTCTCTTGTCTCCAAAAACATGGATTTTGAAACAACCAGGATTTGGCCCAGGAATAGCAATCCCACAAAATCCAAAAAAGCCCAGCAGCCAGTCCAACACCAAGTGTGGCTTGTTATCTTGTTTGGTTTTAGAGTGGGATTTTTCTGTTTGTTTGTTTGTTTGTGTTGTGGAGGTTTTGTGGCTTTGATTTATTTTGTTGTTTATGGGGGTTTTTATAAATAATTAAAAATTTTACTAAAATTACCCCTGTGTAGAACTTAAGTTAGCTAAGCCACAGGCAGTGTCTGCTCTGGATATCTTACAGTCTACAAGGAGAAGAGATGGACAGACATAAAAAAGTGCAGAGGTAGAGATAGAAAACTACTGGTGGCAATCAAAAATAAAGAGAAATTTCAAATCCCTGTTCATGTTAATCTTTGGCCTCCTGTATCCCACACAGGAAGAGGAACCTGCCTCAGCTCTCCTACAGGGAAGGATGGTTTAATGAGGACCTGACTCAAAGTAAGACCTTGCTCATCTCTGGCAAGTGTTTGCTTATGAAGGTGCCTCTGCTTGTTGCAGGGGGTTTGGATGAGATCAACTTTCAAGGTCCCTTCCACATGCAACTATTCCGTGACTCTGCAATTCTAAGCAGCTGCACAAATTCAACAAGACTCGAAATAGCACATAACTTTTCCTTTCAGCACACGAGGCTGGTGTTCACGTCCAGTGCAGATCTTTGATCCTCAAGCCCTCAAGTAGAACACCCAAGTGAGAACACTCAGGTTTGCACAGGGGGCAGAGGGGCAGGTTGGTCCTGTGAGCCCGTTTTTAACAATGTCTTTCAAAGAGCTGACTTGTATAATCAAGAAAGAAACGCCAGTGACTGAAGCATCTCTTTGTAGTAAAAGTGAGAAAGTTGTCTTGAAGCTCAGGCACGACTGATACTAGTCCTTTCACTCAGACTCAAGGAGATAAGTTAGCTACAAAGCTCTGTGTTCAGCTGGTTATAATACCTGAGAAAGAGAAGGTTAATCTTTCAGGTTTCACCTCTCAAATCAGGGGCACAGCTGGTGTCTGACACAAGGGTAAGGACGCCAAATATTGCCAGCTCCAATGTATCAATTAAGTAGTGATGAACTCTGAGAAGAAAAGCCCTACTGTGTTTTAACCTCTTTACCCTAAAGAGCTATACACAGAGGATAATTAATTGTACAGATCCCTATGGGTGAAAGCCTAACTCAGCTGCTGGAAAAAGCCATGAATGAATGAATTACACACACACACACATAAATATATATAGATATATATACACACATACACAAATTAAAAAAAAATCTTCCCACATACATACATACATACACACACACACACACACATATATATATATATGAATTAAAAAGTTTGCAAGACTCCTTTGAATGTGAGCCTAAAGAGTACACCTGCAACATGTACAGACACCTTCAAAAGGCTGGGACGCATCCTTGCAATCATTTGTTACATTCTAATCCCACTCACTGTCCTTCCCAGGAATTAAAGAACACTTGGTGAAATTAGCAAGACATCCAGACTGAGACAGACTGTAGTCTGCCCTGCATTAGGAAGAGGGAAACACCCTGAACATGGTCACAGAATGGGGTCACTTTTAAAATGTCTTGAAAACATAAAAAATTCCATCCACAGGGGAGCCCACATGTATTTACTTAAGGCTCAAGTGGGTCAGCTTAGGGCAACATGTACATGGACCTCAGCAGTGACCTAACTCTGACTTCTTGAGAGCATTTCATGAATTCCAGATGCCTTTAGAAATTCAAATTTGAACTTTTACCAGTTCCCATGAAAGTGAAATCATATATCCATGTTACCCGAGCAAGTCAGCCAAAATCCCAAAGAGCGCTTGTTAAGTACGTCAGGTCTCACAGAACAATATTTCCATTTTATTATCTTCACTTGATATTAAACATATGGAAGCCTGAAAATATATACAGATATTTGTTTCTTTTGATGGCAGTGCTAGTCATAAACAAGGAATTAAAAATGTTTTCATTAACTTTACCCTTCTGCTGATCACCTACCAAAAAGGTTCCCTGTCTTCATATGGCTTGTATGTTTTTATTCATTATGTTAAAGCTCAGCTCCAGGCATAGGATTCACTGTTCATATTATGTATCTTAGTCCACAGTTTGCTTTGAAACAGTGAATTTGGCTGGGACTAATAGTATTGCCTGAACTTTGCAGCCTATTGATCAGTCAGATTCATCAATTAATTCTCCTGCGACCAGTGATAAGTAAACTTTCATTAATTGTTGCCCCACACATAATTGCTTAGTGTAAGAAAGTTAGGCAAGTGTTCAGGGAAGTTCACTTGGTCTGTGCATTCAAGAAGGACCTTTTTGTAATTCTAATTTAGTACCTCCCAAATGTTTGTAAGCTACTGAACCAGGGTCACAGCCACACTGCACCCTATTCACATTCTGACTTTTCCTGTTTTGAGCATATGAGTAGGCATTTAGAATTTAAACTACTATAAAACATTTTGAGAAGAAAGCTCTACCTAGGCAATTCTGATGATGAAAGGATTGTAATTTAGATAGAAAAATTAATACAAAGTACTGCTGAAAACAATGTGTTTCCATATTGCTCTACCTTGTTCTAACCCCATCTAACCCATAAATTCATTCTAAACAGTCCATATTTGACATCTTACTCTGTTGCAGGGAATGTAAAAATGCAAAGAAAAACCCTTAACAAACATTACTTTTTTTTTCCAGAAAAGGATTAGAAGATAAAGCACCTAATTCCAATGCTACAAAATGTAAGCTTGATTTTTACAATATTGAAGAGGAAAAAACATCACAACTAAGATGAAAAGACAGTAAGAGTAAGGAAAACAAAAATTCTACAGGTCAATGTGGTTACACTATCTGTTATGCAAAACAAACAAGTAAGTCTAATAACTATGAAGGGAAGAAATAAAGTAAGAAAAAAACCCTACTTATAAGAAATTGTTGAAGCCATGATTAAATGTCCTTGATTAACTGTTCCACAATTACTGTTCCTTTTTCAGTCTGGAGAGCAATATTGTCCCAGCATACATACTCTCTATATAATGTCTAAGTGAATATTTTCAGGTATCACTGCCTGCTTCTGGCTCCTAAAAACCCAATTTCTGCTCCTAAAAGCCAAAAAATGATTCAGTGCTTCAGGGCATGTACAGGTGAAGCAATTATTTAGTCATCCAGGTGATACTCTTCCTGAAGCAGACAGCACAATTGGCATTGCTGTGAAATATCCTTTCATAACCTTGCCAGAAGTAGCCTCTGCCTCTTGAAGAATTTTTAAAAATTTTATTTATTTAATAAAAAGTGGTGATAATGGCTTGGTTTCCAACAGAAATCTCTGCAAAGTGGTGAGACTACCATACTTTCCAGGATATGCAGGTAATAGAAAAAGGCTGACATTTTTTAGGCCTAAATTAACATGACATGTCCATTTCATAAAATATTTCTTATATTATTTAAGTTACTAAGAAATAAGGTTAATTTTTTATGTGTGTTCAACTATCAATCTATACTTATGCATTCTATTGTTCAAGAGCACCTGAAAGGTAGTATTTTAGAGGAAAGTAATTTGACATGGTTGGTTTACAGAACAGAAAAACCCAAGGGGATTAAGAGAAAATATCAATAGATTCACACCAAAATCATATTAGAATAGGCTGTTAAACAAACATAGATTGCAACAGTTAGCTCCACAAGAGAAGTAGCTTTAAAACACTGGAGGCTGGAATATACTTTAATTCTTGAGTATTGAGTATTTTCTGCTCATCTTGGCTCTTTGCCAGGAGTTTCCATCCCACAATTCCAGTTTCTGATCTAAGTCTATACCCACAAAAAACTGAAACATGTAGCATAAGCAGTTAAAAACAAAATGAAAAAAAAAGAAAAATCTGTATTTCAGACATCACAGAAAGGGAAGCTTTCAATAAGAAATTTTTCATTATGGAATGAGAGAATGCCTACAATCCATCCCAAATGGAGTATTCCTTTTTTGCAGTCTTTCATCAGCTGTGGATGAAGAAACGCATTTGTTACTTTCCAAGTTCTTCTCCTCACAATACAGCATTTACTGGAAAACGGACAACAGTAAGGGCATCTCAGATCACGGTTGCTTTACCTCTAAGGCCACAATAGGTAATGGTTATTGATGCTGGACTGCTGCCTTGCATGGAAGAAATCAGTTCAAGCCATGGAATAATTCAATTCAATAGACTCTACAGCGACTCTGAAACCTCATACTAAGATGGAGAGCTTTTTCTGGAAAGAACTCTGATCTCACTTTTAACAGATTTCTATTCTCAATCTATCAGTTGTTCTAGCAGTCTCATCGGTAAAAACATTCAGTTTAATTTCAAGCTGAATATATATGGAGAAAAATGACATTTATATTTCACTTCTTGACTATCCCCAGAGTATGCTGTGATAGTTCTAATCCTACCAGAAAGCCATTCTGAAAAATCATTGCTCATATTCTTTAATCAGACTCAGAAACATTTCCATACCCTGTAGGAAGAGACAGCTCCATCAAAAATATGACTCTCACAGGGTCTCTAACACCAACTTTCTTCATGGTCTTGATGTAGCAAATGGTCTCTTCAGGATTTCATAATTTCTAGTATCAGAATAAAATGTGTCATTAAAAGCTTTAAAAGGACAGCTCATGGAACAACTTATGGGACATCATTTTCAACTGACACCCAAGGATACAGAGACTGAAAAGCACAGGCAGAGCAAAGATCTCAACATCTTCTCCTGGTATCCCCGGTTTCCTCCTCTTCTCTTTAGCCAGGATAAGGAATTCCTCATCATTTGCTCTTCTTGAGGCTTTGAAATTCAGCTTTGACATACTAAACAGCAATACCCTCTTTCTAGGCAACCAGAGAACTATGATTATGGAGAACAGCATAGGCAGGAAACATACTTTAATACAGAACTACACTGTCACATACCTGGACCTCGAACACACTTTGAAAGTGCATGTATGAGGGTAAAAAGAGGATTGCATCAAAGGTGGAAGGGCTGTTCAAGCAGAATGAACAGAGTAACAAATACTGTGGTGATTGTGGGGTTTTGGCTTGGTTCTTTCTTTCATTTGCAGATACAGGGACAGCTCAGAAAGTCAGCATCACTGCCTAAAAAAGATGATGATAAACTGGTATCACGTGGGCTCCCCAGTAGGTACTCCAGCATTTTAATACACATATTCAGAAACTGCAAATTTAAAGTAACAGGAATTCTTTTTCAGTGCATATTACAAGAAAAGCTTCAGAGAGGGAGACACTAGTAATTTTTTCCACATCACCAGACCTTTTGTTTATCTTCATCTTATGGAAGTATTTCTACAACACAAGACGTGACTAGCACCCCAGAACAACTCATGGAGAGAGCAAATTTTCTGTCTGGATCTTGCAGAGGTTAAGGATGAAATGCTGCCAGAGAACAACAACAGTGTAGGCAGTACCCAAAAATAATAGTTGAGCAGCCTAGCTGAGATGGGAAGTGAGCTATAAACAATAGCTAGGGAACTGCCTGATACAGTATGTGGTCAGGTGTGTCCCATGGGTCAGGGACACCTAACCTCAAAGTATATCTGCATATTGAAAAGTAGCATAACTTATAATTATTAATATATTTCCTTGCATCTTCCCTGTTTTACATTTTCTTCTAGGATAGAATGTGCTTTGACTCCAGCAAATAATTAAAATATAAATTTACTTCTCACTGAGTTACAGCAATCACTAATTAAGGCCCGACTGGAGGTTGCCATCCTCCAGTTAAGGAGAGGTTTCTTATAGTATAAACAGTCCTATCAGCAGGCTGGTTCATGTAAAACACCTCACTGGTAAGAGAAAAAGAATCCAAAATTTTCTGCTTGTTAAGTAGTGACTTCTGCATAATCATCAGGCTGTAATTCAATTTGTTCAGACTGTGCCACACATGCAACCACCTAGACACAGCCTCCAATGTCACAGATGTTGGCTCTTTACCAGATAGAGGTACTCATCACAAAACTTCACTATAAAAGAGCACTGCATTTTGACAGAGCTTAAAATGCCCTCTGCGAAGAAGAGCTCAGGGAACAAATCAAGTCATGTACAAAAATTCAGTCTTCCAATGCCTGCCCAGGCATCTTATATGGTATGGGAAAACCATTTACCAAGGCATCCACAGCATCAAGTTTTATACAGCAACAGTTGTGGTAAATCACCCATAGTCTGGATTAGCAGCAAAGTCTCTAAATCTACAATACCCTTCCAAACTTGTCCCTGATGAAGAAATAAAAAAGTGTCTTAACTGCTACTCTCTAAACTACTTCTAAATACTTTCTACCAGAAAGTAATCTCAATTAAAGAGAAATCAACAAGGCATGGATGAACATTTTTCATCTCTTAAGAAGTTTCTAGAAGTGTTTTGTGGAGAGTTCCCTCAGGAGTAAACTTCACCAACATGCTGCCAACCTGCAGCAGACAGCTGCATTAGCTGCAAGAGGTAACTACCAGTGCTCCTGGGATCCATCTGACATTATCCACATGCAGCATAATGTGTGATTCTTAGGGATGTTCCCGTGCAGGGCCTTGCCAGTCCCTCCTAACTTAGCTTATTCTGTGAATGCTGTATCTCATTTGCAACCACACCAGAGCCACCTCCTCTTCATTAACCATCACAGTTCTGAGCATGTGGCTGTCTTAGGTTGCAAATGCAAGATATACCTAGGGGTGTGTATTCTATTGCCATCTGTTTGAGGTGGGGCAGTTGTCTTCTGTTAATTGGCCCCCTGTTAAAACCAGGTGGGGCAGTTTTCTTTATCTCTTCCACAACCACTCCTCCCTCCGGGAGATATCTTCTGTTCATGGCCCATTGAGTCTCACTGCATGACTGATGAAATTACATCATTCCATTGGGAGATGCCCCGCCCAGGGGGAGGAGCCAAGCATTCCTACCCAGATATAATCTGAGCCTTGGAACACCACAGGCAGCCTTTTCCCACTGGATTCCCAGGGGGAGACCAGGCCCATCTACACTACCACTGGACCTTCAGAGGAAACTACACCCTTCTACAGGATCACTGCTTCAACAGAACCACACCCGTCTCTGCAGGACTGCAGCCACCATTTAATGGGACTGCTACAACACCCTGACCCAGGGTGTCAGGTCGTATTCTGACTCTGCCAGTGTTGTTTTGTATTACTGCCTTTTTATTTTTACTTTTCCTGATAAAGAACTATTATTCCTATTCTCATATCTTTGCCCAAGAGCCCCTTAAGTTCAAAATTATAGTAATTTGGAGGGAGGGTGTTTACATTTTCCATTTCAAGAGAGGCTCCTCCCTACCTTAGCAAACACCTGTCTTTTCAAACCCAGACAGAGGATAACAACAGCAGTGGTGATTTCTTCCCAGCTGCCTCACCTGTCATAATCCCAGCTTCTGCCACCCTCCAAGTCTCTTCCTGAATTTAACATGTTTAAAATCCCCCTTAAAAAAAGAAACCCTGACTTTCAGTTTATTTTTCTCCAAATCAAGTCCATTTCCCTGTGATGCAATACAGTCTGCTTTTTTCATGTGCTTCTTTACACTGGTGTTCCTTGTATACTTCAATAATGAGCTTGTTATCAGCTAGGTTGTTAGTGAAAAAAAATTTAATTAAAACAGTACCCACACATAGCAGCAATGAAAAAGCGCCATGTTCAGTACTCAGTTTTAGCTGTTCAGTGCTGCGCTCACCAGCAAGCCATTCAGATTGACTGGATGCAAACACTGCTACCAACATTTATTTTGGATTTTTTAGGAAGTATCACACACAACAGGACAACTGTAAAGAAATTTTAACCTGTTGCTTCGACAAAGTAATTAATCTCTCTTCTTCCCCAAAGAAATAACTTGAAGCTTATTTTTCTGAAATCATGAATTCATTGCCAAGAAGAGCAGCAGGAAGTGTCTAACAGTAGGCATAGGCCTACTGGCAAACATCCTTTTAGGGCTTCAGTAATTTGATATTCTGATTGAAATTAAAGCTATAAAAAATTAAAAGCTATAAAAAAATTTTGTCAACAGTTTTCACTTTAAACATCCAAGCTTGGCACTCATAATGTATTTCAATACTGCAACATTGCTTAATTGCAGCACCAAGTTGTCAGAACACAGCCCCGTTCTGCTGTGAGCTTGCAGAAATCTTTCACCTGCATGGTTTATCACTCACTTTACTCAAACGTCCCACCAAATTCTCTCACACTCACATTTTTTTAAAGTAAGGTCTGGGCTGCAATGGTATAGACGGTTTTTGCCAAACAGGGGTCCAGAGTACAAAATTTATTAGACAGGGGTATTGCAGTAATGCATATTCTTGGAACACACATAAGAACAGAAGAAGTACAATTGTCTTTTCAGAGCCCACAAAAAACTTAGCAGCTGGTGAAATGCCTGGGTATATCCTGTTATTTAGCAGTAAAACGTGGGCCTTGTTACTGTAAATTTCACTTATTTTCCCAACAGCCATGTAATTAATACCTGTGTCCCTCTTTCTGAGCACACATTTTCCTTAACTTTTGCTGAAGTCTTCCAAGCAAAATCAGCCAACAAAAGACTCCCGGGCTCTGCTCTAGATGCTTTCTGAAGCAATGCTTTGCAAAGAGATGGAGCTAAATCTGGCAGTGTTCACTCGCTAATCTCCAGGCAAAGATTTAGGGTGGTAACCTAAATGGCTCATCTGCATCCCTCCATCCTTCAGAATATTTATTTCTTTTTTTTTTTCACTTTATTCTTTCTCTTGCATCATTTTGGGAGCATGGATGAAACTACTGGTGCCTTCATGCTTTCAGGCAATGCATATGAGGCTTCCAAGTGCTCACACCTTGCCTCTCTCCCCACTAGAATACATTAAAGATTACAGCAATATGCAACTTGCTTAACAACCTTCACATCAGGAAACAATTCCACACCATGCAGATAAAACCACCTGTCTGTGGTTCCCAGACTGAAAGAGGAAGAAGTGCTGCCAGATGCCACTAGGGAACATCCAGTGCAGGGTCGAGGCAGTGCTTGCACATAATTCCAACACAGCCCATGCAACCCCTAATGTAACTCAGAATGTGCTGCTAACTGGCCTTCCTGGCTCTGCAGGGCTTGCAAACCTCCAATCTAGCTGGAGCTGCTGTAACCCTTTATTTGATTCTCAAGTGAGGCCAGAAACCTTATCTCCTGTAGCTCACCCTCTAATCCATGGAGATCTGCCAAACCATTTACAGCCTGGTTTCACCTCTGACTGGTCCTTCTTTTGGGAGACTACTTCAGAGGTGGGTGATGCAATGCAGTGCTCTGTATGCCATCACATTTGATGCACGTGTTGCTTTCCTTGTTGGTATGACATAGTGCAAAGCACACAAATCTCATGTACAAGATATAAAAAACCTGGATGCATCTGCTGTCAGAAGAAGCTTTTCTCCTCTATGCTTGGGAAAATGTATGGCTTAAAGGTCAAGTCACTAAATTAAGATCGATAAAACACAGGTTCATTTTCTATTCCTGCCTCAGCATCCCTTATTTTAATCAAGTAATTTAGTTTTCCTGTCAACAAAACATGGAAAACATCCTGTCATGGTAGAGAAAATGAATCCTTTATAATTTGTGTTTAATATGGAGGCTATGGAGATGGATAAAATATGCACACACTTTCCATGTTCTGGCCATTTTTTCAGACAAGGTTTAAGCCTATGTCTTTGGCTCAAGCATCAGCAAAAGGCAGAATTCAGAAGCCCTGTCCTAGACCAGCCCCACCACCAGTCACTGGTGTTTACATATGCACTGGTGTTTACAGAGCTGTATCTACTTGGCAGGACTAATGTTGAAGTCACCATATCTGATCACTTGCACTGTGATGTCTCAAGAATCTCCAGCGCTACTGCTCTTCTCAGTGCCCCGTCCAGGTATCAAAAACTCCCTAATTCCTTATCTTCAATGCAATACAGAAATCCATGCAGTGTTTTTGACAGCTATTCTTCTATTCTCCCCACCATAATTTAATCTATTTTCAAGCCATCACATAGCATTGCAACATGAAAATCCAGCCTAGATCAGAGACCAGAGGAAGAGGATTGGTCTTTTGGAAGAAGCTGTTCAAAAGAGGTATGATGAGCCTTGGTGTTCCAGGTTTTCAGAAAATAGAGCAATACTGCTGTTAGGAAAGAACCATATGCAGCCTCAAATAACCCAAATTTTAAAGCCCTTTCTTGAAGAGTATTTTCTGTTTCAATGCCTATCTCAATTCCATAGTAATTCCAGGAAAAAAAATCACTACATCTGCATTGGGAGACAAAACCCAGAAATTTCAACCTTTACTTACTCTTGTTCCAAGAGTTCTCCAGACTTCAATTACACCAACATCTTAAAAGATATGTTGAGACTTTGAAAATAAGCTAGCTTGTCTTTGAAATACTTTGGTCTAAATATTAAAGCATATTATTACAAATAAATGTTAATACACCATATTTTCTACAGTAAAAAGGAGCAAAGTCTGTGAAAGGCCTGCTACCTCAGACACCATTACAATACAGATAAAACGCAAAATATTACTTAGTGGTATTTCAGCTTCAAAATAATCAATTAGGCTATATGCTATTTCCTCCTCTTTGGTACATAAGGTTTTGATCTAGCACCATTAGTCATCACAGTGTATGTGTCAGCTGATTGCAATGCAATAGGCAAAATCCCCAAACCTGCTTTTCTGTTGTTGTTCCCTGACTTATATTTAGGTCATAAGCAAAGACAATGGAATTTTTGGATAAAACTGAACTGTAAATCTTGTGATTTTCTGAAGATAGATTTTTTTTTCTTTAATGCATCTATTTAATAATGGTTCACTTAAAGACTATAAGCAACATAAGCTGGTACTTTTCTTTCTGACAAATGCATTTCAGTGGGTATTTTAGAGGGCCATATTTAAGTTCATCATCTAGTCAGCCTTGCTTTCTTCAGCTGTTCAGAGCAATTTATTTATCAAGAGCTAACTGAGGCAGACTCAGTTCCACCCTACATAGTGCACAAAATAAAAATACAGTTACTGCCCTAATTTAGTGACATTTCATACAGATCTGCATTTACACATGGTATAAGGCAGTGGAAAACCAGACTCAGTTAGATTCATGTTAAAATTTTGCCTCTTAGTGAACAGTGAATACTGTTATCCAAAAAACTGCTGAAAATTAATCCAAAGGAATTAAAAGCACCCGAACTATGAACTGAATAGAACTTATGAAAAAAAGTTCACTTTAAACACAGCAGTCCCATTTGTTCATCCTGGATCTTTCCTGGATTGTCTGTAAGTAGGTGCAAATTTTTAAAACACATCATTTTTTCTTACATAGTAACTTTTAAGCACTGTTTCAATCTAGCAGGCATGTTATCCTATCCCCGCTTACTTTCAAGTGTCATTTCCAATTAGAATACTTCTCCATATCTCTATTGGATCCTCTATTTCTGGCCTGTATCCGACTCTTAAGACAGAACTGAAGTAACATCTTATGGAAAGTGAGATGTAAAAGAGATTGCATTTTGCTTCTTGGCTTCTGCATTGCAAGAACAGCATGCTCATGTAGACAATAGCAATTTCAAAATGAAAAGCCATTATCTCTCACTTGAGTTGGAGAAGCTGCTTTCAAGGAATTTAATTTGTTTATCAGTACTTCTGAATACCTTTTGAAATACAAAACCAATTAATAAACCCAAAAAATTACAACAAAACACCATCATCTTCCTTCTCCATGGGAAAATTCAAGGTAATTCACAGCCTAAAATAGGTGGCTTGAAGATTAAGAAACCTTATCTCTCTTAGCATATCTGGGAGAGCCATGCTGAAAAAAGGTAAAATCCAGTTCTGAAAAGTACACAGGCCAGAAGAGTAAAAGGATATGTGTAGAGGGGAATATCCCTTTTTTCTCACCTGGTCCTTGAGCCTCTTCCATGATATAGATCAGAGATGACACCAGAGCCAAGGCGCTGAACATACTGCACCTTTGATCTCCCTTAAACACAGCACTTCTCCCTGGTCCTGGGCCTCCACCTTCACTCAGTTTAACCCCTTTCAATCGATATACAAACAGGGCTCTCCTCCAAAACTGAAATCACTTTCTAATAGCAGAGATTACTCTTGGTTTTGTGAAGGATGCAGCCTCAAAGGAAACAGTAAGAATTCTGTGATGTACAAAGCATATTAATAAGCAGCTAGGAACTGAAATCCCAACATGGACCAGATCACCCATCCTTTCAGTGACTTGTTCTCACCCCTGCAGGGCAGGAGGATGTGACCGGGCCAAATACATAATGGCACAAAAGCCAACCATTTCTTTGCAACACCACCATCTCATCCTAAGCTCCCAAAGAAGTCAGTGTTAGCTTTATTGGTTCATACACTGTTTTCAGCAAGGAAAGTCTGAAGCATTGCTGGCCAGTTCATTAAAACTGGTCTTAGAAATCCCAGTTTTCTCCATATTCCACACTTTGATTTCTAAAGGAAATCCTGCCTCATGCACACCAGAAGCAACAGCATTCATTTGTACATGTGCTGTTGATGTCCTTCACAGCATCCCTTGGCTTGTTTCCTCTATTATACATCCAAAAATTACTGAAGCTGGCTTGTTTTCTCCTTATGTATTGTCAACTTATAAAGTGTTTCTCAAAACACTCACTCGGCACATGCACTAAATAACACTTGGCTAACGGCATGAGTCCAGCTCCCACTCACAGCAAGAGCCTGCACTCCTAGATAAGCCTTGAGGCGTATCTTGACATGTGCTCCCCATTCCCATCCTGGACAGCACCTGTTTTGAGGTAATCTCTCCTATTTGAAAGAAGAATGGCTGTCAATTTTGCAACAGAAGTAGAGGAAGGCAGAACTCCAACTGAGCAATGCTTTGCAGATTACAATTAATCAAAACTGAGTATTTCCATACCACTGGCAAAGTTTCACTTCAATCATGGAAATGGTGAGATAACTGTACAAGGTGGAGGAAAAGTTAAAGCATTAAAAACAAAACAAACCAAACAAACTAACTCACAAATGTGGCCCAAAATAGACAATTCCAGGTTTGGATTCACATGGTCTAAGTGTTCTGAATCTAAATATATACCAAATATATACCAATCTATTAAAAAAAAATACTGATGCAACCCCTTTAAAGTGATTTTTTTTTAATGCAATGAGGATGCAGATGAATACAAAGACAGCATCTGCTACTCAGTGTCCAAGCTATATCTTTGCATCTTCCAGTTAATATCCTCCCTCTTTTGATGGCTTAGGTTAGCTGGGAATTTCTGTCCAAAACCAGCTTCATCCAGCCTGTTTACCCCAGTGAATGAATTACTCCTACCGTCGTGCCATGCAGAGTGCCAACACAATCTTCATTGCTTTCCAGCAATGGAAAAAGTAACTGGCAACTGCCTCCTGCAGCAGCTTCAAAGTGATCTCCTGTTCTGCCCACCACACACAGATGAGCCCCTTTGGACATGCAGGCACTTCCAGTCTGAGGGAACCCATCCAAGTGCCTCCCATTTTTTGACCACATGATGGGAATATGTGAAAATCATCCTCACAAGTGAAATACAAGAGACACCACTACCCCAGCTTGCATGGCTTCTCATACAGTAATCATGAACCTGATCTACACAATTCAAACAGTCTCGCAAAATTTGAGAGTTTCAACAGAAAGAAAGAAGACTAATCCTAAAATAGCAAATCTCTTGGGATTCCTGTGCTAGCACCTAGAATGAGCACCTGCTCAACTTCCCCATTGACAAAGCAACTTTTGGGTAGCCTGCACAATAGCTGGAAAGCAGAACTCCACCAAAAGCTTTTGTGAGCTTTGCGGTATAAAACAAACACCTTATCTTCCAAAGCACAGCCTAGGGGTCAGTGAAATTTTCCATAATGCACTGAGCAGACTTCCTAACCCAGCTCTCCTCCTAAGAGCAAGGCCAGCCTCAATATCAGTGGTCTCCTTGAGAGTACAGCAGGATTTAGCAAAGCTAACAAACTAATAACCTTTGAGGCTCTAAAGCATCAATTTGATTGCACAGCACTACATGTAACTCACCTTTTCTACATTTTTCTTACTCTCACTTAAATCCCAGTTTAGTAACCTTTCATAATTATAAAACCAAGCTGCATGACTGCCAATGTATAAAGAAAAGCCAAGTGTTTAATAGGATTAAAAAAAAATTCTATTCAAACACAAAACTACTAGGGACGACAGCATGACAACAAGGTAAAGCATGAAATATACTATTCATCTTACTGGAGTTTGTTCTGTTAAAAAAAATGGCTACAAAATTTATTTAAGGCTAGATTAGTTCAGTGCCCTTTATCCTGGCTTTTTTAAAATTATAAACAAAATTCATAATGCAGTAGACTTCATAGATGGGTTTTTGCCTTGATGGCAGCAGCACATGTCATGTATCTCCAATCATATGAAACATCCTAAGCGACTTACACAGAAGGGAGCAAAGCCTGGAACCAAAACAAAGGAAATCCCTTTCTTCTTTACATCCTCTATCTTTTTAAAGTATTCTGCAACATTTTATTTTCACAGTTGCAACACTAAGTATTTAAGCATGAGGTATGTGAGCTAACCAGGTAAGAGATTGGATGAGTCAAAGATTAACTTTTTTAATATGAAGAGAGACACCATTTCAAAAGATGGCAAAGCATCTGAAAACTGTTTTAGCAATTTGTTTTACATTAGATTATGGTGAAAACTGAGATGGTGTTAAAATAGACAGAAAAATAGAAACCTGGACCTTCTAAAATGAAATTATATCTTTTGGCCTTTATGTATCATTATTAGCTGATACTATATAACTATTCAAAATAATGGGAAATATTAAACCAAGGTTTGCAACAGTAAGTCAAATGAAAAACCCTTCAACTTAGCAAAAATTTAGATTTAAAATCCAAACCTTCAGATTTTCAACCACATTTCTTCCCAATTATATTGTTTGCAGTGTCCCAAGGGCTATACTATAGGGATTGCACAAAGAGATCTGTTCACAAATTAAGCACCTATAATTTGAACTTACTTTGAAGAAAGGATAAGATTGGAATGAAAGTTATTCTCCCTGGAACTGGCTGCTCTTTGAAGAGTAGAACAGTTAAACACAAATCTGTGTACTAAATCTGAATACCATTTATAAATTTTATACAATTAATTTCTAAAAAGTACTGAGCATTTTAATTATTATTTCTATACAGAACAGTAGAAGAGATTGCACAGTACTCTTAGGGTGTTTAAAGTTACAGTCTGCAAAATTTTGTCTCCCTGGAATCTGCATTTTAAACTACTTACACAGTTGAGAGCGTGTCGCATTTGAGCATCTTCAAAGCAAGATCCATTGTGCATGAAAGACAAGAGTTCAAGTTGCAGGAGAGTAAGAACCACAGGAAATTACCAAACATAAAACACACACCAAACACAAAGTTAAAGACTGTCAGAAGGTAAGGGCAGTTTGGATACACAGAACAGTCAAGAAATTTTCAGACAAGACATTAAAAACCCCAGCAGTTCATTGAGTTGGAAAGACAGAAATAATTCCAGATGGCAACAAAGCTGTTCCCTCTGCCACACCTGCCACGGTGGCAGGATGCAAGGCAGGTTGGAGAAGGCAGTTCTGCTGGAACTGAGCCGCAGGAGACACAGTGGACAGAGATTGCTGGACTAATAAACAGCCCCTGTCGGGAAACCAAGCAAAGGCAGTTTCGAATTACCTCTGGTAGCAGATGGGCAAGTAACCGAAGGGTTTGAACTGTTTGATTTTTACGGCAGTGTGAGTAAACAAACAGCTTTATTTTGTGTGTGCTAGAAACATATTTCGCAGCAGGAGAAATTAATGGTGAATGCCACAGGAAACTGTATCACACAGAAATATTTCTGAGAGGGTTGGAAATGACACATTAGCACATGCAAGGTCAGTGAGAAACTGTTTTGTGGCTAAAAGTGATTGATTTAAAAAGACTGTCAACAAATTAAAAAAGAGCTATCCTAAAGAAAAGTTATAAGGATATTTGCTCATTTTCTGATCAGAAAAAAAGAAAGCATAAGGTCCTTACTTCTGGTAGAAAACCACTGAAAATTGAGTGCAAGGCACAGCGGAAAAGAAAGAACTCTTCTAGGTATGTATACATGTCAAAAACTAATGGGCGACTTGCATTATAGTTTTATTTATAAGTTTACTTGCATCATCAGTTTAGAGCTCTAGGCAAAGCTAATTTTGTACAGAATTGGACCCAGGCAAGTGAAGCAGAGGTATTCTGCTGACTGGGAGCAGAAAGAAAAGGCTGAAACAGATCCCGCATCTCAAAGACAATCACCCATCACTCTTAAAGCCAAATCCAAATCATTGGCTATTCAAGATCAAAATTAAAGAGTTTCCTAATAACATTTAAACAGTGAAAATGCTGTGTGTCTACATAACCAAAAGGAAGAAGTTCTAGCCTTTTTTAAGGTAAAAGAATTTCCCCGGGGGCTAAGAATGGGGAATGTCTGTCCAAGAAACAAAATATCACTTGAACATTTGCAAGCTATTACAATGGAAGTTAAAATATTTGAAACAGAGCTGTTATGTTAATGCAGCAGTGCTATCATTCACAAAAAAGGCTAAAATATTCTGGTTGCACTGACTTTCTTCTCCCAAGTCTCCCCCTACCATCTTCTATATCCTAATGCATCTTTGACATTTGACACTACCACACATCCTCCTCTTTGTAAAATAAGTCCCTGTGAGGTCTTGCTCTTTCTTTGCAAAGTATGATGATAGTGGGAAATAGAAATTTCAAGTCTCAGAGCCTTTTTCTAAAGATGGGTAGTACAAAAAAATTCCACCTGATAACTTGCTTCTTATTTGAGGTGAGCCAAGATAGCTCTGTTGTGTCTAGCAATTACTTTCCAGTTGATGGACAAAGAAATTTATATGTCAAAATAAAAAAAAAAAATTAAAATCCCATCTGAAAAATGACAGAAGCCAATGAGGTCCTGGGAAAATACTTTTCCCGAGAATTGTATTGTTCATGTTGCATTTTCGAGCAACAAGAACATATGCTGAGGTCAAAGGTTTCATCTGCACAAGGAAATCAGAAAAAAAAAACCTGAAGAATCACAGCTCGAGAAAGTTATGCATCAAGAGATATTCTGGGTCTTAAATTCATTCAGATGATTTTACCCACACTTTACAGACATGGCCCTAGCATGCATCATGACTGCTCATATGGCAGAATCTTGGCGTAGTACCAGTTTTGGTGGAGGGATGAGTTACTTATGGAAGAAAATACTCTTTTCAATCATAAATTATTCTCATGGACTTCTCAGAGTCTTGGAATATTAGCACCAGGGGAAAAGGCAACAATGATTGCACAAATTATTCATACAAAGACTCTGATATTAAACTAGACACATATTTAAAAACTGACAGTGAGATAGTTTATTGATCAGTAAATGGAACAATTCATAAGGAAATGCTGCCTACTGATGTCTATTTACTGCACTGCATGTAACTGATATGATCAGCTCAGATTAAGGAAGGTGCATTGACACAGCAGAATACGCAGGCTCTCCATACCTCACCTTTCAGCCTCAGCTTGGGAGCATGAAGATTTCAGTCCTATAAACATGCAATGCCTCCAAAAACCTATTTCTTATCTGGGTCAAAGAGGCACAGGCACTGACAAAGCCCCATTTTATCAACTTCTGAAAGATTCCCTTCCTCCAAAGACTAGAATCCAGAGTCTTCCACCTTTTTCTTAGACAAACTGTTGAGAGTTTAGCCAGGAAGATCCTTTAACACAAGAGACAGTCTGCAAGCACTAGAACATGTACACCTTGACCCAAAGTCCTAAGAATATATCCTTTCATTATGCTAATTGTCATAGCAATAGAAGATTAAATTTGCGTGGCATTTTCTGGAAACTAACAGATCATTTTATTTCCAAAGAATGTATGCTGTTATTTGCTACCATTATCACTTGAGGAAAATCTGTTGTTTGCAGCATTAAGAGAACACAGGCATAGTCAGTTCAAAGAAAGATGAAAACCTCATAGAAAATGCATCATCCTCGTATGTGGAAGAAATTGAAATAGAAAAGTTTCTGACGGACAAAGCTGGCACAAGGTATATTAGAGATTTCTGTCCCATCTAGAGGGTTCCTGCAGTTGGGAAAACAAAAGGACCTAGCTTGAACTGTGGAGAATGAAATGAGTAGAAGAACTTCCTGAAATACTAGAAAAACCCAGCACTGATTTGTTATTTACAAAAGTATAAGGGGTGGTAAATAGTATAAATTTGTACTTGCATAAGCTTAGCAACTGAACAATAAAAGGGTTTTAAACATATTATGAACACAAAATTTCTTCAACAATGTAGTTTAAATACAATCATGACAGGGTATTATGGGACTTGTGCTTCTCTTTGCAACAGCTAAAATGATACAAGCATATATCTGTGCAAATACAACTGAGTGTATCACCTCAGTTCCAAGCACTCCTTCTAGACAATGAGAAATGCTCTGATGATTTCTAAAATAAAACTTCCCCCCTAACACAGTGGAACACCCTTTGTAATGGAAAATTAATTCTAACATTTTCAAGCTAACAGCTTGTTTTCTTCAACATTAGTATTGTTGGACTCTGGATCCAGAACCGAATTTCATCCAGCTGAAATAAGGTCAAAATCAATATTCCTACTGCGCAAGGGAAGTTTAAATCCTGCTGGAAAAAAAAAAAAAAAGTACTGTTAACTTCTGGTATGGAGAAAAAAAAAGACAGTGTAAATAAAATGCTATGAATACTTTAGTTCTTAAACACTAACTTCAAAAACAGTGAAAAATTCACATGAAGGTTTGGATTACACGCATTCCTTGTATTACCTACTTGAATACTAGTAATGGTAACAGTTACTATGCACGTTATTAATGCTCAGATGTAGACATATGGGAGAAAACTTTAACATAAATATTATGAATGTCCAAAAGGTTATTTATTCTTAAAGGATGAAACCAATCCCATGTTAACCCTTTTGCTTAATACTGTGCATGTCCACATTGTATGTTGAATATAATAATAAATCAACTGTTAAAAGATAGTGCTTAAACTACACTGATACCTATAGTCTGTGTGCCATGCTCCCTAGCTGACAAATTCACATGAACTATACTGCCACCCTCCCCATAAGACTCTATTTGCCAAACCTGGCATTTTAAAAGTGAGACAGGCAGATAAAAGGTCTGTGTCAATTTACACTAACAGAAGGACAAATTTCAAAGGTCTTAACGCTATGCCACTCAAATAATGTAAGTTTTTCTGCTAATTTCACAAAAAAGAAGTCTGTGTGCATTGCTGTTACATGAACAAAATAGTTCTGCCAATGTAAGGGCTCAGTCTCTGCACTTACAGCCTGCAGAACTTGCCCACTGCTAAATGCTATATTGGGATTAACCAGCACAGCCCACCGTAAACTGGTTTGTTTGTTGGCTTTTAATTTAAACATGTTGACAAGGTGTGAAAACTTGTATTATTACTGCCAAAGCTCTGAGAAATGTCCACTTTGAAAAACTGTGGACAGTAAGAAAGTAACAGAGAGATGTTGGTGAGATGTACCAGTAACAGCCTCATGATGCTTCCTTCGGTAAGAGAAGTCACTTAATGCTGATGCACAACAAAGGCAATTTTTTGCATATGGAAGCAAGTTAAGTTTCATCATATCTCCTCAAACCAGGAAAAAGTCTCTAAAACAATACCTGAAAAACCACCATGCATCCCAAAGAGGATAATTTCTCATCATGCCAATAAGAGTATTCCACAGTTTGTGGGTTAATGAAAAGTTATTATATTGGAAGATTTTTATAGGTCCAACAGAATTTGATTGAACAATTGCAGATGCCGGGTTCCTATGCCTTGGAGGGACACAATTTTATACAGGATATATTCAACCAACAGCAACACTCAGTGTAGCAAGTAAAATGCTAGATATAGCTTGTGTAAACCATAAGAAACTAAGAGACACTTAATTTAGAAGGGCACACCTGTGTCTAAATGAAACTATAGAAAACACATTATCACAAATATCAGCTGCTATTACATTGTCCTAAAGTATCTTTATACTATAAAAACTGGTGTAACAGGAGCACCTACTACACGAAACTTGCAAGAAGTGAACATTTCTCATAAGAAGCTTAAAAGACATTAGAGCTTCAGCATCTCTGAAATTTCATTCCAGTTAGACACCTTAGAGAGGAAGGATGCTGGTAAAGAGGTCTTGCAAAACCATGAGGTGCTCCTTCAAAACAGAGATCATCTGAAACAATTACTGGTTTGCATTCTAACATGTATTTTGCTTGAGTCTACAACCATACTTAATATCGTACCAAAAAAAAAAAAATTACTGAGGCAGGACAGGAAAGAGTTCGTAGTCTGAACACCATCACCTGCTATCCCTCATCTTATTTAAAATTGTGTTGAGATCGAGCGTTTTCTGACAGCGACATGACATGAAGCCGCACACTGCCGCAGCCTGCCTCCCCTCCCGCAGCCGCAGCCCTGCGTCCGTCCCCGCTCCGACCGACCTCGCCGCACAAGTTTAGGGGGAAAGGGGCAGTATGTGGCATTTAGGTCCTAGGCGAGGTTTACTGCGCGGGCTGTTACGCCAGTCCGGCGGTACAGGAACAGGCTCCCTTCCCTCCCCGACACCAGGTACAGCCGCGCACTCCGCACCCGCCGCCCCGCAGCCGCTCACAGCGCGGGGCCGCCGGAGCCGCGTCCCACCGGCGGCTCTGCCCGCACCTGCCCCGCTCGCTCCCACCCTCTCCCAGAGGCGGTGCAAGGCAGCGCGGTAAGGGACGGGCGCGGAGCCCCGCGGCAGCGCGGTAAGGGATCTCCGCGGAGCCCCGCGGCAGCACGGCCGGGGCGCGCCGCCTCCCCAGAGCGTGGAGCGCGGAACCGCGCCGAGCGCTTCGCCTTCCCGGCGCAGGGCGGCCGCGGGGTGGGCAGCCGGGAGCACCCACCGGGGATGGCCAGGTTGGTGAGCGGGGTGCTGTGGAGGCTGCCCGGCAGCGCTGCCATCCAGTCGGCGAAGAGCAGCTCGTTCTTCCCCTGCGACGAAGCCATGCTGCCGCCGCAGCTGTACCGCCGCCGCCGCTCGTTCCAACTAGCCCAGTCCCGGCCACGGCCACGGCCACCGCCACTGCCACAGCCCCGCCGAGCCCGGGCCCCGCCCGCCTGGCACCGCCTCCCCCCGCCCCGCCGAGCCCCCGCCATCTCCCCGCGGCGCGGCGTGAGAGCCCTCGGGGCCGGCACCGTGCGTGGCGCGACCGGACGGCACCGCCGGGCTCGGCCCGGACACTCGGTGGGCGATCCCGCCCCAAGTACCGCGGGGGTCCGGGGAGGGAGCGGCATCACGGCCCGGTGGTGGCGGGTTCGCACCGCCCCGGTCCCGGGCCCCAGCGCCCCGGCCCGGGCCCGGAGCCGGCAGCAGAGCCCGCCCCGGGAGCGCGGGGCTGCCGCCGGCCGGGAGTGCGTGCCTGGGATGGCGCTCGGGGCCCCGGCTGGCGGCTGGTGGCCCTGGGCCTCAGCAGAACCTCTCTGACCTTGGCGATGGTTCGGTTGAATGCCCCGCGCCGGGACCCGACATCCCTCGCAGCCGGCTCCCGGGCAGCCCCATCTGCCCCTGATACGAACAAGTATCTCTTTTTGCAATGACTTGTTCACACGAAAAAAATCGGGCCACCTTAGTTGAACATGCCGTGGAGATCCAATTTTTTGGCAATAATTTTTTATTCTTCTTTGAGGATGATGCAAAGTTGTGTCTTCTATTATCATCTCCAGCCTGCCTTTGGAGAAACATCTTAGTGTTGGCAGTAAGGAAGCATTTGCACGGTTGCCTCAGGATGGATGAATGATGAACCTTATAAAGCTCTGTGAGCCATTTTGAACTGTTAGAAAAAATGTGGCCTTTTCACCTTCAGCATTACCCATTTCTGTGAAAGTTGTTTATACATGTGTAGAAGTTCATATGGGGGAGCTGTCAAAAACAGTGCCTAAAGAGAGAGCCATGATTGAGGCAGGTTCACCTCATCGGTTCACCTTGAATTCTTATGAGGGTCAGCTCTGGTTCTGTAGCTTGCGTTCTTACTCAAACCTTTCCATAACAGCTGAGTTTGAAAATAAAACTTCAGGGAACAACTAATAATAGCCCTCCCTTCTCTCTCTGTCTACAAAGTTTCCAGAGCAAGTGTGATGAGAAACTCATCCTTTGGCCACAATTTCATGAAAAGTGAGTGACTGTTTCTGAGGTATTTAAATAAAGGAAATTTTGCTGACTCACTTTTTGCAATAGAAATAGCTCTTGAGGAGGGATTTGACTGGGGAAATGTGATCATATGGTTGACCTTGGGGGAGATGTTGAGTCTGGTTTGAACAGTACATGAAAAAGGGGGAGGAGAAAGCAAACAGCCACCAAGGCCTGTCAAGTTTTTGCAGTCCTGTTTCCTGTGTATGAAGATTCTAATCTGCCCCTTCCAAAATCACTGATATTAGCAAGCATGAAAAAAAAGACAAACCCACATTCTGGATATGAAGACATAAACCTCACTAAAAACATGGAAGATATTACTCGCATAAAGTTAGAAGATGTTACCTTACATCATCCTCAAAGAAAGGAAGAAATTATAGTAAAAATTTCAAGATTTTAAAGAGCATTCCAGTAAGGCTCAATTAATGTTTCTGTCAACATGATTACATCAAATCAGATTTGTTATTTAAGGGGCAAAGTTGTTCATGAATTGCACTGGTCACCTGGAAAATTGCTGATGAATTTTCATCCATTTCACTATGTGGCCTATCTTTTCTGAGACGAAACTGAAGTATATATCTTTTTGAAAGATTAAACATGTTGCTAGTGCTGTTGTTGATCTCTTACGGTCTCTGAAGCTTTGGGGATAGCTCAGAGCAAAATAAAACAAATACCAGCAAACTCATCACTTTAAAATGTATTAATATGTATAATAATGTCTAAAACTACCTTTCAGTAGTGCTTTCTACTCTGATGAAGACTTGTAAATATCCCACTCTGTACTGACTAGAAACCTGTTGGCATTTGCTTCTGCAAGTAATTTGGGCTTTTGTATCTTCTTTTTTTAACACTCAGAGTAAGATTCTTAATAGTCTGGATTTTAAAACCATGGATACTCTGCTTCATGAAAACTGGCCCACTCTAATGTGTCTCACAGAAATCATTCTTGAAGAGGTCTGCCTCTGTTTGTAGTGCAATGTAACTGCTAAGATAGCAGGCTTAAAATCTGTCTTTGAGTCTCTATGAACCTGGGAGTCACAGGCTTAAATCACAGGCCTAATTTGAAGGGAGGTGGGAGGGGAAAGGAGACTTTTATGGGACAGAAAGCGAGAAACATTCATAGAGCAAACTAAGAAACACTGACTTGGAAGCTTTGACTTCAAATAAAAAGGTATGTTTTTTAGATTTTCAGTGGTATGAAAAGCATATTTTTGTATCTGCTTGGGAGGTGTTTAATGAAAAAAAGGCAAACCATTTATCTTGATTAAAGAGCATCTTATTGTGGTTTTGTTTGAATCTGTTATTTGACTCATTTTCACTGATTTATAAGCAATGATAGCCTGTAAATCAAAGGCAGAATATCTATACAACATTTTGTTCCTATTTAAAAACAGTAAGAAACAAAAAATCACATTTTTGACTATATTATTGAAATCCTTACACATAGCAAATCTGAACTGTTAAAGAAAGTAGATTCCAGGAATGAAATAATTTTAAAGCTTGAAAATATCAGGTAAAATGAAAATTAAAAGCAAGATACAAGAAAATGCCATCTTTGCTCTTTTATTCACAGCTATGCTGAGCTCACTGAAGATGCCATGAAGAGATGGAAAATTGAAATTGTGCTATCTGTTCATCATGTTCTGTGCTTTCTCCAGTCTGCAGTGTGTATGAATAGAGACACCTCTGCTTCCATGGAATGGCAAAATAGAGTAATTTAGCAAATAGGAATGTTGCTTCAGCATTCAAAACTAATTATACTATTAAAAAATACTTACTGTTGTTTTTATTCTCCTAAAAAAATAGCATTTTAACAGTATACATTCACAGTTATTCTTTTTCATTTTAGCAATCACATAGTTTGCTTTTTCATATGTCCTTGGCATCTGTTTAAATCATGTGAATAACAAAGGACTAACAGGATCTTTTTCTGTAAGTTACATAAAGTACATTCCACTCTGAAAGGTAAAAGAAAAAATTACTTAATGGGGCATTGTATTTCTGTGACTATCCTATTATATAGAAAAAGTATTTATTTACTTTAAATATATTGTTAATGAATTCAAAATGAGTCTTGGAACTGAAGAATTTGTATTGTTTAAACACTTGAACTTTTTCAGTGGATTCTGCTTCTGGTTGGTTTCTTCCTCCTTCTTACTACTCATTTCTATTATTAGAAGTTTTTCAGAACAAATCCTGGCTGCGATCCCATGTTTGCATCTCTCATGGCTTTCAGTGACTCTGTCGGTAACATTTGGGCAGTAAAGCCTTTCCCGTTGTGTGCAGCTGAGTTGCTAATTATATTTTTGTTACTTGGGAAGACAATGGATCCATCATATTCTCAATTTTGCTATTTCTCATGGCGAACAGGTATAACAAGTGGGAAAAGTACATAAAATCTCAAAGAGTCAAAGTAGATTGATTGAATTAGATAATTCATTCAATAGCCATATGGGTGAATAGAAGTTGTAACAGGTATTTTGTTGTTATTTTATACTTTCCCCGGCTACTTTGAGAATCTCATCCTGCATTCATTAAGCAATCTCTTTTTAGCAGTATTTGTCCTGTCAAAACAGATTACAAAATTCCTCCGTAATCAGAGACCTTGTAGAAACAGGAAAATAGTATTTTTTTCATTTTATCTGAAAGAATAAACCTGTTTCTGATTTTCAAGCAGAAGAAAATGTGGTTTATTCTGTACTCTGATTCGTTATTCTCTACTGAGAAAACTGGAGCATCCTTGCTTGTGCCAGTAATGAATTTAAGAAAAAATATTTGTCCCAAGCAGCTGACAAATGTCAGGATGATGCTGTTATCCCTACTCTCTTGTGATAAATTACACTGACTGGGAAGATGATGGGTTAATATAAAGGTACAACACATGTTTTTACTTGCATACTTTATAACCAAAGCAAAGACATTACAAAAATATACAGAAAATTAGGTAAGATGTATAACAAGACAGTTTGTTATAGTTAACCAAATTCTGGAAGCTTGAAACAAACAGGATAAAAGGCAAATTAGAGTCTTTGTATCTAGTCCTTAGGTGGAAATTTCACCTTAGATACTTCTTTCTAAAGAGTGTTTATCAGGTTTCTGGAAGAAGGTTTATTTTGTCTTTTTCTTTTTTAATTTTGTTAAGCAGAATCCTGCTATGTCTCACCTAGCATCAAAGCACACCACTGGCTACTTTTTTACCTGGTTAAAAACAAAGAGGTTTGGTTGTGTTGGTGTTACTGAAAAGACTCTAATGGCATTATCAAGAACAGCAGTGGCAGAACATGAAAAACTGTATTTTCCTAGAACCAGTGCTATCAGGTCACAGCAAAGTATGTAAATTTGGTGCATGGAAGGGTGAGACAGAGATTGTTTTTTATTTCTAGACCAACTTGACCATGTTTAAAAGGTTTCTGTAGAAGCTCATGAACATTTTGTCATGAATAAGTGTTTCTGAGACTTGAAGGCCCTATGTTTGGCATGGTTAGGAGTTTGCAGAGAAAGCTTGATTCAAGCATTTGAATGTGAGCTCATTCTCTAGGTAGAAAACTGTTGTTTTATTGAAAACAAAAGCAAAATGAGATAGTTTAGTGGTGGGCTTACCACAGGCAATGCAGAAGGAAGCATCAGTGCTGATCACAATCCTTGTAGTCTCCCAACACAGTGTTGACATGGTCACAAAAGACCTTATCAACATGAAAATATCTACCTTTAGTTAAAAAAAAAAGCTTGAGAAACCCAAAACAACCTCTCCTCTGCTATGTTTCCCAGCCCTGTCAAAAAGGAATGAGAAGTTTTTGAGGCAGTTAGATACTCTGTGACTCTACTTAGTTTTGTCAGAAAACACAACCCTTTGCATGAATACAAAATTTTGAACAGTCTAACTAAAATCTTCACTAAAAAGTAATAAGAGACCAAACATTCCAGAAGATTGCTTGGATGGTGTCAGGTCTGCTTGGGCATTATAACTAGCACAGGCAAATTAGGAATGTTCAAGGCAGGGTAAAGACTGTTAAAAATGCAAGACCAAACCAAGTGGAATAAAAAAATATTTTCATTGACTATACATTGTGTTACCACATAGTGGTAAATAAAAACAAGACCATACACAGAAAAATCAGTGAAAGTTGCAGGAATTAAATGGATGAGATAATCAGAAGTAGATAATGCTTGCAGGATTTTATAGTGAACCACCAGAAACAGAAGATGCAATCTGCTTGTATGTGTAAATCATTTAGGATGTAGTTCAGAACTACCCTGCATGGTATTTAGAGAGAAAAGAGGAAAATAGTATTTCTAAATAGATATTACTTTTTCATCTGTCAAGGTATGGAAATTAATTGCTATAAAAAGAAACACTTCTTTTACAACTGTTTCTTTACCATTAAGATATTTAGAGTGGCATTTTGTAATTGATCCTGGATTTGACTAGCAGTAGACATACTATTGCATAGTTCCCATCTCTTTGCTGTATGATTACTTTTAAAAGAGTAGACATCTGTCAAACAGTTCATGATCTGTACTAAGTGTTTTTTAAAACATTTTTAAAAAATGGGAACTTCATTAAATGAGAAAATTGTGAAAGCAAATAAATGTATAATGACTGCTTAAGCAATGAGTATTAGGCAATAATAAGTATTTTTATTTCTGTACCTGTTGGAGAATAGTCCAAAATCAGTGAGATGATGAAAATGCTCCACTAAATTTGGATCTCCTGGATGTAAAACTAGTATCAGTTGGTTAACAGCTGATGTACCTACTGTGCTTATATCCTAAGCCACTGGAGATGAAAATATTTTCTGTTTTTAAATAAAAAAGATGATGGATGACACAGAAGAATTTTCAACAGGAGCTGCAGTGTGTTAACAGTGGTCACTTCCACTCTTGGCTACTGGAGTCATGTTACATGAAGAAAGATGCATGTCTGCATCCCAGATGAGGCTTTCCAAACAAGCTCTTGCTGTTTGAATGGTAATGAAGCACTCCCAAAAGGTGTTGAAAATAGTCAGCAGGACTGATAAGACTTTTAGCATATGACTCAAATCAGTGTGCGAGCCACACTTCATGGGCTGCAGTTGGTGCCTGCCGAGTGGATGAGAGGTCATGTTCCTTTTAAATTACACGTACCCCATGATCAGTGAGCAGTGCTGTTGTTGCAGTCTGGCATTTGCAGGTTGGGTAATGCAGCATGCAGGGCAGTGTCTCAACCCCAAACAAAAGGGTGGTGCATCAGACTTCTCTAGGGGAACAGGTTGGTACAAATGCTAGAGAAAGAGAGGTGACAATTACATGAAAGAAGAAAACTTTTGCATGGTCTGCTCTTCCCCACTCCACTTTGTGATGTGGTGGAACACTACGTGGTCATTACTCAAGGTGCAGCAACATAAAACTTCTTACCTGAAGCCAGGGATTTTTTTTTTTCTAGCCAAGAAAGTAGGGTGAGAGAGAATAGGAGATAGAACAGCAGAATGGAAAATGTGAGTGATAGCAAAGAAAGGAAAGGATTCCCCCATAAGCATGGAGAAAGTTGATATCCAAATGTGGTGGTATCACCAAGAGCTTAGAAATCAAGTTTTGGGATTTATATCTGCCCTGGACGTTCATTCTCAGGGTCAATGGAGTGGAGGAGCTGGTCTTGCTTTTCCTTTACAGAGTGTCTGTTCCACTGCCATCTAACTCCTGGTTTTTCTGGATTCATCTCCACATCCCACTGCTTTGAATTACTGCCTCACCCTTGGACTTCATGGCAAATTAAGTTACGCACTTAGCACTTTAATCTCATGACTGCACTCTACCTAGTGGACCATTCCAAAAATCTGTAAATATTTCTAGCTAGAGACTGGAAATCAGACATCAGTTTCTGAAAGAATTCTCTGCCTTCAGGACTGGGCTCTAATTGCTGTTCATCACAACTTGCTACTTGTTAAAAACAGTTTCATTAAATGCAGCGCAGCTCAGGATTATCAAGATAATTAAGTTTGCAATGATCCATATGACACTGAGTGAATAAAAGCTATCAGGAATTCCTAATATGAGTACAATCCCCTTAAGACTAAAATTCATTATTCTTTGCAATATAAAATCAAACATTTTAGTGTCTAGGCCACAAACTATTTTCCCAGTTTTCTCGGGGGAAGAATTGAGATTTCATAGGCCAAGGGATTAAATAGGATCAGAGGTTTTTACCCAAGTAACCAACAGGCACCATAAACCAATGCAAAGGACAGAAGGTGCAGTCAGAGGCTTGCTCTGGCCGGCCTCCTTCATCTGCTCATCAGCAGGAAGGAAAGCCTGCAATTCACCCGCCTATATGCTGCATATGCTGCACGATTCCAGCAGCTCTTAAAGGTTGCAGCTTTAATACATTGACTCTGACAACCTGACAGTATTTTAGCAATGTTCTCCCATTTAACCATTTTTACCCTTTTTCATTTCTTGCAGTAGCTTAGTAATCAGAATAATGCCTTCATCCACTGAAGCACCTACTGTGGCTATATCCTAACAAAGAGGGTTTCAGCACCTGTTTTTTGGGATTCAAGATGATAAAGTCTGGTTGTGTTTTCTTGACGTCCTGAAGCCTGTTGAAATATACACATCAGTCAAATTAAAAGTCTTTAGATATGATTAAGTAAAAATGGATCACAGCAGCACAGCAGAGGGAGGGATGAGACCATTTAGGATGAGCAGCTGGAGGAAACAACAGCGCTTTCACCCTTGCCCCCTAGACTAGCATGGAGCAGGGAGTGTGGCTGTTTCTGCCTTATCCCTACAACAACCACTGCAAGCACTGTGGGTCACCCACTGTATTTATTTAGGTGAGGAAAATTACTCATCAAAAGTGGAGTCTAAATTCCAAGGCTCACTTGCAAATCCAGAGCATCACCTCGATGATCAAACAAAGCCCCACTGCTTCCCATAATAGCACTGGGCAGCTCCTTTCCTTGACACATAGATTGAACTCAGCATACCGTCACTTTGCCGTAATATATGTCTGAGTTGACAGACTCAGACATATATGCGTGAGGTTTTTTTCAGATACTCAGTTTTCTATTTACAAGTTTTAAGGGCAATAGAGAAAAGCAATTCTTTATAGAAATAGATATTCCCTGTCCTATCCACAAACCAGTCGCTTTAACAGGTGCTTTGCAAGGGCCGGACAGGTCAGAGCATGACTGTGTTATAATGCGCAGTGTCTTCTCTTCTTCACGTTGGCTCCTGGCCCTGTGGAGATTAGTGGGGGCTCAGTCCAGACAAGACAATGAAAAGCAAAAGAATTCTGCACAAATCTGCACACAGACATATAGACCTCACCGAAATATTCTTTCTTGTGTGTGTGAAGCAACAGATTTCCAATTTTTTGCTACTGTGGAAAACAGAAACTTAATTCAACCAGTGAACATGTTGTCTTCATTCACCTGGGGGAGATCCAAGGCATTTGCCTCATGGTGATTAAGAGCTTTGCAACCCACCAGTGCCTACAAAGGCACTGTGAAACAAAGAAGGCTTAGATGGACTTGGAGGAGTGGAAGAAGCTGGAGATGAAAGCCCAGTGTTCAGTTTCATTACTCTGCAGACTAAAGAAAAAGTCTTTCTGAGCAGAGCACAGTGGCAGAACATAACAAAGCATTTATTATTGCATTCAATTAGTACTAGGTTCAATTTGAAGATGGTTAAGTAGCCTTTTGTTTTCACAGGATTCTTTTTCATTTGAAGTGTGGTGCAGCTCTGTGTAAATCAACAGATTTTTATAAGTGTACATATGTAATCATGTCAAAATCAGAAAACACATATGTACGAGAAGAAAATGGACATTGATTCTAGGCATAAGTACTCTGTTTGAAATCTCTGTGTGGAAAGGATTCAGCAGCAGCTGAATTGTAGAGATAGAATGCTGAAGTCTCCTCACTGTTGTGTTAAGCTTATAGTATCTGAGAAACATGAGCATTGATGAGCTTGCTATTCCACGAGCCACATGAAGGGAGAGAAACACCAAAACTGTGTCCTGGTTTTAGAATTCAGTTTTTGGAAGAATCTTCCACTGTTGAAAGGGAAGTAAGAGTGAGAGTTTTATGAATGGTCTAGATGATAAATAACTTGAATCGCACACAGGCTGAGGAGTTACAGTTCAAACCCTCCGCCATCTGAAGCTGATGGGAGACAGACAACCTGCACAAGTGCTGTTTTGGGTTTCCCTACAATGTTGCAATAGTTTTGTACATAATTCATTTGCAAAACAGATCGAGTGTTATGAAAGGGGAAGGAAAAGCAGGAGCTACTTTTTCTATTGCAAATGACAGTCAGAAATACTCACTGATCTGCATCAGTTTTATTCCCTGGAACCAGACTTTGGATCTCAGGTTGAAAATTTTCTTGCATGTGGGGAGACAGATGTCTTTAAGACATGATACTAAAGAAAAGCTTCGAAACCAAGCTGCCCCCAGGAAGAGCATTTTGAGAAACACAGCTCAAGCACACACACATGCAGTTGGAAGCCCATCTGAATGTAGTTCACCACTCACACTAAAGGGGTTTCAACACTCTGAGAGAATAACTAGTCACCACCAGAACTCTCTTTTCCAGTACTTCTTTCTATAAAATATTCTAGAAATTCTCCTTATAGGGAGAAGCTGTTTGAGCAACTTTCAATAAATTAGAGTTTAGTTGAGATTGGTTTGAAGTGCCACCTTCTCTCTGATGCACGCTGAGGAACTGTAGGACAAAGAAGGAGGATAATTAAGAAAAATATGAGAGCAAAGGATTTCAGAAGTTGTGTGTGCTCCAGCACCAGGCAAATGGTTTGCTGATTGAAGTAGAATGCCTTTGGGAAAAAAATCCTCACAAAAGTACATTGGTATAATCTGAATGCCCTTTTACTGTGCACCCAATACTTGAAAAAAAGGAAGTCTTACTAAATGCAGAAGGAAATTCTGGCATTTCATTTACACACATAAAAAAATGTTTCAAAACATTAGTATGAAAAGGCAATGAATCTCTCTGCTAAAACTGTCTGTGTCTGTAAGAGATAAGAGGGCAGGAGGAAGGAGAAAGAACAGTAATTTCTTTTAAATTATTCTTGTAATCCATTTACTTACAGCACAGCACCTACAAAACACCTTGCAATGACTGGGCAGATGCTCTGGCAGAAATAAGTACTCTCACTGTTCCCTCACTTTTCCATTTCCTTGCAATTCACTTTTTTTTTCTAAAGTAGTGAATGCCTCAGCTCAGGTATTGTTCACAGTGACATGCTAATAGGGACCTCTGCTCATCAATGCAATAGAAATTATTAACATGAAGGAATTATTAGCATACTACTATTCATGTGGTTAAACATGCATGTGAAGTCTTTGGTGGGCTTTTGCTTTGCAATCTCTACAGCTCTACTTGGTGGCTCCCACAGCTTCGAAGTCCTCTGCAAGGGGGAAACCTGCAGAACTTCTGCCAGTCATCACAAGGACTGACCACTCAGTAAGGCCTTGCCCTGCAGAAGAGGGGAGGAGTTACTGGGGAAGATTTATCTTGTTTAACATTATTGTTTTGCCCAAAGGAAGATATTCTGGTCAAGCCTATGAAGCCCAGCTCCATTCTGGAATTTTGAAGGAAAAACTCAGAAGGATGAACAATGGGCCTTTAAGTGCCTATCTAGTGTCTTTAAATGATTCATAAGAGGGAATAAGTGTTGTTTGTGCTACACCTGATAAAGCTTGAGAAGTGTAAAAAATATCTCTAAAGTTAGGAGGAAGGCTTAGGGACAGTCAGTGAGGCACAAACAGCAGCAGGGACAGCAGTGGCAGCTAGAGCAGGTTCTGGGGGCTGAGCATGAGAATGAGCAGGGCAGGGGTGTCCTGGAGTCAGGGACGCCCAAGCAAGGGCCTAAAAAAGCCATACAAGGAGCTGCTTTAACCTGGCTTGTTCATCCTGGCCGAGAGGAGACCTGCAGATTCCTCACAAGGGGGGCAGGCACTGATCTCCACTCAGTGGCAGAACCCAAGGGAACAGCAGGAAGCTGTGTCAGGGAAGGTTCAGGTTGGGTGCTGTGAAATGGTTCTTCACCTGGAGGGTGGTTGGGCACTGGAACAGGTTCCCAAGGGAAGTGGTCACAGAACCAAGCCTGACAGAGTTCAAGAAGCATTTCAGCATTCTCAGGCACAGTCCTTGGGATGGGGCTGTGTGATAGACACAATGATCCTGATAAGTCCCCTGGAATTTAAGGGATTCTGGGGTTCACTGAAGAGCTGAGAGACCTGGAGGCAGCTCTCTCAAGCAGGGTGATGTGTCAAGGGTGTTGCCACAGGCAACCATGGCATATTTCAGTGACACAGAAATCTTCCTCTGGTGAGGGGAGCAGTAACAGTGATGGATAACACTGGGCTGAACAGGAGAAGTTGGGCAGGGAGACCAAGAAAGGATACCTGGTGGTCAAGGTCACACACAGGCCGCTGATCCAGAGAAGCCTGTTGGTGAGGCCTTCTTGGTTTGGCTGCAGGGCACATCATCCTCACCACCTCTCATCCTGATGGGAGGGTCCAACCACCCAGACATCTGCTGGGAGAGCAATACAGCCAGCTGTAAGCAACCCAGCACACTCCTGGAGCGTGCAGAGGACAACTTTGTGGTCCAGGATCTGGCCAGACCAACCGAGGAGAAGCATGGCCGGGCCTGGTGCTCAGTGCTGCGGATGAGCTCGTCTGAGGAACCCCAGTCTGGATGCAGCCTGGGCTGTAGGGACCATGCCCTGGTGAAATGTGTGATCTCATGGAGCGTGGGCTGTGGGAACTCGGTGCACTTCTCCTGAGGGCCAGAGCTACCGAGAGAACCCTTGGGGAGCTCGGGAGCCTTGGAATGTTGCAAAAAGTACCTGGTGGCTCAACTTTGACCCTGCAAGAGATGTACCACCTATATGTGGGGATATAAGAATCACTGGTGTGTAAAAGATATAGAAATAGAACATTTATAAGCTAAAGCACAGTTTTTAAGATTTGGTACAGGGGGGTTGGAAAAAAACAAGATGGAGGGAGTTAGGGCCTGCCACATGGTTCTTCCTCCTTCTTCTTGTCTTCCATTTTCCGGGTGACGTAGGTATTTTTGATAGGTTTATAGTAAAAGTACAGTTAGTAATAAAAATTATAAGTATTGGAGACGAGAGATAAATATAGTTTACGTAGACTTTGTTATAAAAGATACGACCGCCCCGTGGGCAGTCAGAGTGCCTTTGGCTGCCTTGCTGGTCAGACCCCGGCTGGGCAGAAAGAAAATTTTTGTAGATAAGAAATAATAAACAACCTTGAAGACCGAACCTGAGAGTCCAGCCTTGTCTTTTGGAGCCCGAAAAGCGAGCCCATCTCACCCTTGTCTGGGCAGAGACAAATAACAGCGAGCCCGGACAGTGGGCCTGGCAAAGAGAATGCTCAGGACCCTGAAGGTTAGAAGAGAAAATTTCGACCTGTTTAAGGAGTTGGTGAATGAGATTCCTTGGGAAACTGTCCTTAAGGACACGGGGGCTGACCCGAGCTGGCAGCACTTTAAGGCCGTTTTTCCTAGAGCGCAAGAGGTCACCATCACCATGTGTAGGAAATCTTGTCAGGCAGGCAAGAAAATAGCATGGCTGAGCAAAGATCTGCTCCTCAAATTGAGAAAAAAGAAGAAGATGTAAAGCCAGTGGAGGAGGGAGAGGTGACTTGGGGAGAGTACTGGGATTTGGTTGAGATATGTGTAGGGACAGCATGAGGAAAGCCAAGGTACAGATGGAACTGGCCTTGGAAGGCCATGTGAAGAATAACAAGAAGGAATTCTATTAAGGATATAGGTAAGAAGGGAAAGGCCAAGGAAGCAATGGTCGCTTTTAAGTGAGAATGGAGAACTGGTAACAACAGATACAGAGAATGCTGAATTACTCAATGAGTTCCTCCCCTCAGTCTTCACGGGCTTGTAGTCAGCTTACCGCATCTCTCAAGTTCTTAAAATTTAGGTGGGAGCTGGGGGACTGAATCTGTGCACAGAGAACAGGTTCTGGACCACTTGATGAAACTGAACAACCACAAGTCTATGGAATCTGACAACATGCATCCCAGGGAGATCCCATTCCTGAGGGGAACTGAGTGCTGCTGTTGGCAAACATTTGCCATCGTATTTGAAAAGTGATGGCAGCAAGGCGAAGTACCTGGTGACTAGAAAAAGGGAAACACTGCTCCATTTTTAAGAAGAAAAGTAAGGAAGGTGTGGGGAATTACAAACCTCTTAGCCTGACCTCTGTGCCTGGAAATTTAATGTTGCAGATCCTCATGGAAGCACTGTTAAATCACATACAAGACAGGTGATCAAGGAGGTGATCTGAGACAAAAGAGCATGGCCTTACAAAGGGCAGATCATGCCTGACCTCTCTGCTGACCTTCTATGATGGAGTGACTGTAAGACTCAACATCTCACAATTTGGTGCACGTCAGTGCTGTGAGTGAGCCAGTAGACAGCTTGGTCCTGATCTGAATTCCTAACTCTTTTGCACTGTGGTAGTCCTAGTCATGGAGTGTACAGAGTAGAAGAAAACTGTACTTCAATACAAAGATTGAATACAACTTGTCTTGGCCCAGTAATTAATTTTTTTATCACCTCTGTCTTACTTGAAAGTAACAGTATTCTGGGTCCACCTTTTTTTTTTTAGTGATTTTGGATGTCAGCTGGAATCTACAGCCTGTACTGCCATTACGGGTATGAAAGGTGAGTCTCTACACAGAGCATACCACGCATTGCTCTGCTGTGATACAGAAGTGTAGTTGTAAACCAACTTCCCTTTTCACTGCCATCTTATAAGAAAACTGGTATGAAGAGAAGATATTCTGGGTGATATTTGGGGTAAAGTGTAAAAAATAGGTGATGTGAAAGGACAAGATGCTTTCTAGTAAGACATTGGTGTCATTGGCACCAGACCAGAAACTATTTTTCTCCTCTTATTTTCAGCTGGTCTTAGTATGGAAATGCAATATAATGAGAAATGGCATAGCCATAGGAAATAATCAGTATAAACTCTTATTGGAAAGTGTAACAGAGAAGAGGATGAGAAAAGCAGCATGCAAACTTCTAGCCAGTTACTCTCATAACCTTCAGCACCATTGCAAGGGTCTCTTTAGATTTCCCAGTGCATTTTGTAACAGACATTAGATTCCTGAGCCCGAATTTGATGGTGGGAATTAACTTTATTTTTGGAATTGTTAGTAGGACCAACTTAGGTATAAAGTAGTATGATTTGTGACACTAGTAGCTGGACATACAGTAGAACCCTCCGTAGTAGGATGTGCTACCTGTCCCTGTGTTGCTCAGAGGTGTGGGATGTCCGCCGGAATCTATGAGATTGTCTACTTGTTGCCCGGGATTCCCTGGAGGGATCCCATTGTGCCCGCTGACGGCGCTCACTCCTCCCCAAGCGCACTGGGACGTCCCGTCCGTGCCTTGTAGCTTGGTTCCAACTGTGAGGAGTTTCAGAAGCTGTGTCCTGAGCCCTGCCATGCGGCCATCTCCTCCTGCTTGAGGCGTCAAAACTCCAGGACTGTTGACCCCTGCTGCGACCATCATGGTTCCGCCTCCGGTTCCTGCTTTGGTCCCTTTCCCAGTCTCTGGCACGGCTATTGCTGCGCTCTCTGCTGGGAGATCTGTGTTGCCTGTGGCCTGTGGCAGAATGATACCGCCGCCTGTTTGCAGAGTGGCGACGATGTCTCCTTCCTTGATTGCGTCTGATGGAGTTGGTGTAGTGCCCTATCGAGTACACCTCATAGCTGTTGTCACCCACTTTGCGGAGGAGGTATCGGAAGGGCTCCCGGCAGATCGGACAAACAGGTCTATTGCGGGACCATTCCAGTATGCAAGGAAAGCAGAAAGCATGGCTGCACCAGCTCACTGAGACTGGGTTGTTAATGGTGTCCAGGCAGATTGGGCACATTTGGATCTCTGGGTTACGTGGAGACTCAGCCTGGAGAACCTGGTTGTTGCTGGCATGAGAGGAAGAGGTGTCATCTTCTGCCAAGCCCTTCTGCAACGCCATCTGGCACTGCAAACCAAAGAGACACAAGGCTCCTGCCCTGTCCTGGAGACACAATCCAGAGATGCAGTCTGCAGACAGCAGCCAAGCTGTCCACATCAAGCACTGAAGAGCTGCCCCTTCTACCTCGAGGCTGTGCTTGAGCTGCCACAAGGGCCAGGGACTATCCTGGGGCAGACAAGTGACACCAGAGGTGTCTCTGCATGTGGCAGCTCTCAGGGCAGGGCAGTGACTGACCTCTCTGACATGTGCAAGCAGGAATTGTGAAGGTGTAAAAGCAGTTTCTGGCTTCTCAGCAACAGCAGCTGAAGCCTGGGAATGTGGCAGGAGGTTGGGACCAGCTCCCCAGGTCCTGCTGCTGTTACTGCACAGGAAATCCTCTCTATGCCTTCAGAAGGCAGCCAATGGGATGGGGGTCCATCCTTCCCCACCTTCCAGTGTCTGTCCTCATTGGAGGAGGGCAGGCATTCTGGCCCTTCAGGGCTGCCGCACCCTACAAAAGGGATTGATGTCACACATGTCACAATGACTCTGATGACACCACAGGGCTTTCAGGAACTACACACAGAAGACACAAGCTCTGACTTCAGGGAACAAAAGCTTTCCAGGTAGATTGTCTCATTAGGCTGCCTTGCTATCAAGGAGTTTCCTCTTTCTGTATTTTTTATAAAGTCACAGGTTTCATCATTCATACCCAGTACTATGTTCTGGTTTAGGAACAAACCAGCTTAAGGTGTATTTTTTAGCTTCTACCTAATAGCTTATTATCCTCTTAACCTTGGACACCCTTATGTAGGTCTCTAGATTTTTGGATCTGTTTTTTGATGAAGGAGAGATTCAATGCTCCAAGCTTGATGGTTGGAATTGACTTTATTTTAGGAATTCTTAAAAGGACCAGTTTTGGTGTTAGTAGGACCAATTTGTGACACAAGCAGCAGGACATACAGTAGTACCCTTCTTGGTAGGGTGTGATACCTTTTCCCGTGCCACTCAGGGCTGTGGGATGTCCATCAAGATTGATGGGATTGACTCCTTGTTGCCTGGGGTTCACTGGAGGAAACCGTTTGTGCCAGCTGATCGGGCTCACTCCTCCCTGAGGAGCTGGGGACATCCTGTCCAGGCCTTGCAGGTTGTTCCTCATTGTGATCCCTCCTCCTTTGCTCTTCTCTTTCTGTTTGTTCCGAGCTCCTCGGAGATTGTCTACTTGTTGCCTGGGATTCCCTGGAGGGATCCCCTTGTGCCCGCTGACGGTGCTCACTCCTCCCCAAGCGCACTGGGACGTCCCGTCCGTGCCTTGCAGCTTGGTTCCAACTGTGAGGAGTTTCAGAAGCTGTGTCCTGAGCCCTGTCATGCTGCCGTCTCCTGCTGCTTGAGGCGTCAAAACTCCAGGACTGTTGACCCCTGCTGCGGCCATCTTGGTTCCGCCTCCGGTTCCTGCTTTGGTCCCTTTCCCAGTCTCTGGCACGGCTATTGCTGCGCTCTCTGCTGGGAGATCTGTGTTGCCTGTGGCCTGTGGCAGAATGATACCGCCTCCGATATCTCCTTCCTCGATTACGTCTGACGGAGCTGGTGTAGTACACCTCATAGCTGTTGTCTCCCACCTTGCGGAAGAGGTATCGGAAGGGCTCCTGGCAGACCGGGCAAATACGTCTGATGCGGGACCATTCCAGTATGCAAGAAAAGCAGAAAGCATGTCTACACCAGCTCACGGAGGTTTCCTCTTCAATGGTGTCCAGGCAGATTGGGCAAACAAAAGCTCTTCGAGGGATAGGCAGGAGTTCCTGGCTGTCGCTGGCCGTAGAGGAAGAGGAGTCACTTTCTGAGAAACTCTCCTCCAACGCCATCTGGCACTGCAAACCAAAGAGACACAAGGCTCCTGCCCTGTCCTGGAGACACAATCCAGAGATGCAGTCTGCAGACAGCAGCCAAGCTGTCCACATCAAGCACTGAAGAGCCGCCCCTTCTACCTCGAGGCTGTGCTTGAGCTGCCACAAGGGCCAGGGACTATCCTGGGGCAGACAAGTGACACCAGAGGTGTCTCTGCATGTGGCAGCTCACAGGGCAGGGCAGTGACTGACCTCTCTGACATGTGCAAGCAGGAATTGTGAAGGTGTAAAAGCAGTTTCTGGCTTCTCAGCAACAGCAGCTGAAGCCTGGGAATGTGGCAGGAGGTTGGGACCAGCTCCCCGGGTCCTGCCCTTATTGCTGCATAACAAACCTTCTCTCAGATATAGATTTCCCCAGAGGAGGAGGGCAGGCATTCTGGCGCTTCAGGGCTGCCACACCCTACAAAAGGGATTGATGTCACACGTGTCACAATGACTTTCTGGTGACACCACAGGGCTTTCAGGAACTACACACAGAACACACAAGCTCTGGCCTCAGGGAACCAAAGGTTCCCAGCTTCACTCGGCTGCCTTGTTATCAAGCAATATCCCCTTTCTGTATTTTTTATATAAAGTCGTAGGTTTTACCATTCATACACAGTACTATGTTTTGTTAGAAATTAATCATATTGAGGCATTTCTTACTCTGCTGGCTTTGCAGGTCTGATTTCAACTCCTCCTGCTCAGCACTGAGGAGGCCACACCAGGAGTACTGTGTCCATTGTGAGACTCACCCTCATGAGAGAGGGGTGGACATACGGGAGAGCACTAGAGGAAATTTTCAAGGATAATGAAGGAACTAGAGGACCTTCCCTGTTAGGAAATGCTGAAAGTGCTGCTTCTAGAGTCTGAATGGGGTAATTTTTCAAGGTATATCCATACCTGAGGGGAGGGTGCAGAGAAGACTGAGCCAGGCTCTTTTAAGGGATGCCTAGTGAGGATAGGCACAAAGCAAAACACTGCAAAGCAAAAATCTTCCCTCTGAACATCAGGAAACCTTTTTTTTTGCTGTCACAGTGAGTGACTGAGCAGTGACAGAGCTAGCCCAGCGTGCTCATGGACTCTCCTTCCTTCGAGAAACTCAGAAGCTGTGGGGCCATGATCTCTGGCCATCATCTTTCCATGGCTCTTGTTGAGCAGGGGAGCTTGGACCAGTTGACATGTGGTGGTCCTTTTTCACCTCAGTCATATTGAGGTGATTCTGTGACTCAAAGCCCACTTGTGCAAGCTAAGAAAGCTGTTGGGGTTGCCTGATGTGGGAAGATTTCAATGCTTCTTTATGCTCAGGTTTGCCTTGTAAAAGTCAGTCATTCATGAATCTGCAACTTTTTACATCCAGAGGCTCTATTAGTGACTGCACAGAAAACTAATAAGCAGATTGAAAGCATGAGGGCTGTATAGGGTTAAACATCTCCTTAAAGCTATTGGTATGTTTTCATAGCATGCATTGCACATGACCATAATTTTCCCTAGTGCTTGTCAAGTCACAGTTTACAAGTAATTCAACTTGCTGCATGTCAGGGTTGTGAAAGAAAGTGGGCAACTTGATTCTGATGTGAATTCCTTGATGGCAGCATCCTAATCCTTCTGCTCTGTGACAGTCCTGGTCATGGAGTGACACAAAGAGAATATAGAGTCAAGGACGACTGTAGTTCAGTACAAAAACTGAATACAGTTTGTATTCAATAAAAGTTTGGGTCACCTCTATCTTTTGACAAAGCTCCTCTTCATACCAGTCTTACTGGAAAGTAAAAATTTTTAAGACTTCCAGTAGGACTGTTGAAACCTTATCTCCACACACTTCCAAACTGAACCCCATGTGATCAAAGATGTAGGCCAATAAAAAGCGCTATGTAGGCCTTCATGGACCCCCAAACAAGTGGAATTTTCAGCACAGATCAGTATCTGCAATTAAACCTGCCTACTCATCATTCCTGGGCACATCTTACACAAGATGTGTACTGACCTCTCCAAAATGATCAAGGAGAGATGTGACTGGTATCCCGGGGACAGCATTAGGACTATTACAGAGCATGAATGATGAAGTCCTAGTAAAGAAAATAAACTCAGTACCAAGCGTTTGATATAAATTGCATCCAATTGCCCTTATCAGGTATATTGCCTCAATGGGAAAGGATTGACAAAAAGGATTGCCAACTTATTTAATGACTATTCTAGGAAGCTCCGGTACCAATACCTATTAGTTGTGTCCAAACTCAATTGTGGATACAACTTCCTACAGCAGCAATTATAAGGGAAGGCAAAGTACCTTGCCCACTGAAATTCATAAAGTAATCTGGGATAATGCAAATAAATTTCAAAGAGACTTTCCATTTTAGTGGCATCTAGTTAATTTCATCTATGACCCTGCCAGCTAGTAAAGATTTTATTCTAATATACAATGCTTCAGCATATATCACATACCCAGTCATTATACTGGGGTTAAATAATTGTGGAATTATTCCCTATCTGATATTGCACAGAGTATGGGTCCAACAAAATGGGAAACAAATAACAAACCATTCATGTTGATGCATGCATTGCAATGGAAAAACAAGTACTTCCACAAGGTGGAAGTATTACCATTAAGGCCCATCAAGGCATTTGTCTTGACACTGAACAAAATGTTGGTCAGTTTGAAATCCATCCGGATGGAACTGTGCTTATACACATTGGAAAGGGATGTGTTTGTATGAGAATATTCTTGATACCATATTGAGAGACAACACCTCTACAGAAATAAGCAAACATCTGTGTTCATAATTTTACTTAAATTGATGATTCAGTCACAACCCACGAATTCCTACTCATCCTGTCCATATTGCTGCCCACCCCCATTGGAATGAACCTTGCACTGGTAAAAAAATTACTGCAGCACAACGACGTGTGTTGGCTGCTGGAAAGCATCTGAAGCAATGGACAATGGGCAATGGACACAGAACTTAATCATCCTTCATTCTAGTTTAGAAGAGGTACACCATATCTCGGAAAGTGAAGAAAGATGGATAACATCACTAGTGGGACATTTTGTTCAGCTGGTCACCACTGTCTAAGGTTGCAAGGTGTGGCTGTGGGTGTGTATTCTATTGCCATCTGTTTGAGGTGGGGCAGTTGTCTTCTGTTAATTGGCCCCCTGTTAAAACCAGGTGGGGCAATTTTCTTTATCTCTTCCACAACCACTCCTCCCTCCGGGAGATATCTTCTGTTCATGGCCCATTGAGTCTCACTGCATGACTGATGAAATTACATCATTCCATTGGGAGATGCCCCGCCCAGGGGGAGGAGCCAAGCATTCCTACCCGGATATAATCTGAGCCTTGGAACACCACAGGCAGCCTTTTCCCACTGGATTCCCAGGGGGAGACCAGGCCCATCTACACCACCACTGGACCTTCAGAGGAAACTACACCCTTCTACAGGATCACTGCTTCAACAGAACCACACCTGTCTCTGCAGGAGGACTGCAGCCACCATTTAATGGGACTGCTACAACACCCTGACCCAGGGTGTCAGGTCGTATTCTGACTCTGCCAGTGTTGTTTTGTATTACTGCCTTTTTTTTCCCTAATAAAGAACTGTTATTCCTACTCCCACATCTTTGCCTGAGAGTGCCTTTATTTCAAAATTATGATAATTTGGAGGGAGGGTGTTTACATTTTCCATTTCAAGAGAAGCTCCTCCCTACCTTAGCAGACACCTGTCTTTTCAAACCAAGACAATCACCGGCAGCAGGAATTCTTAATCTAATGTTGCACACTATCAACAACTTTGTTGTTTTCTGTCATGTTAAGCTTATTGTCAAATATTGTAATAGATGTTAGAGTTTCCCGACTAGCACTATTGCATGAATCTCCTCACATAATATTGTTCTAGCACATTCCACAAGGTCTTAAAAAAATTAAATCTGTTAACTGATCAAAATTTTCCTTCAGTTTATAATTGAAGCATAATATATCTCTCTTTACAACTACAGAGGCAAGATGGTGACTGCACCATCATTCACTGAAGCAAGAGAGAAATTGACTTTATTAATGGATTGTGCTGGTGCTGGGGGAAAACAGTGTGACAGACAAATCCCTTCCAGCCTTCCTTGGCTTCCCAGATGCACTAAAACAATTGGTACAAGGCTCTGAAACTTGAGGGGCAGGCAAATGACACAGTAGATGAAAATCCATCCAGGGGGCTAGTCAGTGAACCCCATTCATTGCAGCTGTTTCAAGTTCAATTTTTGCCAAAGTCAAGTTTTGAGTAGCAAAAACTGGTTTTTTCTTTCCTTTGAAGCTCCATAAACATTAGGGTGATCAGCAGGCACTGCTCTGCAATTTTAAAAACTTTCCAAAAAAGTTTATGGAGTTTTTATGCCCCAAATCCAGATTGTGTCTAATTATTTTCCACTATGACACAACTTGTTCAAATTCTATGCTTCCAGTAATCACCTCCAGAAGAATGAAAATTCTGTATTTTTTTCCTCAGGAAAGCTGTTACAGATTGCATTACATAGTTTCCTTTTTTCCTTTTGTTAAATTAAAGCAATATTTTAAATATCCTGAATATAAATTTCTCTTTCCTCACTTACTACTAGGTCTGAAGAAGAAACAAGAGATGGTCTTATTTCCTTAGCAACAGAGTCAGGTGTGATTTATGCCACTGTGTGTTCCTGCAGCTGTCTCCAAGCAACAAAACAATCTGCAATGCCAACTCTTGTAAGCACAATGTCTGGAGGGGACTGAGGGAAAAGTTTGGAGCCTGGATACCTATCCCTGGCATCAAAGAGGAGGTAAGACTGAGCAGACATGTAGTTTTCCTAGAAAAAGAAATCAATCAAATATTCCAAACATATCCGTTCAGCCTGACAAATGCTCGGCATTCAAAGAGTAACCTATTTCAAATCAGTCTGTGTTTAGGAGACAGCTGTAGATGTGTCTTAACACTTTACCAAGGTTTTGCCTTAGCTTATGAAAGTGGTACCACTGTGTTTGCTGTCTCTGAGCTCAGAAGAGGCTTCTCAGAGTCTCTGCACAGCAAGAGCTCTTGTGAAAAACAGAGTAATTGCATGGAAAAAAAATCAGTTAGAGTTCACTGTTAAAGTAGTTGCCAAAATTTGCCAAACTTAATTTGCCATTTCAAAGCTGTTTCCTCTTTGAAGTCAAAGAGGCTTGAATCTACAATTGTATAATGTTGGCAAACACTGTGTCTCTAAATAGCAACTTTAAAGCTAGTGAGCCTTGCCAAATGCAATCATGACAGATAACACTATTTCCCTGAAAAAAATTACAGTTTTCGTTAAGGTGAAATTTGCTTTGGAATCTGAGGTTTTATGAGCAAAAGCTGCAATTTGTGCATCAGTCTCTGCAAGCCAATACCTTTTAGGTGCTTGTCAGGTGCAGAGCTAGGACTGGGCGTGAAAGCAAGAAAGCAAGCAACCCTCCCTTGTGTAAACACTTCATCCCCACTGCTATCTTACTCATACTGGAAATCCATGAAACCTCTGAAATGCTGGGATTTCCCCAGTGGTGGAGTCAGTGCACCCATGTTTCACACCCCTGAGCACATTCTGTCCATGCCAGCCTGAATGCAGAGGAAGAGTGGGCATTACCCCTCCCTGCAGTTTCCCTGCCATGTCAGTGTGAACTTACTGTCTTCTTTCAGCCTTTGAGAAATGGAAAATACCCATAGACCAGGGCCTTCCACTCATTGTTGGATGCACCAGCATCCATGGCTAGCAATACCAGCAAGCAGAGGGGAAAGGCTTTGTTAAGACCACTAGACCAGCCCTCATTTTTAGGGGTCAGCTTCAAAATGGCATGAAGATCTCTTAAGAGCCCGATTGCTGGGGCCAGGTTTGCGTCGCTTCTGGTAGTGCTGTCAGGGTTCATCCCAGCCTCGTAACCAATTAACCACAGTTTCTGCCCTTCCCAGGCAGAAATCAATTTACCATCATCCTTCAAACTTTCAAGTTTTCAATTCCTAGGCTTCTACCTAAGCAGTTGTGCTCTGAAGCCAATCTGCCTAATTACAGCACATTAGGCAATAGCCACCTTGCCTTGTATTTGTGAAAATTGCTTGTTTTTTTTCTCAATATGTTTGTGTTAAATGGTTTCCTCCTCCTCTTCCTCTTTATGTTTGTTTTATTGTTTGTTTTGGTTTTGCTTTGTTTGAGTTGGTTTTTTTTTTTGTGTGGGTTTATTTTTGTGTTTTGGTTTGGGGCTTTTTGGTTTTTTTTGGTGGGGTTTTTTTGGTTTTGTTTTTGGTTTTCTTTGTGTTTCTTTTTTTTTGGCTTGTCTTTGGGCCTCATCCTTTAGGAAAAGGAACAGCCATCTTACAGAAGAACATTTAGAGCATTTCCTACTTTTTATACCATCCCCCTTTACTTCATATATTTGTCCTGAGTTTAAATGTCATGTTTCTGCAGACCTTCTCTAGAAGAGCTCTCACTGAAACATTTTTATGATACTCTAGCAAAATTCTCATCATCTGGCAGCTGTTCCTTAATTTAAAATGAGCATAAAGCTGTAATGCATAATGTTGATTTTTTTTTTTAATATAACATTTTGACCTGAAGTGATAGATTGTCTAAGCCTGGATTTATGCTGAATATTGGATGAAAAAACACTTAAGGATTTGCTAGCTGTCTACATACACACTCCCATTGACACTGTTTCTGTAGGTCAGGTCTCACTGCAAGTTTCAATATTAAAAAAGAAAATATACTGCATCTTTGAGACATGATGCACTACCAAAATCAGGCTTGTTCTCCCATTCCCTTTTTTACCCAATGTAATAAACCACAGACTTTTACATCAAAAAGCAATCCCTAGGAGCTTCAAGAAATGCTGGCCCTATCTCTTAAAAAATAATAAACATTAGTCTAATTTCTTTTGTGAGCTACAAAAAATCTTAATCATATTAATCATATCATCCAATCTGCTGGACTACCTCCACATCTGGTGCTGCCAAAAAGCTCAAATAACTTTTTCTTTAATTTGAGATGGAAGTTCTGATTCCATTTTATAGCATGCACCTGCTATAGCATGCACCATGCCTCCTACTTTCTGGGATGAGGCAGGCTGCTTCCCATTGTAGAATGACACAAGGTGAAAGAATTGAGAAGCCAATTCTCTCTGAAACACAAGCAAAAGCTAGCTGGGTCTCCCAAATTATCCTCAAAGTGTCTTTAGGTCCTTCAGGAAAAGTGAAAAATGTGAATGTCCTTCTTGAAGGTATAAATACACGGACGTGAATAAGATTTTTTAGTATAAAACCTCTCTGAAAGGAGAACCAGACCTGTAGAAAATACAAATCCATTTCAAATGTTTTAATACTAATCTGCTTATTATTTGTATATGTATTTTTACAAGATTTTATATACTTTTAATATGAAGTGTGAAAGTATCAAAATGGAAATAAAACTCTATTTTATGCTTTCTCTGGATTGAAGTTTCTTATACTTAAAAAAATGAAAAAGGTGCTTCAAGACACCTTATTTTTGGTTTGGATGGTTGGGGCTTTTTTTTTTTTAATAATCCCTCCTGCAGGAGTATTTAAAGGACAACTTAAAAGTGTCAAAGTTTTTATTATTCATCAGGCCATCCTTTTCATTAGCTATTATGTCTCATGTACACTTGTTTGCTTATAGGAAGCTAATTTTAAATGGTATATCTTTGTATTTGTTCATTATTTTAACTTAAATAAGCACCCTGTAATTGTTAGAGCTAAATTTTTATCTTACTCTTTTACCTTTATATAATATACCAATTTCTTCAGCGTCCTTTTCAGTCTATGTTTAGTGCTGCATAACCAGAAGCCTGACTATGGGATATTAAAAGACTGATTTCTACACTGCCTTATACCAGTCCTTGTAGAACTAATTAAATTTAGAGATGAAACAGGTTGTCAACAAGCCTGCATGTTGCAGTTCTCTTAGTAGAGTTGGAGGTAGTCTTTTCTATCAGAATGCTGCAAATCAGACAGAATCACCTCAGTCTTAGGAGCAAGTTGGTGCAAAAGAGTCATGACTGAATCTGAGAAGCCTGGGAAGAAGATGAGTTTAAAGCAACCCAGACACAGCCGCGAGGTCTGTATGGAAATTGTGGCCCACAAGTCTGGACAGCAGCATCAGGGGACCCCAAGTGCCAGCCAGCAACTCCAGATTGGTGGATGCCCACTCTAAAATACACATTCTCCACATCCCTCTCCTCTCCTCTCCTCTCCTCTCCTCTCCTCTCCTCTCCTCTCCTCTCCTCTCCTCTCCTCTCCTCTCCTCTCCTCTCCTCTCCTCTCCTCTCCTCTCCTCTCCTCTCCTCTCCTCTCCTCTCCTCTCCTCTCCTCTCCTCTCCTCTCCTCTCCTCTCCTCTCCTCTCCTCTCCTCTCCTCTCCTCTCCTCTCCTCTCCTCTCCTCTCCTCTCCTCTCCTCTCACATAGTTAAGATCCACCAGGCACCTCCCCTCCCCGTAAATCCTCCCAATGACAGACACATTCTTTCCTGAACATTTTCTCCAGTATATGGGACTTGAAAAAGTGGCTAATGAAATGGTCTTCTGTGCCTGCACCATAAACACACGTTAGCCCTAGAGGTACCAATTCCCAGCTGATACACAAAACCCATCTTCAAGCTCTTGCTTCTTTACTCACTGTCTAAAAGAGTCATTTCTCATTCCCTGATGAAGCTTTAACCAGTAAAGGATCACAATGGCTCCATTTAAATTTCCCTAAACAGCAATAAAACATTATTAATCCCTGCTCCCTCTCTCGTCCCAGATCAACTAACAGCCATCATAAACACAGCAAACTGGGCTATTTGTCTATGCTTCAGCTCATGTAGGAATAATTTTCTGTTTGATTCTTCAATCAGATCTGCAGACTTTCCATCAGCTGCCTCTTTTATTCTCAGCCCACACAACACAGTAAAATTGTCATATTTTAAAAGCAAATATTGTACCTTCCCAGTTACATTTTCATTTAAAAAATAAATCAATGGAGTTTGCAACTGATAACCAGATTGTGATTGCTTTTAAGATTCTCCTATCTTTCCCATGAGATAATCAGCACAACAAAATACGTCTATTTATTACGAGGAAAACTCACATATTCAATCAGCCTGTTTTAAAAGGGGCCATAAATGAGATTTAGGATTTTAAACAGCCTGGGTAACTTTCTGTCCTCTTTATTTCCAGTAACTTCCAGTTAAGTCCTTCTTCCCTGAGAAAGGTTTTTAAGAATGCTTAAAGACTTTTATTTATGTACTTACTTATGGATATGCATTCCCCTGCTCATATAATTAAGAAACTTCTTTTAGTGTTTCTTTTACAGAAACTAAAAAGAGGTGAGGCACTTTGTTCTCTGCACAGCTTATCTCAAGACATCCCTCTCTACAATCTTCACCAGCTGCCTAAACGCTAGTACTGATCCCTGCCTTAAAACACCTGTTCTGCAATCGACCCAAAAGGAGAAGCAAAGAGCTTCTCTAAAATAATTACCTCAAATAGTGTCCTAGCACACTTTGTCTTGCAGCATGGGGCTGTTGTGCTCTGGGTTTGGAAACAAAAACAGATGAAAAGGAAGACAGAAGATGCATGAAAATATATTTTGCACAGGTTTCTGTAGCACTCTAAAACACTGTTCATTGGATGTTTCTACTTAAGTCTGAACAGATTCACTGGGTATTTTTGTCATTAAAGAAGAGTTGGGTCTGAAGTGCGATATTCTAGTGCTGTAAGGCTACAACATTTCATTGAAAAGATTCAGGTGTAGACATCCTACCTGTGATTATCTCCAGCAAAGGACCTGAAGAGGCTGAGTGAAGGCATTTGCCATTCTCCCAGCATGTGGCCCGTGATTCCCCTAATTTCTTGAACTCTCTGGCAGGGACTAAGAAAGAGAGTCGTGATGCAACACTGAACTGCCCTACAGCATGGCACAGGCCTCAGTGCCAGCAACAAAACCAAGTGCCAAACTCCTCCTTTCACCTGGTAACCTTGCTGGAAAGCCATAGTGCTTTAAAAGGATAAAGATAGGAAAAATATAGTGGTAGGAACTCTGATAGGTTTTCTTTCTTTTCCTTTTCTCCCCTACATTGTGTTTTCTTGACTGCTTATATTACTATGGGCACCTAATCAGAGTCAGGCTAATCCCATTGCAATGGGAGCAGCGCTGTAATGTTAGAAAAGGCCAGAAAGCCACCCTTCTGAAAGCAGCAGTGACAGACAGTTTTAATGCCAGAGACCCCAGAGTTAAGCCATTTACATCCAACTCCCCAGATGGAACAAGAGCAGTCAGAATACACTCTCTGTTAGAAACATTGCAAGCTCTGTATGTTAGAGCATTCCCGGCGCTGCTCCCTGACCCAAGTCAGCCCTGCAGTATTAAAACTCAAAGACAGCTGAGGGGAGCGCTGCTGGCTCATCCCCTGCATCATTGCTTGGGGGCTGCACGGACCCTGGCCACCTCAGCGTTACAGCTACTTTTACATTCATACCTTCTCAGAACAGGCTTAATCAGAGATGCAGGTTAAAGTTTATTCAATTTTAGAACTGCTTGTCCCAAGGAATTTGGTGTCATTGTGGGCTCCTTCCTGCAGTGGTTTCCAGCACAGCCGGTGACCCAACGCTGCTCAGGAGCTGTGCACACCGTCCCACGAGTGCAGTTCTTGCTGTGCCGCGGCTGGGAGGAGCAGATCCCTAATGTGGGACGTCCTGGGGAAAATAGACGTGCACTCAAGCTCCATTCTCACCTTTTTTCCCCCAGCTTCCAACTTATGCTTCTCCTGCGGAGCATCTGGCTGCTTAGGAGTGTTAAGTGCATTTCACTGCTACTTACCGAAGGCAAAGACACGCCCCACCGTGCCAGTGTTATTGTACACAATACTCCATAATGCTCAAATTACACCAGACCGAGTCAAAAACCCGATCTACATTGTATGTTCAGAATGAATTGATATAAAACACCATACCAAACACCACAAAAGAACTATTCATTTGTGCTGTAATGCATTTTATTCTTGTTCTCTTTTTGTTTTGCTAATGAAAAGTTGACTTATGTTGCGAAGCTATAATTATATGTGGATTTTCATCTGTTATAGGTCTTTCACTTCTCTAGTTCCCTCACTAGATTTTATAATTCTTGATAACACAAGGATCTATACAATGTCTTCGCAAGATTAAATAAGGCCACTTAACTGTGCTAAGCTAGTTCCATAGCTGCCTGCACAAACGTAAACACCGTGTGCCCTGGCTCTAAGAAACTTCATAATTTTTTTACATCAAAGCAACATTTAAATGGAAATGGGAAATCAGATAAATTACATGTAGAAGAATTTAAGACTAGTTTTATTTGAAAAATTACCTTGAATATGCTGAGCACAAAGGAAAAAAATAGCTTAGCAAATAATATTCAACATTAAAAACTTATTTATTATGAAATACTATGAACTGAACAGATTGTTCCTGGTGACTATGTCTTCCAAAAGTTTAGAACCAATAAATTTTTCTTCAGCTTGGTGGTGACAGGATAGGAGATCCATTGCTTCTTGAGATGTGGATGGTGGGTATGCCCGTCTAGGGGATGGTACAGTATGGCTCCAGACCAGCCAGTCTCCTTCTCAAGACTTCCTCTTAAAACTACTTGGCCTTTCTCCTTCTCCCCTCAGCTCTGGCACCAGCCTGAGCAGATCGCCCATCTGGTCGCACCTCACACGGCTGGTGTCTCTGCAGCCGGCAGGCTCCGGCAGGTTTTGCTCTTTTGGCAGCACCAGGCTCTGGCTCTCCCTGCACCGAGACCTGGAGCCCCGCACACGTTCGCGGGCGCTCGCTCAGGGTCGCCGTGTCCTTTCTGGTGCACGGAGGGGATGCGACTTCTGAAAAATGGACGGATTTGGACTCGTGGAGTTTTGACGAGCGGAAACCAGGTCTGAGCTCCTTGGGTGGTGCTTGACCGCCATCCGAGCTCGGTGCCGGGGTCCTGCGCACCCTCCGGCCGCGGCAGCCCCCGCTGTTCCGCGCCCCGGCTGTTCGTGCGGGTGGGGTGGCGTGGTCCCTGCGCGGTCCCTGGGCCGTCAGAGCTCCTCTGGGCCACGGAACCACCGCGTCCCGCTGGGGTGCTGTCTCTGCTCCGGCATCGAGGGCTTGACAGGTAGGAAAGCTCCGCCTGCTCGGTGCCCTGAGGCGCAGGCATGTGACTCACTCCAGCTTTGACGTCCAGGAGGGACCCCAGGCTGGGCTTTGTAGTCTGTTCCTAAGCAAGCACCTGAGGAAATCTTCACACCGGCATTTGGGGATAAGCTTCAAGCTCTTAGAGAGTTCCTGTATCTTTTCCCCCTCCTCTCCTCTTCCTTCTCCTTGTCCCTCTCCTCTCGTCTTTCCTCTCCACTTTCCCCAAACAGTTTTGGGAACTTTGAAGCTGGCAGAACAGCAGCATAGCTCAAGAAGACATTGAGTTTAGAGTAGTTACAACATCAGGCTACATGCTCCCTCCCCCTATGTGAAAGGGGATGCAGCCTACCGCTCAAAATACGTGGCAGAGGCTTGCACATTTGACATGTAACTTCATGGTGTAGTTTTTTGGCTCTTCCGGTTTTATACTCGTTTTTGGTCTACTCTGTCCCTTTCACTTCTCTGCTGTGCAAGACCACAACTCACAAATAGTTCTGCAACATTACCATTTGCTTGCAAAAAAATCATGGTTCCAGCCTTTCCTCATAAACTCAGATGCAGCTCAGAATTCAGTGAAGGTGTCATCAGATTAACTAAAATCAAAATTGCCATGCATGGATCTTAAAAGCAATTATTGAAAGCCCTTCATCTGGAGGAAGTAATTTCTCTAAAGGTTATTTAGCAGTCATTGTTCAAATATAGGAACTCACAACATTTCTCATGCCTTTTATTACAGTGGTTTATCCCCTGTCAAGGGGGATAAAATATTAAGAACAAAATATCACTATAGCATCTTATGATTTGATTATTAACTCTGCTAGCATCTCTGTTTGCTTATGCATAAATAACAAAAATGTTCTCTGCAGTTTCATGTGGGGACCCCCACTGACACCTTATGTTTCTCAAGCTGTAGGAAAAAATTGTGACCTTCTTGTCCTCAACCATGCAACCAAGGGAGATGTAGCTAAGACCTTTATTGGTATTAAGAATTCTTCACGCTACAAATCTAGGCAGATGGCAGTGTAGGTCTAGATCAAATAACCCTTTGAAAACCCAACAGATTTAAATGTCAGAATAAAGTAATTTCAAGTTCTTGGTGATATTCAAAAATTTCCACATGACTGGATGAAAACCACCCTATTCTCTGACATGCCCCAGTACTTGTAGTCATGTACAGTCCAGACTGGAGACTCCTAGAAAAGATAAGAAGTAGAAACAGTCTTCAATGTGGCTGGAGAAATCATATGGTTACCAGGCTGTTGGTAAGCCAACTGCCAAGAAGCAAGTCTGTGAGGAAGTAAAACAGTTAACAACTCAGGACATTACCTAACGGGCATCTTTCCTCTCGGTGGCTCAAGAACAGCATAGTGTATGCAGTCTCTTTGGAGGAGAAAAGCCCAAATGATGATTCTTACTTGAGCTCCAGGAACTAGACAGTATTATGAAGACTTCCAGAAAAACACTACTAGTGATAGTCCACTCTGGGACAAATATGATATCAAACTAAACTAGACAGATGGGAGAAAAAACTTGGCTCCGTGTTTTCTACCCCCAAGAGCGAGACAGCAACATGAAATAGAAATAACGGAGACAAATTATTAGTCATATTAATAGAGTGAAATGGGTTTTCCCAGAGTCCTAACAGAAGGATTTTTTTTAAAGACTGGATAAACAGTAGTTCCTGTGTTGCATCAGTAATTATTGAGAATGGAGGGAAGTGGAGCACTAAGGAAGGAGGTGGTTTAAAAATAGGACTATGTAAATGAGACAAATATAACACAGACATGAACTCAGCAAATCACAAATGAATTGACCTACAATGACAGAAAAAGTGCACAGAAATAGCTTTCCAATTGATAGAAATCGCAGCAAGAAGCAAAAATAATTGGAAATTTCTTATTTTAGAGAAAACACTTAATTGACATTGCAGACAACTACTGGGAGGAATTCCATGTCTAGAATGTTAAAAGCATTGTTAAGAGAAATAAAACAGGTATTACACAAGTGGAACAATTAGAGCATGTGTCACAGGAACCACTGCTCACCTTAGAGACTTTAAACTACAGTCCAGAGTGTGCGCGCACGCCTATGATTGTTTGATTTTCCTTTTTTAGCTATTTTTTTCCATGTTTGACATACGAGACAATTGAATGTTGTGAACCAACGAGAAGAGTACCTATATGGACAACATAGACAATTGTTTTAGGTTGCTATTTTAAATTGGCATCTTCAACTTTAATGCTACCTGATGCTGCTGGATGCTGTCTGTTCTGTTCCTATCCCATCTGTTCATCCCTTCAGACTGCTAAGTGGTATTTCTCCCATTTTTTTGGGATTTTTTTTTTGGTTGGGGTTGGGGTGGTGGTGTTAAGCTTCCTGCAAATGTTAACACATTTTATCTTGTGTTAAAAAGTAACTGAGAAAAAGTTGGGCTTTTCTCCCTAAAGTTTCATTGTATACATTCCCACTTGGAAGTCTTCAAGGTCAAACAGTTTTAACTGCTCTAGCTCTTTATGACTCTTGAAAGATAAAACTCAGAGATTAGTGACAGTGACAGTGATAAAAAGGAGACAGTTCTTCTATTGCATATGAGGATGGTTTTAGGTAACTTCATTTGAAAGAGAAGGACCAGTCAAAAGAGAAGGAACAAGAAGGGGCATTGTCATTCTTTGAGAAAAGTTTTATATGGTCAAAAATGTACAATTACGGCAGAGAAATTTTTTTGGTCAAAAGTTCCTGTTAAATAAATACAGACCAGATAGAAGTTACATATACAAAAAAGAGACAAGGAGGAATAAGTATAAATAACATGTTGTCTACCTCAGAGTATAGGAAGGTGTAATAAGAGAAGTTAATATGCTACATAAACCTTTTATAAAGGTTTATAAACCTTTGTCAAATAACAAAACAACTTCCATTTAAATGTTTTAAGAAAAAAAATGAAATCAAGATGGACATCTGTTTAATGAACGCCTCTTTCTATTTCATTAGGAGCAATCTTTAAAAATAATTTACTACTTTGTATCTGGAAAAAGGCAAGATGAGATACTTGAAGTATTTCCTGACAAAGATGAAAAGGCCAGCAGAAGAAGAAGCACACTAATCTTATAGCAGATACTTGAGACAAGAGGGCCCGGTAACGTTTTCCCAAGTCATGAAGTGAATTTTCTGTGGAATGTTCTAGACAGTTGATTTTAAATAGAAAATAAGTTCTAGCAGAGGCCAGAGAAAATGTCTGATGCCTGGAAGATCTGCAGCATTGTCCACACTTCAGCCGGAGCAAACAAAATGACAGATGGTGGCTTAATTTGATAGCAATCTCAGGCAAAATAGTGGAAAATCAAATAATCAATTGTAGGAGATTCAGCCGACAGAAAATGAGCCATCTTGCATCTACCATGGCAACACATCTGCCACTGCTGTTCTTTAATCTGCCCAAATGCTCAGCGAAGGTTTTTTGCTTTGCAGACAAGAAGATACAGCTAATCTCAAAGGCTAAAGTCTTTGTGGTGTTACTCCCAGCTTCCTGTGTTCTCCAAGTTCCTTTCTCCCTTTCTTTCATTTTCCAGAGTCAATGCTCTTTAGATGGAGCTGGAGAAACAGCTTATCCACTGAACTTGGAAAACACGTTTCCCAGATGGTGGATTTAATTAGTGAGTGGCAGAAGGTAAAGATAACTTGAAGTCTTGAATGGTGGTAGTAAATTGTGCTTGGCTCTTCTTTGTAAAGTCACAATTGAAAAATGAGTGTTCTAAGATATCTTCAAACTGCTAGCTATGTGTTGGAATAATTCTTCTAAGATTATAGGAAAAATGTTGCCTGAAATCTAAAAAATCATCATCAGCTGCAGTTGCTAGAACTCCAGTGCACAGCAGTTTGCTTGTAACCTAAGCAATGAGCTAAAACATGAAACAGACTCAATTACAGAGCAAGTTTGCATGATAGCAGCAGAAGACTGTTAACAAGATACAGTGCATTTGAGAAATCAGCAGAAAGCAGAAGTGCACAGCAGAATCCTCACTGAGGTAATGCCCAAGCTGTGAAAATTCAATCATAGGAAAAACACTCTTTTGACCTAACTACAAATTCAAATACATACTGCGCCAATCTTACAGTATGAGCTCTGTGGCACCCAGGGATCCAGTTGAGTTTTGAAGACCGATCATTCTGATCAGACAAAAGAAAGCAGAACATGTTAGTCAGAGGGATGTGTGTATATGCATATGTGTGTGTGTGTGTATGTGTATATACATGTATATGTAAGAGAAAGACTGTTTGCAGTACCTGATGGAACATCTTGAGCTTCTCAGCTTTGAGAAAGAACTGTTTCTTTAGGAAGTTTTGAGATACTGAAAAGTATGACATGAGTGTGTCACAGCATGAGTCAGACATTGAGTGGAAAATGGGCTAACAAGGTCTTTCAAACTATAAATTTGTTTAAAAAACAGAGTGAATAAATAGAAAATAATCTTACATGGATAGGGCTGGAAGAGACTACATGGTTTTAAGCAAATAGTCATGGCACATAGGTGTCCCTGGTCTCTTTTCTAAAGAGCTTTTGTAACCCAGTCTGGAAGAGATGATGGTACCCAATGCAGCCATCTGCTCAAAACAGCAGCAGCAAGGAGATCAGATCATGTGGCTTGTGGCTTTCTCCAGACCAATCCTGAATGCTCCAAGAACACAGACCTCACTTCCTCTCTTAGCAACCTGCTCTACGCTGGATTGTCCCTACAGGGAAAAAGGTTTCCCTCTGTATATAATGTGGACTCCTCCTGTTTCAGCTTAGACACACACTCTCTCATCCTGCTGCCTTGCACTGTTGCAGAAAGCATGGCTCCATCTCCTCAGTGACCTGCTCAGGAGCAGAAGGGGGCTCTCAGGTGCCCTCCCTTCTCCAGCAAAAAGCAGTGCTCTCTGTCAGGCTCCCCTTGCTAGGCTCACTCTACCCACTCAACCTCTTCTTCAGGTTTTGCTATTCCATAAAATGCCAAAAAGGTGCTCCCATTAATTTCAGAGATTTATAATTTAAAATGGACTACTGTTGATCTGATAGTACTAGGAGAGAGATACTGTGTTCATTGCTTATACGAACTTGTAACAGCTCTACTGGTCAGGCAATACCAGTAAGGAAGTAATAATTTCCATTTCAGCATGCTGACAATTGTTGGTCTTGGTGTCTTGTAAAAGACCCTTTTTATGATGAAAAAGATTGGGCTGCTACTAGTTATGGATAGAGGCAAGTTTGGCTGGACAGGACATAAATTCATCAAACTTTTTTAGAGTAATGAGTAAGATTTATTTTCTAATTTGGGAAGTTGATCAGTTAATCTGGGCCAAGTACTGCTGAGGAGAAGAAAACCCCAGTAAAACAAAACTAACAACCAAAACCAACCACCACCACCAGCAGCCTATGTGTGAATATTCTAAGATTGTACAATAATTTCACCTGATCACAATGGGGTCTCATTGTATTAATACATACAATATTTGTGAGTATTCTGTTAATTTACTCTGTTAATTTACTCTATTATTCATTAATTTACTCTATGGTCTGATAAGAAAAGCACTGATGTTAAGGTGCTTGGAGTTGCAAAACCCTTGGCCTGGCAACTTAGACTTAAATTCCATGCAACACATGCATTATATTAAAAAACTCAAGAAAATTGCTTTTCAGGACTACCCACTCATCAAAGCAATTATTTCAAAAATGCATTTAATAGTAAATAGGAATTTAATAGTAGATACTAAATCAAATAGATCGTCATTTCTGGACAACAGAAAGTGAAAATACATTGTTCTGAATATGTGTAATTTTCTCCAAGCCCAACATGCAAATCTCTTACTCTGAAATATCAATTTCCTCCTTCACCTCTCCTTTTTTATGCTCAAGCCAAAACACTGGTCCACATGTAAGCTGCTTCTTAAAAATCTGCTTCAGATTAAAGTAATTGATAATTGTAACCATCTTTTATTTTTGACATGTTGGAAACAACAGAAACATTACAATAGAGATATTACATTCCCAGAATACATCTTCTTAAAAGGGAGTCAGATTCACCCAGAATGAATACACCCATGATAGATGCAGTGCACATTGTGCTCAGAAAAAGCAGTTCTCTTCCACTTTGAAAGGGGCCTTATTAACTAATTACACAGTAATAATCAGAACATGCTGATCCCAGCGAGTAATGACCAGAAGGGTGTGATTTTGTCTCTGCACACCTTGACCCAGCAAGCCCTGTGTCATTCATCCTCAGGAAACAGCATTATTCTTATTGGCAAATTAAAATGTGTATGGGAGCAGAGCCTGCAGGTGTATGGGCAGCTCAATTTTATTGGCCACTGTGGAAATGGCTGTGTGTACAGCAAAGGGAATGAATGTTGTGTAGGCCAAATGTTATGTATGTCAGATTAACTGAGAATAATCCCCAGAAATTCTAGTTGCTTGATAATCACAACCGATTTTACAGTAGTAACATGACTGATTTCATTTCACACCACTGTACTTATTACAGTCTTTTTTTGTTTTTAATAACAGTGGTCTATATGAAACCTGAAATCTCTGGTGCTTACTGATTTCAAAATAGTAATTGCAGTCATTCACAAAATTACAAAAACTTTGAAGAGGGAAAGAGCAAAAAAGGAAGTAGCTGAATTTTTCCTGCTGCTAGCAGGACTTGCTTTCACAGAGAGGAGTGTCTCCCATTAATTAGCAGCAATTAGAACCATGATCCCAAAGTTCCTGGAGAGCTGTGGAATGGCAAGTCCTTATAGTCAACAGCCTCCTTCCTGAAGGGAAACAAACATTAGGAAAGGGCACAGCCTCTTTCCTGCTGAATATGTTTTCCATTCAACATGATTTTCCACAACACAAAATATAATAGAACTGCTTTGTTAAATCTCAGCTAGATTAAGTAATTTCTTGCAACATGGTTTTCCAAGACAAAATAAAAGGAGCTGAACATATTCCCAGACTTGAAATACATTGCCAGTGCTGTTACATCTAAAACTAGAGCTAATGACTTGTTTTGTGACAAGTAGCTTCAGCATGTGGTTTCTCCAGCTCTGCATTTTTCAGCAGCAGTTATTACTGGAGGCTTAACCAAGACTTCTACTGGCAGCAAGGGCTTGGTCACATTTGTCAGCACAGCGGGACGCACACCATTGTGGTAACTTTTCAGACAAACAGAAGTGGAACATATGCTCTGGACTTGTGCCGTTTTTAGAAACAATCATTTTATCATTTATGAAAGAAACCGTATCAAAGCATTGAACACGCCTTCTTGAGGAAGACAGGCAGAATGAGAAAAATGGGAAAGCTGCTGCTCCCTAATCTAGCATAGAAATATGAGAATGAACAATTCTATGGTGACGTTCAGCCAAGGTGCTCCAAGTGGTTAAATTAAACATGTCTTGAATTTTTCACTTGTCCAACATTTGTAATTTTAGAAAACAATCTTTTATATTCACGCATTAAGTTTGATTTTATCTGAGTAGACTGGAGATTTAAAAGCTAGTAGTATTTTTCCCATCATTATGTTATCCCAGTCCCTAACAATCATGCATTGACATAATTTAATTTCCTGTGAATAAAAGACAAAAGCAATATTTCAAGCCATAATTTTACAAATGAAATAGCAAGGTCCAGAAAGAATTAAAAAATGGATAAGAAGAGCCTGGGGACAGCAACTTGATCACAAGATCTGCTTCCTGCTTGCCTGGCCTGTTTCCTTGCCTACTGCAGGGTGTGAACATAGATAGAAAGAGGTTTGGAGTCTTGGTTTCGGTTTGGTTTTTTGGTTTTTAGTGGGTTTTTTTTGTATGTGCTATAACCACAGAATGGTTTGGGTTGGAAGCCGCTTTAGAGATGATGTAATTCCAACCCCTCTGCCATGGTATACGTTTTAATACCAATTGCTACACACTTGACAGTAAGGCTCATGTTCAGCCCACTTCTCCCTCCTCTACAGGGATACTCAACTCAAGATTCCCTGCACGTCTCAAGACCTGTCCCAGAAGCATTATCTTGCCTGGAGCATGGAATTTTCTGGATGATAGTGAAGTCCCTCAAGCGGAAAGCCCATGATTACTCTGGCAGTGAGTTTGTCAATGAAAATGAGGATTTTTTAATTCTGATATGAAATTGAATTGCTCACTTGAAGGTCATTGTTTTTGAGACACATTAGCTGCATGCCATACAATCATGGGCTTCTCACAGCATCCAGAATAAGATGGAGGAAAAAGGAGTTGTGAGAACCTATAACAGACATGACAGAAACAAGGATCAATAGAAATGTTTCTTTGCTGGAAAAACAAAATTAAAAGAAAGTTTCTGTACTACCTGAAAACTTCCTGACCAAAACATGAACACAATGCTATACTTACTTTGCTAGCCTGTTTTGAGCTGCTCAAAATACTGGTGAGACAAAAAGATTAATTTGGATCCCGAAGTGTTTCCTAACACTGGTACAAAACTGCTAATTCTTATGTAGTCCTTGTCTAGGTAAAAGCTCCACCAGCTGGTCTCTGCTCATAGGTTTTGAATTTCCAAGATCTTTGGTTTCTGCCAAAAGGAAAGGATGGAAAGCTATTTGTGATCTCTACAGAAGCATGGCGTAAATGTCTTGCTTCACATCCCTCAGGATGCACAGTGGGAGGGATGGAACAAAGTGAGGAAAATAGAGCCTGGGTGACTCACTAATATACAGACATAAACAGAAGTGTCTGTCTAACCAGGATCAAGAAAGTTTTCTCTCTGTGCATGGAGATCTCCAAGTCCTTCTTTACGGTCTGTTACACACCTTGATATTAGAGGGTGGCAGCTGGCGGGTCAGGCACGGCATTCCACAGAGATGCAGGTACTCTTTACTTCCCATGCTATGGACAGAGATTCAGCAGACCAAGAAGAGCCTTCTGCATTTTTGTTGGGAGAGGGCAGATCTAAGCTTCAGTAAGGCCATTCCTTGAGTTTGTTAGGTCTAGGCAAAAATCACTATAATTTTGCCTTAGAAACAAGAAGAGAACCCTGACAGCATAACTGTCGGGCAGGACTAATCAGTCTGTGTGTGCCACACAGAGCTGTTAGAGTAGTTAGGATTTGCCTGATACAGTTGTGCCTGAGAGAGACATTATTTATATACCTGTTGCAATGGAAACACAGAAAGACAAAAAGAGTTACCAGCTGTGCTTATTTTGAGTCAGAATGACTTTTCTTCAGGGATGCTGATCTCTTTGTTTTTTGCCCCCTACTTTTAATATACTTATAACAAAACAATGAAGAATTGTGGGGCCATTGAAGTATAGTGGATAACTTCAGCAGATGCCAGGCACCCACCAAAGCCGCTAACTCACCCCCCTCTGCAGCTGGACAGGGGAGAGAAAATTTAATGAAGGGTGCATGGGTTGAGATAAGGACTGGGAGAGGTCACTCACCAAATGCCATCAGAGGCAAAACAGGCTCAACTTAGAGTATAAAGTCAAAATCAGAGCGGGATAATGAGACGTAAAACAAACCCTTAAAAACAGCTTCCCCACCCTATTCCCTCCTACCCCAGCAGTGCGAGGAGACAGGGAATGGGGGCTGTGGTCAGTTCATCACCTGAGACTGTTCTCGCTGCCGAGGGAGAGTTGTTGCCCTGCTGCACTGCGAGGTCCCTCCCATGAACAACTCCAGCGTGAGTCCCTGCCGTGAGCAACAGCACCCCTCAGACTGCTGGAGCAGTGGGTCACTATTCCATGGGGCACAGTCCTTCAAGGCTGCTTCTCCTGGGAACAGGGCCCTTCTCTCCATGCATTTCTCACAGCCTCCTTCAGGCACATCCCCCTGCTCTGGGGTGGCTCCTCCAGGGGCTGCAGGTGGATCTCTGCTCCCCCCTGGACCTCCCTGTGCTGCAGGGGCACAGCTGCCTCACCAAGGGCTGCACCAGGGGCTGCAGGGGAATCTGGGCTCTGGCTCCTGGAGCAGCTCCTGCCCCTCCTCCTGCCCTGGCCCTGTGTCTGCAGAGCTGCTCCTCTCACATCTTATCACCCCGCTCGGCTCTCGCTGAAACTAAAACTGTGCAACATTTTGTTTTGATTTCTTCTTAAATACATCCTCACAGAGGTGTCACCACTATACCACTATTTCTGATTGGCCCAGCCTTGGTCAGTGGCACATCCATCTTTGGACCCACCACGAACTGGCTCTGCAGGCAACTTCTCACAGAAGGCGCCTCTCTGCCCCCCCTTCCTCCCCAGCCCCCATCAAAACAAGGCTGTGCAAAACCAATACATGAAGAAATGCAGCTGGTTTTGATCTGACATGGTCAGGTTCTGTGGTATTTCCTCAGTGTATCAACATGTTAATCTCTCTGGCAGTGAATTTTCTTCTGTGTTATTTGAAAATTCTCAGATTATGTTTTTCCTGCAAAGTACTGTCTCAAGACTTTCAAGTAAAGGCCACCTATCTGGTTTGTCCTTTACTAGGTGATAGATCTGCTACTCAGGTTTAATCTTCAGCCAAAAATAAGGAGCAAACTTCCAATCACAGCTAGATTGTCTTAGCATAATATATTAATTATGTAATTTAAAAATTGCTGTGTATTTTTGGGCTAGGTCAAACAATGTAGGGTTTCATAGAACTTGAGAGAAGGTGCATAAGGGCTGCCTTTGCCATCTGCTGAAATACAACCATCCGTGAAGACAAGCCATCTCTGTCACAGACAAGAGTGAAACAAGAATGGTTGGCAGTCATCTCCACCTTAGAGAGATGAGGACACCAAGTCCGGCACGTGAGGATGCTGATGGCTGGAACAAAGCACCAAGAGACACTGATGTTCAGCCATCACTTGGCCTCTCTAAATCAAGACAGGGTATTTTTCTGGAAGATAGGTCATACATAGATCAATGAGTCAGGGTGAAGCTTTATAGCACGTGGCATATGGGTCAGACTAAGTAACTAAAGGTATCTTCCAGCATTTATTTCGATTAACCAGCTGACCAGAGGAGTGAATGACAGGTCATGCATTCAGTGAGAGCCAGAGGCAGGAACCAAGGCAGGCAGGGCATATGAACTCCTCACCTTCCACTGTGCAAATCACTGCCCCTTAGATAAATAAAGCCATAACCTATTGTACAGGAAGGTACGCAGGATCCTGATTTCACCCCTGTGTGGTGGGGTTTTTTCCTTAGGAAACTCTCTGTTTCTCTCCATGCTTTTTGTTTGTTTATCTGTTTTATTATGAGACAAAGGATAGGAGCAGTACACGACTTCCTTTTGTAGCTCATGATTTTATATCCTACATCTGAAAATGAAATGTAGCATGAAATTTACTTTTTGAAGTAATGTGAAATTGGATCAAGTAAAAGCAATTTCTGTACTCTTAGCAGGGTGAGCCCCTTAAAAACGGCTGAAAAGGCCTCCATTTCGTTTAAAAAAAAATAACCATCAGATTTGGACCATTTCTCACAGTGATTTTATTACCATCTGATATATGACTGATATTGAATTACAGATGGATCACCATATCAAGCCACAAAACTATGATATTTTCCTTTTGCTCTAATGTATTGTTCAAATTCTTTCTCTCTCTGACTCAATAAAAAGCATCAGACTCTATGCAGCTGCAGCTAAAAGAACTTCCACCATAAAACATTGGCTCTGTTTGCAGCAACTAGGACAATGGTTTTTATTTTAATAACAGTGTTCAGTGATTCATGTTAATAAAAAAATCCTCAACAACTATAGGCCTTCAATGCTGGGAATTTTTTTTATTATTAATTATTCTCCCATTTGATTATGATAGTACAATTCAGAAATCTCTGGAAAAAGTGTCATATTATGGCAATTACTGTTATTCACCCTCAGGCTAGCAGAGCAGAGCAGCTGCCTGGGAAGTTGCAGCAAAGTAAGGAGGAAATATCATAGCCTCTTACCCAGTGGCTTCCCCTTGCACTTGGTCCTGCTCTGTGAGCTGGGTGACAAAACAAGAGCTGTCACAGCACTGCCCAGCTCCCCCCACACATCTGCCTGGCAGCACCATGCAGCAGCATAGGCTCTGCCACAGCCCACAAGGTACAAAACAGCCCCGGGGTACGAGGAGAGAAGCTCTTGAAAGAGCTTCTGATAAGATGCTATTTACCAACCCCATCAAAAGAAACACAACAAACCAGACCTCATCAAATAAAACAGCTCTGAGACTAAACTGATCCCTAGAAGTCCTCCAAAATACCCTCCTCACAGTGAATATTAAATAGCACTAATGCACACAAGTTGGCAGAATAAGTGAAGTGTGGGTTCCGCCATGCATCCGTAATGCTGGCAGCCTGTGCATGGGGAAAACAAGCCCACTCAGAGAGCAACTCTCTTCTTTGCCTTTCCCATTGCCATGCAGAGTACCTAGCAATACTGCTGAGCCCCTGTGGTTTGAGTAAATAAACAGTTCCAGTTTGTAATTAGTATGAAGCAGAATGATAAAATATAATGAAAAATGAGACCTTCACCAGGGTATAAATAATTGTTTCTGACACAGCACTGAAGAGTGATTTGTCCGTGTACAAGAACAATGCAGGACAAACAGCAAACCATGAGAGCTTTTATGCATGACTAAATTAAATTGGCTGGAAATTACACACACACTCATAGTATACACAGAGATTTCACCGACAAAATTGCTGTTCCTCTGAAGCCATAGTGGTGGAGTCATCAAACTCAGACAAGTACTCAGATGCTTGGCTTCACCTGCTCAAGCAGCCTTACCACAGGAAAGGGATTAGCAACCAGTAGCAGCTTAAGCAGGTGCAGAATGAGATCCCAGACAGCAAAACTACTGTTAATTTTGAGAAAGTCTGTTTCCATGGTTTCTACAAAAATATTCCAGGTAACATCAAACCACTTGCTCATCCTGTTTCAGCAATATTCCCTCTCCTGATGGCGATGGTGCAACAAAAATCTTTGGCCTGGCCTCCATGCCTTTCAACTGGAGATTGTCCATTCCATGTCAGGGAGCCACAGGCTGAGCTCCTTGCACTCTGCCATTTTGCAGAAGAGGTGGGTGATGGTGCCCAGGTCACTGTGGCTTGCCTGGTGTCCACAAGAATCCACAAGCTCAAGGCATCACCACATCACTGGAGCTCTAAAGCTTCCCAGTCACCAGTCCAGGATGCAGATTCCCTCCTCACCTGCCACGTTTGGTCAACAGCACTTTGTGTCCTGCTGTCAGCTGTAAGGAGCCTGTGGACCCCAAGGGCCTGCCCAGATGCCCATAGCACTAGGAAACCTCACCTAGAAGGGTGTGAGCACACAGCACCTGCCCCAGTGCCCAAGCCAAGCTCTGGGCTCCCTTGGAACACCACTTTGTAAAGGATAATGAAATACTCCTGAGGGTGGGGAGAAGGTGAGTGGAGCCATGCTTACTTAGAAGTGTGGTTGGAGCTCACATCTGTTGGGTTATGGTCTTACCTCATCCAGGGGCTAACATTAAACAATATTATTACAAAATTGAAAAACAAATTACAACTATTATTACAAATAGAAAAATAACCCCAATTTAACTTTTCTTTTTTTCCTTTTTTTTTTGTGTTTTGTTTTGTTTTGATTACAACAAAAGCAGTTTCTCCACAGTACAAATTAGTGTGGAGTTAATGTGGATTACCGTAAGCACACATCAAAATGGGTGGCTGGTCCCTGTGAGAGCATGAAACATCCTGGAGCATTTAGCCATTGGAAACTATTGGCAAGCAGCAGTGGAATTTTTATCTTGAAATAGAGTATGGATAAACTAAACAAGAGAAAGAAGACTTTTTAAGGCTAGGAGGTGTGTGTTTGGCACTACAGCAAAAAGTGCAAACTGCCAATAATAGTGTCAGGCTGGAAGTGGAAGGACAGTGGCAAGTCACAAGAGTCTCTGGAGAAGTCCCTCAGCCTGGACAACGGGCAAAATGACATGCAGAAGTGGGCTTGGTAGACATGTGAATAGGAAAACAAGAAGTGTCAGACAGGAATAGTGGGAGACTGTAGTTGAAGACTCGGGAAGGTTTGATTTCTATTTGCGCATCTGCGGGCAGACAGAGCTCCGTCTGAAGTTTGCTTTGTTTTTCACGGTGCTGATGCTGGGTAGCATGAAAGAATGGTGCTTTTATCCTTGTTGTCTCGGCAAGAGGTTCATTCCCATCATCACATGTGACTCAGCCTCAGTTTCACAGATTTTTATTAAGTCCACCAGAACTGTAGCCATTATGAGAACCCAAAACTCGAAATGGTTCAAGTCTAAATGAAGTAAAATGCTTTTCAGCACTACATTTTGGTCTCTAATGACATACTACAGAATGGTCCATACCTGGCTGAAGCACCATGGAAACCCTTCCAATACTACACTGATGGGGGTTCTGTAAAAGCCCGTATAAAACCTGTACCATTCTGATTAGAAATGCATACGTGGAAGTGAGATGTTAATACTATGCATTAGAGCCTCTACAGGGGCACACTGTGAATTGCTTTATGTAGTGCCTTCTGAAGTTTATTCTTTGGTGTAAATCTAAATTTGGTGAAAGAAAAAACAATCTCTGCTCAGGTCATATGGGAAAATATTGTTTAATGTCAATAATATTATAAAATAATAACTTAAAAGCCCGCTGTTTGTACAAAGCCGTCCAACTTGGTAGACCCAAGGGGTTTTTTAAAAATCCTTGCAGCCAAATCACTGGAAGAGCCTGCTGGTGTCTCATAGCGCTGTCCCTGCAGCCTGCTTTGGCCCAGCACTGGGCACTATGTGGATTTTGCTGCATTGGTGTCCACAAAGAGTTGGGGTGTTCAGTGGGACCAGCAAAACCCAGGTCTTTCTAACAAGGCAGAAATCTGTTGCTCAGCCATGGTCTCTGGGGCTTAAAAGCACAGAGAGTCAGGCACTCTCAGCAGCAGAGAGTACAGGCATTCATGTATGAATAGTGTGTGAGAGACTAAGCATCCATGAACAATGCATTATTTTGAAGAACAAACAAATAACGTTGGGTGCATTTACTGCCTGGATAGTCCAGAGAAGCCTTCATTCTTCACTTTGAGCGATGGCATTGATCACGTTCCTCACCACTAGCATGACTGCTGCACGTTCTGAGCAGAAAGAGGGAATTGCTTCTCAGGGGTTGGTAGCATATACACCTTAGCTCCTGTGTAATGAAAGGCTGCCCTCAAAGGACAAGGCAATTATTCCTCTTGCAGGGCGTGAATGTACAGGATTTCTGCAAGCTGGGAAGAGTGACAAAAATGTTCCTAACAATTCAGACTGGTTTGATTTTGCTTATGGACGTTGACAAAGCTGTCCAGAACACCTTATTTAACACAGCAACTCCTGCTGTTTCAAGACACGAGAGTCCCACACACACATGGAAGTGTGGGGCACCCCTGCAGAAGATTCTGATATCCCACATGCTTCTCATTTAGGGAGGTGGCAGGTTGTGAAATGGGCAGCTTTTAATAATCCTTGGTCACAATTTCTATGCAGACTCTTTGTAAAGGATCCTTAAACAATGTGCCATGGTTACCATTAGCGATGGTCCTATGGACATCTATGATTATTGACAATTATTTGCCATAGTTATGAACAATTTATTGACCTTTTGGATTTCTTTATTAAGTTAGCCATGATTATTTTACTAGCTTACCCATGGTAAAGTGCTTAAAACCAAAAATGTAATGTAAGGTAAATACGTTTATTTCCGAACTGTGTTTTTCAAACAAAAATGAAAACAAAAGTTCCCTACTGAAAGATAAAAATGTCAGTAGGAAGTACTGTTCTGAAAAAAAGGACAACTGCTGCCACTGACACATCACATCTACCTGCCTGCACGTACACAGACATGTCTATTCAGTTCCAGGTTTGGAATTGCCCAGAGACTTGTCTCCTTGCTGGGCCATTGCTCTCTCTTTCTGTCTGACCCTGCTGGCATTTCCAAAAGAAATCTCCCTGACAGATGAACTGGTTTGGTCTTTCATCTTGTATTAACCAAAACTGATCACTAGAATACCCTGCTGTAGCAGAGGAAGAAAGAGCTAGGCAGTGAGGAGCTGGAGACCTACTGACTGACCTGAGATTCTGATACTGAATCAATGCTTTCACAATATTTTTCCTGTCAGTTAGCTTTTCTTTTCATCCTCCTACCATGGACAAAAAAAAACCAAACCAAACCAAACCAAAAACAAAAACAAAAATAAAACCCAACCAAAAAACCCCAAACCAAACAAAAAGCAAACAAACAAACAAAAAAAGCAGGGTTGCATGCTGCTAATGCCACATGGGAAGCTTCACAGCTTTCCTATGTCTGCTTTCCATGCAGAGCAAGCAAAGCACACACAGCAGCAGTGCTGTGTAGGAAAATGAACATGCTACCTCATTTACCTTCCTTCATAGTCCTAGAAGTTGTAGGTGCTGCACCCCAGTTGAGATTTTACTCTCAGTCCATAGTGGGTTATATTTATGAAGTTTTCAGAAGACTTTCAAACAGTTAGTGCAGAAGCAAAAAACAAGAATATGCCTTTTTAGAACAGACCATACTCTTAGGCAATGCTGCATCACATTCTCCTGGGAACCCTTAATTCTCAAAAAATCCAGCATTGTTTCAGTGTGTACACCATCCTGTCAAAATTACCAATTTTCCTTTTTTTTTTGCAAAATTGTTTATTCAGTGTCATTTGCCCACCCTTGAAGAATATAACAGAAGAAGATAGCTAAAACTAGTTCTTCTGTTCCCAAGAACTGAGCTTCCACAGTTAATGCTACACACACTGCACCCAGCAGGTCCCATGACTTACTGTGGGAGAAGTCTAAAATCCAGAATTCTGTTCCAGGCAAAGACAACACACTGCTGGACGTCATAGAGACAGTTAAACAAAAAGCTTTTTTGCAAAAAATTCCCACTTGGTGGATGTTATATTTTCAGCTATCACAGGCACAGTTGATGAAAGTTAGCATGCTTGAAGAGAAAGTTTTTTCTAAGCAAAAAACTACTTAAATAGAATTTTGGTTCTATGTGGTTTCACGAAGGAAGGCTGGAAAAAAGTGCACAGCAGATGGATACGGAAGGGTAATTTCAGTGATGATAATTTTGTGAAGACTCAGCCTGGAATAAAAACCTTACAAAGTGGCATCTCCTGCTTTTCAAGGGTATTGGCAGGGCAACGGACAGTGTACTCAGTTCAGGCAGGAATGCCAAGCTGGGGCACTGTCATGGTGACCAAGTGCCAGGCAGCAAGTGTCTAATTTAGAGGGACTCCAGGACATCCACCTTCTGCCACAAACTCAGCAAACTCAGACCCTATGCTGATAAGCCAATATTCGTCCATAGGGAGAGAGCAGGAGAGACTGGGGGCATCAGGGGCTCTCCAGTAATTACAAATTTATGTGCCATTGTAGCTGTTACTGCTCCCTGCTGTTGTCTAAAGCACCACAGAGGTTTAAGTGGAGCAAGACAACAAAACATGCACTAAGACTCCTCTGCATGCCCCAGCAGCAGCAGTGCATGTCACCACTGCCCTGTTCACCAGTCACTGGCTTGGGTAAAGCCAAAGAGAAAAGTCCTTCCCAAGGAGCTCAAACACGAGTAATGACAGTACAAAAACTGTGCCAGCAGAGGCACAAACCTCATCTCTTTCCTCTGAGAGTTCCTCCCTTCACTTGTTCTGCCCCTCACACGGGGCCATGATGCTCCACCTTAAAACAAACCCAAACCCTCCCCTTCTGTCACCAAATGAGCTTTTCACAACTTGCCTCTTCAGATACCCATAAATTTTCATCCATATGAAAGTATAAATTTATCTATAACCAACACATTTGATCCTGAGCTAATAATATGTTCCAGCTCAAAAAGCTTTTTTCCTCTCCTCAGCATTTACCACCCAGCATATTTATTATGAGATATTATATCTCCCCTGACCTTTGTTTGACCTGGCTAAAGGAGCTAAGCTCATCAGAGGAAATGTTGTAATTATTTTAAAATACAATTACCAGTTCTGCTAACAAGAGAGAATAGAGAGACTACAAAGTCAGGGGACTTCAGTTGTAACAATTAAAATGGGAAGGTGCCTTAGAGGTTTTAGCTGGAGACAATCATTAATTTCTCAAATACGTGTTTCCCCATGAGACACAGAAATGAACAAGTCTTCTACTAAGGATAAAGATAATTCACTTTACACTCCACAGGATGAAACGTGTCCAGTATCCAGCCAGCCTCCAGCTGGAACAGCTCTTTGCACATCTTCTGGCCTTTGCCAGTGTGGATCTCAGGAGGCGCCTCCAGCCACGGCACAGGCATTGCATGCATGAGCTGTAACAAGAGGCAGAATGCTGGCTGTGCCAAGGAGCACTTTTTCATAGGTTGTTAGTGAATTTGTTTTCCACTGAAATAGACTGTTAGACCCTCTTGGCTTTATGTCCAATCAAGCCTCTTTTCAATCTTTTTTGAAATAAAAAAACAACCCTCGATTTCTTCTCTTTATCCAAGCTGTGATTTTAAGACACTCATGTTTTCACTTTGACGTGTCAGAAGTTGTATGGCAGCTAAAAATTAACTGGGAAATCTGACTCCACCCTGGGGAAGGGGCCTGTCATTAAACAGGCTGCAGTCCATTTGTCAAACACCCAATTTCTGAGAAAGAACAGCAGAAAAAAGTTCCTGATTTAAATGACAGTTTCCTCCAAGAAGTTGTGGCTCAGCCAACTGGCCATGAAGCGATGCCTGGGACACAGCACTGGTCACCAACACCTGGGAGGAAGTGCCCTGGAAGGGCACCCTGGAGGCATTTGCCTCCTTGTTCAGAGTCCTGCAGAGGTGGTGGGCACATCACTAATACAAACTCACCCCAGCAAGAAGAATTGATCAGCTGCTGAACCTTCTGCCCTCTCTGTCTCACCGTGCTTAAATCATGATGAGTCTTAGAACATCTCTATGTGCCCAAGAAATGTGTTATATGCAGATAGATAATTCATGTGTCTGTGTGAAATCCTGTGGTGGGTTAAGCCAACCTGGCAACTAAGCACCACACAGCCACTCGCCTACCCTCCACAGCCCAGCCCCTCCCTGGTGGAATGGGAAGGAGAATCTAAGGAAAGTACGACTTGTAAGCTGAGATAACTGAAAAGGAGCAAAATAAAGCAATAATAAAAAAATGAGATAAAACTCAAGAAGAAAGCAAATGACGCACAATAAATTGTTCATCACCAGCTGACCAATACCAAACCCTGTCTCCAATACCTGATTGACCACTTTTCAGGTAATTCCCAGTGTTTGTGTGCTGGCCATGTTGGGCTGTGTATGGAACATCCCTTTGGCCAGGTGGGGTCAGCTCTCCTGGCCACGCTCCCCCAGCCTCTGGGGCACCTGAGCAATGCAGAGCACAGGACACTGAAATGTCCTTGACACAGGGTAAGCATTAATTAGCAACAACCAAAACACGACTGTGCCTCCAACATGGTTCTCATAGTGCATCCAAAACACAGCACTGTACCAACTATAAAGCAAAATTATCCCAGTCAAAGCCAGAACAAAGTTTTTTCTATAAATGCTAGAGAAACTGCTTCCATTTGCATAGAGGAAGAAAAATATCTTTGCCCTGCAGTCTGATAAAGCTTGTAAAAGCTGTTGAAGATTACTTCTTTTCCTCACCTAGTTAGTTTTTCCCAAACTGTTATATTTTCATCCATGAGCAAAAACTAATGGAATGCCAATGGAATATTACAGCTATTTGATGGCAAACAAGAGTTTACATCCTGCACATGGCCTTATGGACCTTTGGCCCAGTCCTGGTACATCTCAGGGAGGTTACAAGAGAGGACACAGCCTAAAGTTCCTGGCAGAAGCTGGATGTGAATAAATGGCTCCAGATGACAATTAGGCTGTCTGCAGGAGGAGCTGAGCCACTTGAATCACACAGGAGCCATCACCACAGAGCTGCCTCATTGATTACCTGCCCCTCTGCCTGCCCAGGCTGCACTCCAGAAAATGGAGACAGAGGAAAAAAAAGGCTTGTGTACTCATGGATACTGCCTGCATTCATCTGCATGGTAAGTGCTTCTCCCATTCCTCAGGATGATTTAAGCCTGGTCTTTCCTAGCTTTCCAGAAAGCAGGATTCTTTTGATTTATAGTAGCTGATCTAGGAAGGAGATGCAAATGTGCTCAGGAATAGTGCCTGTTCCAGTGCTGGAGCTTCTGTGCACAGCCTTGATGCCAGCCAGAGCTGAGGACAGGGGTTTGCTCTGAACATGTGAAGGAGCAAGGCATTGTGCAGGGCTTGAGACAGACTTCATGGCATCAGCTGCCTCCTTCATTGCAACTGCAATGGAATCAGGAATTCAAGCAACTTCATTACTTTCCTACCTGCTTCAGCCATGTAGGGACAGCTTTAATTAGTGTAGGTAATGCCACAAGAATAAAAACCTGACATAATGTAATGTCTCTTGGTGGTATATAAATGTCAAGACAATCATGGAAGAGCAGTGTTGCAGCAAAACAAATGCAGCATTTTCATTTACTGAGTGATAAATGAAGATGCAAATGTTGCCACATGGCTGAAGGGTGCTGTGCAGATAAGTGGAGGTGGCTCACTGCAGCATGCTGCCCAAGTTGATGTGCAGCATCATCCTTGGGAAGGGGACAACCCAGACAATCTGTACTAGAGCTGCCCAGGAGGACATGCCAGGACCAGGCTTGGGTCATTCATCACACACTCACTGAATAGTTTGGTTGGTAGGGGGCCTTAAAGAGTATCTAGCTCCAACACTCTTGCCATGGGCAGGGAACCTTCCACCTGACCAGGTTTCTCAGAGCCCCATCCAGCATGATTTGGACATTTAGAGGGATGGAGCCCCCATAGCTCCTCTGGCAACCTGTTCCAGTGACTCATCAACCTCACAGTGAAGGATTTCTTTCTAATATCTAATCTAAATTTAGCTCCTTTAAGTTTAAAGCCATTTCCTTGAGTCCTGTCTCTACATGCCCTTGTAAAAAGTCCCTCTCCAGCTTCCTTGTAGATGACCTGCATAGATACTGGAAGTGCTCTACAGTCTCCCCAGAGCCTTTTCTTCTCCAGGCTGGAAACCCCCAACTCTTTCAGCCTATTTGGCCCATATGTCGTGGGATACATGCCTGCAGCTCTTTCCCCACTGGATTAATCCTGCCTCCAGCTGATGTGGTATCTGTCTTGCCCATAAATCCTGCGTAGGCAAAAGGAAACACAGGTCCTTGAGGAAGAGATGGGGAGAGAGAGGCACAAAGGATCCTTTTCCCAAAGTCTTTGACACAGTGAGGATTTGGGCTCCAAGGCACCTTGACAGGATAAGCAAAGAGTAGTAACAGGATATAACCTGGACACAGGACTTCATTTTGAAGATGATATGACTTTAAATTAAATTAGCCTTCATGTTCTGTTCAAATCATAATCTAATTTCACTGACATTTTCAGAAGTCTCCAACAATATACACAGCACAATTAATGCATTAAAAATTCAAATGGCAAGTCAGGGATAAGCTAATAAATGGAAAAAATAAATTGTTTTCTTAAAGGGAACAAACTCTTTCTTCCTTTTGCCTCATTTTCACTGTTGGCATTGAATTACATTTTCCATTTCAGGATTTTTAAATGCAGACCCAGGTTTCATCAGCATGTGTAGCTCCAACCACTGAACACCACCAGATCCCCAGGTCATGATCTCAGCTCTGTGCAGCCTCCCAGCACCTCATCACAACAGGAGCAGCCCAAGTCTGCCAGACACAACACGTGAAGAGTTTCCCATGCACCATTTTCTGAGTGGCTGAGGATGATTCTCATCCCCTTCACTCCTGCTGAAAAAGAACCCAACAGCAGTAGGAAACCCCAACCAAGACCTTACAGTTGGAGGAGCTTGTAATTTTATGCAGCTCCTGAATCCCTGAGGAAATATCCTGGACTAGCAAAAAGATTATCTGCCTTTTTATTCAGCCACAAAGGGATTTATCTAGGAGATTTATCTACACCAAAGGAATTCCCTCATGTGATGATGCCAAGAAAAATTTTGATATATTATTTAGAGAAAACAGGCTAGAGCTCCATATTATTCAAAGTGAATTCCTGTGAAAAGCAGGGTTTTCACAAGCAAGCAGCTTAGGCAAAAAAATCAATGATTAAAAATGTCAGTTGATGGTCATCATGTAAGAAATGACAGCAACAACCAGAAAACACTGTAATTTAGAAATGTTGAAACAGGCTCTAGGAAAAAAACCAATCAAACTGTTTTCTCTGTACACATTAACACATGACATCCTTTCCTTCAGCAAAGAATTTTTGCAGCAGTGCCCCATATTGTGGGGAAATTGAAACACATGAATTTATTTTATATGTAGGTGATTTAAAACAATATGAAAGCAGAACAGAGCCAAATTGTTACATTTCTTCCCTCTGAAGGACTGAAGGCCAGTCTGCCCTACTGTCAATATTTTAGTCTTAAATGCTTCTATTTTCTTAAGATTTTTGTTTCCTTTTAAAATCAGATAAGCCCTGAGATAGGATAGCCTGAATTTTGCAGCTAAGGCTGCTCCAGAAGGCAGGTGTCCTTGCCCCTTTCCCCTGTTTTTGTAGGTTTCCTGTCTCGAGCATCCTCCTGCAGCACCTGCCATGAACATGCCTGCAAGCTGTGGGTGAGAGACAGAAAAGTGATTAATGGAAACAGCTTCCCTGTAGTCCATGTGCAAAGGCAGACACCCTGCCAGACAGGAATTCTTCTGCGGTTTTCCCCACTTCCATAAAACTGAGTTTATCTGCAGGCAGTCCTGTCCTCAGCAGAAAAGTTCTTGTCAAGCTGATCCCATCCCACCGAAGGTGAGGGCAGGCCACATTTGGGATCACTCAGGAGCAGGAGATGTTGTGGAAAACCAGCAAAGCCACGAGAGAGCGAGCAGAGCCCTGGAAGGCAGGACCGGACTGCAGGGCAGCAGGGACTAAAGGGATTTTGGTGAAGGTTTTATTTGTTTGTTTTTTCTTTTAAACCCTCGTTTCTACTCTGTCTCACTTTGAGGTTTTTCATCAATCTTTCATTTTGCTGCTCAGGCCCTGGGGTTCAGAGCCTTTTGGTGTCCTTGGCAACTGTGGCAAGGCAGCTGCCATCAGAGCTGGCACTGGCTGGAGACCCATCAGGAAAGGGAATCTCCCCATAGACCACTCCAATTTCATTCAAAGGCAGTATGAATGATCTTAAGAAATAAAAAGAATGCAAAAAGTTCTAAAAGCTCGTGATTTGTGATATTACAGGCTGTGTGACTTGGAAAGCCATCTCTGGAGGTACCTTGTCTGAGCCCCCTGCTCAAGCAGGTCACCCAGAGCAGGTTGCTCCGAGCAGCATCCACTCAAGTTTTGAACCTCCTCAGGGATGGAGACTGCACAGCCTCTCTGGGCTGCCCAAGGCATGAGGAAGGGGCTGACAGGCATGCTATCACCATCATAAGTATTTCAGTTTCAGCTTTTCTAACTTGTGGCAATATAGAAAGTAGTTTGTCTCTCTCTCAGCTCATGCTTAGCACAGCTATAAAAGTCAGTTTCCACCAACTCCAGACGTGTCCACTCAAATACATTTCCCACTAAACTAGTGAATCAGAGAAACACCTAGCTTGGAAAAGATCTTTAAGATCATCGAGTCCAACTGTAAGAGGCATGGATGAAATGCTACAAAGAACAAGAAAGTGCCTGTTGCTGTGAGCAATCCACAATTCCTCTGGTGTGAAGGTACTTTCAGCAGCATTTGCCACCTGTGCCAGGCCCCAGAGCAAGAAGGGAAGGCTGCCATTTTCTGTGCAGGGTCTGCAGTGCCTGAGCACGTCATCCTGGCCAGCTGAGATCCTGGCTGTAGGTTTATTAGCGGACCATAAACTCAACACCTTGTCTTTTGCTCAAGCTTGCTCTTTCCAGACATTAATGCCCCCGTGAATTATCTTACAGTGAGACTTCAGTGCCAGCAAACACTTGTCATGATGCCAAGCACAGAGAACCAGCTAACCAGCTGGCCTCCACTGCAGGGTGCCTTTCCACACCAGGGGCCAGCAGGAGCACAGGCACTGTTCCATCCCATTGCCATGGCTGGCAGTGGGCTTGGTGGCTGCAGCCTCATTGTCCTCCACAATAAACCTGTGCCAGCAGTGAACAAAGCCTGGGAACATCCCCACAGCACCCCACTGTCCCTGGTGCACACAGAGCAGCCCCATGGGGAACTGTTGTGGTGAGGGAAGTCTTGGGACTCTTAATGTAAGAATCAGCAAGCTCCAACTTCATTGATAAGCACCAGACTTTTATACACTACAAGTAATAAGCTCATGCATATCCTGTAAGTTATACACAGCATGTAATAAATTCATGCATATTCTGTAAGCTAAACAATCTATTGGTTATACTACAATATCAGCTCTTCCTCATTCTTGAGAAATTAGGTTTCTGCTTCTCACATCTCATCCTCATTACTGTTATCGTACTACTGCTACACTCAAGGACACAGTTTCTTGCAGGTGCAGAAACTCAGATTAGCTGGGTTTGGTACTTTCCTAGTCCTTCCTTGGTCAGCTAACAAAAGTTTGTCAGAGTGACCTCTACCCTGTAACCATTCCTCCACAGGGAACCACTGGCTGTGATTTCAGAGTTTGCTGCAGCAGCATTCTCCCAAGCACTGGGAAAGGCATCCAACACTGCTCCCAGCAGGTCCCTGCCATTGTGCCCATTCCTACCAGTCAGCTCAGCCCTTGGGAGCAGCTGCTTGGATGGTGCAGTCTGGGAGGTTTGCAGCCTGGGTGTCAGGGCACAGTCTGGGCATGGCCCTGGCAATGTGTGCTGTGCAGTAAAGGCAAGTCCTCCAGATGGTGAGTTTAGGCCGGTCTTTGCTTCCCTCTCCTTGGCTTTTTCACCTGCAGAGGAAGGAATGCCTGCAGGAAGTACAGCAGGGCTTGACCCGCTCAACTTTCCCTCCCCTGGGGCCATTCCAAATCAGCCCTACTGCACCCACTCATCACTGCCCCCATGTCTGGCAGCTGGTCTGCCTGAAATCCCCTCGGGGCTCATTTATGTCCCTAGTAACACTGTCTCACTGCCGGGGTGCACCTGTGAGCCCCTCTAGGTGTACACCAGGGAACAGCACCATCTCCTTGCTGTTTCACCACTCCTAGATGTGCAGGAGTATGCAACTCCTGCTTTGAATAATAAAGCTGCTGAGGTTTAGGTCTAAGTTTAAAGAAGGATTTTTTTCTGCCTGACACAGAGGACAGCCGATGTCTTCTGCAAGGGATTCCTGCAAGGCCTGTAAGTACCAGTTTCCCTGGGCAGCTCCTGCTGTTTTGGCTGGCCAAGCACTCCTTTCCAGGGGCTGGGGGGTAGAGGCTGGTGGGGAGCAGTGAAATCTGGGGCAGTTTGCCTCTCTCTTCACAGGCCACCGAGGCTGAGGCAAGGCAGCGCCTCCATTAGATCCCAGTTCAGCCTCCAGCTGATGCCTTAAACTTTGCTGTGGTTTTACTTGCTCCTCTGATGTTCCAGGGATGTTTTAATTCCTTACCAGATGGGATAAAGAGTAAAAGTGTCAGGGGACAACACAAAAAGAGACAAGGGACAGAGAGAATTTATGTCTCTTAATCTGAATATGCCAGGACAATGCCTGGTACCTGACCCCCAAGTTATTAATGTCCTGTTTCCCTCGGGGATGTTCTACGGCATCCCTTTGAATGTATTTGGAAGCATTAAAATAAAGGAAGCATTTCCCCAGTCCCTCCTGCTCTTACACATCCAGCAATTACAGGCTGACATCCAGAGCTGGGCTTGAGGTCCTCTAGGATCTAAAACTTATGGTTTCAGTTTCCACATTTGCAAATCTGTTTCCACAAGTCTATTACTGTGCAGTAACTCACCTTGTGGATCTTTATAAGCCCATATTTCTGTGAAGAAAAATAAGAAAAAATTCTTTTTCTTATTGCTGCAGATATGTAACAGTACAACGTTAGCTTGCTTCTCTTAGAAGCACTTCTGAGCACGTGAAGGGAATGAAATCACAGATAACCCTTCCAACTGCTGGCTTTTATGAACTGAAAACCAAGTTGTAAAAATCACCCATCACCCCAGAGATAAATGAAGACTGAGAATTTAAAGAAGAGGGGGTAAGTCTCCCTTAGCAACTATTCAGAGAGAAGCAGCCAGTTACCTTCACCAGGTGTCTGGGATGTTGTACCCTGGGCCAGGATCACTGCCCAGCTGTGGAGTCAGAGAGAGAAGAGCAGGTGAAATTCAGCAGTGAGAACTGGAAAGGAGTGGAACCTACACTGCAAAATTAGCCCTGTGTTTCAGGAGATCCCTTCAAGGTAGAACGAGAGCAGCTAAGAAAGCCATGAATATTCCATAAAACTTTGATTTGCTTCCATCAGTCATTGTTACACTGGATGCCATCCTACACGTCTCAAGATGACTTTTTTTGTGCTCTGTCTGTAATATGCATTGCTGCAGGACAGTACCTACCCTGGGAGGTGCTGATAAGCTGTGCTGAGCCCCACATACCTTCACAAGAGTCATCAGGAGAACAGTGCTTTGCAGAGTTTTACATCCCACGGTGCCCATCAGCACCTACATCCATCCCAAACTCCATGTTTCCCCAAGTCTTAAGCTGTGCTACTTTGATCTTGTGGAAGTGCACTAAGATTCATCAGGCAATCACGGCCCTGCTCATATTACTTCACTGACCCTGTGATAAAAAGGTTTCCTTTTACTCCAAACACCACCCACAAATGAGGTATTCACAGGCATCGCTGTCTGCTCAGCCGTGGGCAGGTCTGCTCTCCAACAAAACAAGTCACTCTGTTTCAGTAAGCAGAGAGGCTGGCTCTGAGGCTGGTTAATATGTATTATATATGGTTAATATGAGGTGGTAAACATGAGTTTGGTGAAGAAACCAACACCTGTGCACTCCAACGGTCTCCTCAGACATTTGGGTTGGCAGTGAATTCCTGAGCTCTATTCCATTAGTGTCAGGTGCCAACAGTGCTCCCAGGAAGGAAAAACTCAAGATGACATACCGAGTGTGTAAGAAAAAGGCAAAAACCTGCCTGTGGGGTGTTTCCTGGTGTCCAGGCAATGGTGTGTCCCTTGGGTATCTAAACACTATCCAAGGCGTTTAAACTGTTTCAGAGTGTTCAGCCAGAACCTCACACCTCTGAACAGGTCACTTTTGGAAATGTTGTACTGAGTAGGATGCACCCTTGAAGGAGAGTCCAGGCAAAGCAGGCTGGAGGGCAAGGGGCCAGCAGGGACTCAAGCAGTTTGTCTGTCCTACCATCTCCTCCACTCTCCAGCACAGCCTGTCCATCCGGAAAGCTCCTTTGTCCAAAACTAAGCTGCTCTTTAAGCTTCAAAACCTCAGCTACTGAATCATTACTTTCAAACACCCCAAAGGCTGTCACTTTGTTAATGTGGAAAGAAACTTTTGAAAAGCATTTGTTCCCCTACCTTGTAGGAGCTGCTCAAAACCTTGCCGGCACTGGGGATGGACAACTTCAGCATTTTTTCTCAGTTATCTGCATCTTGAAAGCTGTTGTCTGGTCAGCCTTCAAAACAACTTCCCAGAGAACATGTAGAAGCTGCATATTTTATTTTGCAAATACATTGAAAACAAATGCTTCTGTTGCACTAAGAAGGAATATTTTTATCTTTTTCTTTTTTAAGTGGATTTTTATTCTGAACTGTTTTATTTTGCATTTCATGGAAACAAAATGTTCCAAATAGTGGATTTGGAATTAATATTTATCTCATTCTGTAAAGGAAATTTCATGCTTTGGGCTTCCTTTTCATTTTGCTGTGAAAACAAATAGCAACAATCTGTGGCTTTCCCAGGAAAAGGAGTACTAAATTTCAACCACATCTGGTTAAAAAAATCTCAATTTTTATAGTCGTAAGCATACGAATTGTGGCGTTTTCTTAGTGTCTTTACAAACAGTGGGGTTTTTTTTCCCACCATTTTTCCTGAAGTTAACAAAGATTAGTGAGCTAGCAGAAGAGGCTAGGGAAGAGTCTAATTTGTTGCTTCTTAATGGTACAGATGTAAAACATTATCTAGATCCCTATTTACAGCTAATAGCAAGATAACATACCCAAGAGACAAATCATAGGCTCTGTAAAGTGCACGATAGCTCCGAAACACAGCACCCCACAGCATTCAGCAAATAGCAAAGGCTTGCAAAGGCATTATTAAGTTTATTGTTAGAGAGTAATGATGATGTGGATGGACACAGGACTATAAATAATATAATTTCATGAAAGGCTGCCAAGAGAAACAATTGAAACCAGCACCATTGTGGCACGACGGCGGAAGTGAGCAGGGGTGGAGCCCTGCTGAGGGTGATGGAGGAGGGCCCTGGACCAGCTGCTCTGAAAGCTGGTGGGAGGGGTGCTCAGCCACTCCAGTGACCCTTACTTAAAGGGGAAAAAAACGGTCTGAAATCCCATTTGTTTGCTTTCAGCTCTTGTTCCCAGGCTTCTGCCAGTGTTGCAGTTTCCCTGAGGGGGAACATTTCTTTTGCTGAAGTGTTGGGTGGAGTGGCATGAGATACCAAGGTGGAGGGGCCCCAGGCATACTGAGCTGGGTAGGTACCCAAAACCAGCAGCACAGCTTCAGCAGCAAAGCTTTCAGCTTTGATAAAAAGAAAAAAAATAGTGATTTTTTTTGCATTTCCTGCTGAGAGCAGTCTCATTTGCCAGACTAAAGCACTTTCCTCTCATGTTGTCTTGTGGCAGAGCAGGAAACCTGCCCTGCTGGTAATTCAGGAACACACGCCTCTCCCCGTGTTCCATGCAGCACTTCCCCCTGGCTCTGCAATACTGTACACAGCATGATAAATCCCAAGAAATAGTCAAGTAATATCCTCATCTTTTTCTAGGGTTACTTGAGGACTTCTATTGTGAGCAACCTGGGAAACTGCCTTGAACAGTATCCTGTAAGTCCCTTTAGCCACAAATGTCAGAGAAACGACCCCGTTGTAGGGGCATGGGTGGAGGTGACACTGTCCCTTGTGCCTGCTTTCTTGGAGCAGGTTCACCCTCATCAAAAGAATGTTTGCATTGCAATATACCATTATTTGCCAGACTTACCACCCTGGGAGAGTTACTGTATAATTCATTATGAAAAGGGCATTTAATAGGGGGAGTGTACAGATGGCCAAACCTGCTTTATACTCAGTAACAGCTGACGTGAAGGTTAAGGGAAAGGAAGAGTTTCTATTGATACTGTCAGATGGCAAGAACAATAATAACTTTCCTGGTAAGAGGAAAACTACCACTATTGGCCAAAAGTTGCTGTTTAAAACAAGTTTTACAAGACTTTTCCCAGCCATGGGCATAGACAAGGAACAAAGTTACTGTTCTCCTGTGCTTGGGAGAACAGCAACTGCTCCTTTCCTGAACCTGTTAATTTTAAAATGAGCTGGTTCTTCTAGATAGCCTTATCTTTTCCATTGTACCAAGATCCTCTGGGGAGTATTCCAGGGCCTGATTAAAAGCCAGAGTCCAAACTAAGCACACACAGAGCACCCTCATCCCAAGCTCTGTCCCCCAGCAGATCCTTGCCTGGAGGCTCAGCTGCCCCAAGGGCAGCAGCGGCCTCAGGCTCACATCGGAACCCTTGCTCTGGCACCACACACATTTCCCATTTTGTAATCAGAAGTATTTGTTTCCGCCTGTCCAAGAATAATCTGAGGGAAGTAATGCACATCTCCACCACTGAGGTGAGAACTTGCTCTGCCAGCACTTCAGTTGAGCTTTGTCAGTTCTAACACTGTCCAAAATACAAATTGGTATACTTTATGCTCTTCAGTGATCTAAAAAGCTCTCAGACTCTGAAAGCTGAACTTTGACCCACTCGCTGTCTCACTCTTCCCTCATTTTAAGTGGCCACAGGATTTTCAGGCACTACAGCTTTTAATAAGATGCACAGTGGCTTTTCCAGGACAGGCAACAAGACAGTGACTTGGCCAAAGAGGTTTTAAATTATCCCTAAATGATCCTATGGCATTTCTAGTCCCATGCCACTTAATATCGCTGTAACATGTTTGCCTACCATCTTCTCCCCCTTTACTCATACGGATGTACACATGCTGAGGATCCTGTTAGGATCAGGTGGAAGGTGTTTTTAAAAACTTTTGTTTTAAGAAAAAAACTTTAATTTCTTTTTCCCCACACAGGGAAAAGGGGGGAAAATACTATGTTTGTACATGACTGGGGAGAAAGAAATACAGTGGAGGAACAACGTGGGAGAGACAACCCTGCCCATGCTTTCTGGACATGGTTCTTAGCTGCAGGGATTTTTTGTTTACTAGGGTTAGCAAATATCTCTGCAATCTTACTGTTAACACTCAAATAGCAATAAGAGCTCTCTTTTTTGAATAATATCTCAGCCACAGCTCCATGTCATGCTTAAGGACCTCTAATGTTTTGCGATGCCTTAAAAATTAGTAACAGAAACAAAGCTGGCAGAAGGTGCTGGTGGGGGCTGGCTGGCACCCTGTCACCCAGAGCCTCACAGCTGAGGCAGCAATCAAACCCTGGGGCTCACACCACCCCAGCAAATCATGCTTTGCAGAGGAATTAATGCTCATGATGGACCACCAGCTCAACTCACCTAAGAGAACACAGCAGCTTTCTTTCTCCGCAATCCTCTGCAGTTTAGCAGAGGATTGCAGAGTTAAGAATTGACTCACTCAGTTAAGAATTGACCTTTCCTCCTGTCATTTCAGTGCATTTGGGTATTATCCTTCTGTGGATGAGGACGTGCTGAGTGCACACTTCCAGCTGCACCCCCGCCACTCCCTGGGTAATTGCACAGAGCCTGAGCGCAGGACGCTGACCTCCTCCTGCTGTGACACACGTAACCACATTCCCCAGCAGGGATGGCAGCGCTGATTTATTCAGCAAACCCAGTTATCTTTTTTCATTTCCCACCTTAAAGATTCTGTGTAACTAGTGGGACTCCAGCTGTATTCATTTTTATTACTGGAGGCTTCACCTGCGGATAGTGGCAGTAAAATTAGAGCTTGCTTCCTCTTCTCTGGCCCCAGTAATTATGAAGATGAATGTCAGCTGCTGGGTTTGATTTGACAAAGTTCCCTTAAACTGTGAACCACTGTGTGAATATACAAAATTTCGAGTGATGAGTGGCAAGAAATTCACAGGAAAGCCATTCTCTTCCTACCCTCTTCATTTACCAGATTTTTACACAACCTGTTACATTAAATCTAGTTGTATATGTATTGTTATTATTAGATTATTTCAGATTATATTATTATTAAATTATTTCTAGATTTTAGTGCAACCCTTCCTAATACTTGAAAGCCAAGTACCTTAAATATTTACTGTGTACTCAAAGATGAAAGCCCATACTGTGGATCAGTAACCCTGGGATACTTAGGCCACAATCTCACTAAATTAATACACATTTAGTAGTTGATATTTAAGTAGCTAAAATTGCTCTGGGCAACCTCCATTTCCTCACACTTTCCCCATGCACCTGCCCCAGCTAAAGCATCATGCTGTGCATATTTTCTTGTACTAAGAATTGCCAGTACCTGACAATTCTACCCTTTGGGGTAAAATTGTCAGGTACTGGCAAAATTTGTTGTCAGAAGTGCAATTCTTTACACAAAAAGCCTTCAGATGTGTTCATCTAATCCAGGGCTCAGCACTCAGCATCTCTGGGAGAAGACATGAAATCTCTGCAACGCAGGCTGAAGGATCTGCCCATGTCACATGGCTCCGCATGGCCTCGACCAGATTCGGAGATAGGAATTGGCAGCATGGAGAAACCTGCACTTCCCAGCTTTCCCCTCCCACCTTCCCTGGGAGAGCAGTGTGTCCTGCTTCCCATCTGCTGGTGGGTACTGCCTGCCCACGCCCTGCTGGAGCCAAAAAGCCTTCTCAGGTCACAATGCCTGTTGTCTGACTTCCTCTGACCTTCACCTCCAAGCTCACGCTCCTCAAGGTGTTCCTGGAAGCTCACAAGTGCACACTAAAATCTCATTAAATTTGAAAATATATTTAAACAACACATGCACTTGTAGAGATCACCCCAAAGAGGATCCCACTCAAATCAAGAGTCAGGAATCATGACTTTGGTGGGTGGGTTTGCTGCCCCAGCAGTGCCATGATGTGATGGTGCTGCTCCCTGGTCTCTCTACCCCTTTCAGCTCCACTGTGAAAATAGTCTGTTGCAAAGTTAAAACCCCCATGGAAAAAAGATCTCATGTTGCTGCTTTCTCAGAAGGATTCTTTTGCAATACGTCAAATAGCTTGTTTGGAAGAGATATACTCAGGGGCGATTAAATTAACGGATAATTAATTACCAGCCATGACCTCTCCACTTTTGAAGTTATCAGTGATCATATGCCTTTCTCAGTTTCTCTGTGACAGGTTACCTCCAGGTTTTTGTCATTACAATATGGTGGTTTTCTTCAGACTGGATGAGTTTTGCAACTCCACATCCAAAGTGGTCCGAGGCTTTCTCTACAACTTTGTCCAACTGGTGTACCAGTGATAACTTTTCTGCACAACAGAAGAAAAGTACTTTGGAAATTATAAATTGGCTTTTGTGAAGCTGTGGTTTATTTCATATTGATCAGCAGCTTCTTCTTCTTGCTGCAGCAGTTAACATGTCCTAAAAATGCTGAATTGCTCTAATGAGAATATGGATATGCTTTTGCAGAATAATTTCGCCATCCTTCAGTTTTATAGCTAGCAGATTTATGCAGTTGGCTTTTTTTATTTTTCTCCTTTTCCAGGCCAAAGGTTGCCTGAAGAAGACCGGAATCTTAAAATGTTGGCATTAATCAATACAGCAGGAGAAAATCAGCAATACTAGCCTGTAATCCTGAAGAAGTATTAGCACGACAATGAGAAGCATCCCCTGGTGGAACTGAGTATTCCAGCCGTGGTTCCACCATGCAGGACAGAAAAATGGGTTTGTGCCATTCAGTCTCAGATCTCAGATCCTGCCTTCTGTTCCAAAGAAGTCCTGAGCCTTTCTCAGCCCTGTCCTCCACCACTGTATAAGCACAGCCCACAGGACAAGCATCTGTGATCTGAGAAGAGCCATGTCCAAGCCTGATGTTTTCCTTCTTGCCCCAGTGGGCACTGCAGACAGGAAAATGCCCAGGACTTGGGTGGCCAAGCCCCTGGCTCTTCACTCAGATTCATCCTCTTCATTGGAGTTCATTATTTTAATTTTTCAAACAGAGCAGCCGTGTTATCTCCAAGTTGAAATAAAATTAAAAACAGAGAGAAGAACATACTGTGCATCTGTGGTTTTTTTTCTGACAGGAGATGTGTGAGTGGCAATTTAGAAACTGGCCAGAACACCAGAGGTGCTGATGCTCAGCAGTGGCTCTCTAACACCATTCCCCAGCACCATTTCTGCCCGTGATGTCTGCTCTGCTATTTTGGTCTCAGCTCCCCTGCTGGCATGGCTCAGCAGAACACGGGCACACACACTATTACTTCCTCTCCTCTCCCTAAGAACAAGTCTAGGCAAGCAAGAAAACTGATGAAATTTGAGCAGTCTTCCTTGAGCAGAGGGAGATATTTGTTTAGGATTAGTAGGGTGCCAGAAAGAGGAAAGCATGGGTGATGGGTTTTATTGGAACAAATGCAAGATGGAATTAAAAAAAAATGAGTGGCAAGCCAGAATGACTGATTAAAGTTTGTATTTTTAGGGAAATTATTGGACATGACAGCCTCACTTGTTATAGCATCACATAGCTTGCCTTCTTTTCTGGACAAATCTGAACGATAGTGTTACTTGCTCATACAGCCAAATTTTTGAACCAGGTGGAAGAAACATGATTTTCCAGGATATAGGCATCAGATCCGATTCACAGTCTTTATTCACTCACTGCTTAAACAGATGAGACTGAATTTTTATTACATTAATGTATAGTTTCTTAAGCGGCATGAATGTGGTGCTTCTGTGGCTTGCCTTTGCTTTATGGGTGATAACATATAAGTTTGCTTTTCATGTTGTTTCTGTTCAGTTTCTTCAAACTAATTCTCCTCCTGGCTGCAATTTTTGCTCTTCTTGAAATAGGTTTCCCCTCCATTTAGAGAAGTTTCAGTTCCCTTTTCTACCTCTCTAGTATGTAGTTTCCAGCTAGAGAACCAAATGGAATATTTAGGAATTTATTCAAATAATAAAAGTATTGGGCATCTACAAACAATGGGCATCTACAAACAAATTTGATTCATTTAGAGAAATCAGTCTGAAAAGGGAAAATCCCTGTGTACTGCGCTGAGGTGCCATAGCAGTATATTGCTTGACCTGCCAGTTCTTTAAGAGACTTCTCAGTTTTGTTGCTTGCCCTGAAACACCTTGCAGGTAGGTGCCTACACATGGGACAGACAGAAAGGAGGGGAAGTGACTTGCTTACACATCTGAAAGCACGTTATTCAGAGAAGAGCCATCCTCTGATGGAGAGTTCAAGTCTTGCCACTGTTGGGTGAACACACACTACATGAACATCTCCTGCTCCTTCTTGACTTCATTCACAGCCTTGTAGCTTTTGACATCCTTTCTGCTAAAGAAGACATTATTCCCTGGAGCAGCTCTCTCACTCAGCTCTCTGAGCAGCATGGCTGGTTAGGTGTTTTTCTGGGACAAGAAAGATGTACTTTGAATCTACTGGTCAGGGTTAGGAGCGGAACCTTTGCAAAAACTCTCCCTGCTGAGTTAATACAGGGAAAGAAACATCATCACAATTTTTCAAAGGAGCTGGGGCTGTGCCAATTCTATGTTGAAAGCAGCACAAACCTACATACAAGGTGAGACCCTTTAGCAGCCAGGTGGGTGGACACTGGCTTGTGACCCTCATACAGGCATAGGTTAGAGAGAAGCATGATGATCTGCACTCCACCAAGGGCAGCATTTCTCATCTGTGTAATAGCCTCAGGGGCAATGCCCAAAAGCATTACAGCACTACACCAGCTGCAGTCAATCTATCCAAGATTTACACAAATTAAACAGTTTTTCTCTGGATTACATGCTCAGGGGACAGTTTTAAGAACATGGAAATAAAAGTTCTATTTTTAGACTCTACTGCTCCCACAAATAAGTCATGTTCTGCTTGCTTCTGCAAGCCATTACACCAATAAAATACAATCAATAGAAAGTATCACGGAAGGCAGATGGAGAGACCAATCACCTTGAAGGCAAGGATTTCTCCTATGCCCTTACTTCTAAATGTGTACATAAACATGAACCAGACACAGCTACACAGCAAGTTTTTGTAACACAAAATAGCTACTTTTATCTTTGCTGCAGCCTCAAAACCTGATGTCATGCAAATACATTCAGTAAAGTAATTCCTTCCCCATTCTGTTGTTCTGAATTTTTTTTGTTTAAAGCTGCCAAACACACTGTGGAATGGGTATGTTAAGATCCCTGGTCTCCAGCAGCAGATGGCTATTTGCAGAAGAGGGTTCTGTTCTCAGAAGAATACTGCTGTGCAGCAAAGAAATTATGTCCTGGCCAAGTCTGCTCCCAACTCCTGCGATCCCCAGCCAGCCTCCTCACTGGTGGGGTGGGATGAGGAGCAGAAAAGGCCTTGGCTCTGAGCAAGCACTGCTCAGGATAAGGGACACATCCCTGAGTTACCAACCCTGTGTTCAGCACAAATGCAAAACACAGCCCCATACCAGCTACTGTGAACAAAATTAACTCTACCCAAACCCAAACCAGCACAATAGGCAAAACAGAAGACATACAAGCTACCACAAAACTTCTCAGATATGCCTGTAAGTAACTTTCTCTTCTTCCCAAAGGAAAACATAACCTTCCACATTTGTATGGGTGGATTTCAGATCTGCAAGATTGCTGTATTATCTCTGGGGGTTTGGCACTTACCTTGTAGCCCCCTTCACAGGGATGTTGGATTTTGACCACGCATATAATTTACTGAAGAGTTTCATTTCAGAGAAAAACATCAGGGTTTTTTTAAATGACTCTAAACATTTTTCTTCACATTTATCAACCTGCCTTCTGATGATACTGAACAGAAAACGACTCTATGACACATTTATGCATGACCTTATGACAGGTATGGAAGGATGACCCCACTACACACAGACATTTTCATCCCTTTGCAATCATCTATTTTATCATTCAGTAGGTGGTTAATGGAATTTGTCTTCATGTGTCATCTAGTACAATTTTCAGAGTGCAGCCACACGCTAACATCGATGATTAACATCTCAAATGTGATCAGTTCTACAGCAGTTTTAATCAAAAGGTAAAAAATCTCTTCTCTAAGGACTACATATGCAGTCCATTATTTAACTTGATTGAAAAACAAGTCATTTTGAAAATGAATGTGATAATTATGTTTGAGATTGACCCAACAGAGACATCAGTGAGAAGAGAGAACATGTAGAATCCAGCTGTTAACTGATTTTTGAGCTTCATTATTTCTGTTTATCAAACCCATCCACATTCAGACAAGACCTTGAGGTTTTGCCATGTGCTGATTTGTGATATGGTGGCGTGAACACAAGCTAAACTTTTACTTCTCCCAAACGCAGAACAGAACACCACAAAAAATAGTAACAGACAAATTAATAGACAAAACCTGTGATTTTTAAACCTTTATTTTATTGATTGTTTTTGCACATAGGAAGGACTTTGATGTTTAATTTGCAGAGTTTACAGCACAGCTATGTTTTCTACATTTTTTCCTTCTTTCAGGGACAAGAATCAATAAAATATAAAGTAGAGTGCAATGTGATAATATAGTAGAATCACCATCTTATTCAGGACAGAGGGTATCAACTGTCCTTGTTTGTGAAGTGCTGTCAAGCAGGGAATGATTTCAATCCCAATAAACCTTAATCCCTGCCATGCCAACTATTGCAACTACTGCTCAGAGTATACCTTACCTGTGAACCACACTTGTGCCCACAGAGAGGGAAATACTTAGGAGTGCTTTAATTTTTATTTTGCTTAACAAATGAATTATAAAAAGGATTCAAAGCTTGTTGCAATTATCTTGTGCGAACTCATGACATTTTCATAACAATACCAATATTTTAAAACAATCTTTTGTCCTCAAGATACAAAAATTCATGTGCGACATACATATCTTGTCTCCTGTTGCTACAGCATCACTGCTGTTTATGGAGAGAGCCTGTTCTCCTTTTATCCCCAATTTTCAGCACCATGTACTTTTGCTCTCTTGCATTAACACTGACACAAATAAGACACAGAACTCAAATGTACAGCACATATGACAGTCTTCAAGTACTCTTCCACACTCTTGATCAAGTGTGATCCCCAGGTTGAAGAGAACCTCTTGCACAGACCTTAGCTCCTAATTCCTCACAACATCCCTGTGAGGTAGGAAGAAAAACATCCCCTTTTCCAGCAACAGGAGACAAGGCAGAGAACACAGCTGTCATTCCACAAGGCAGTAAGAGGACCAGAAAAGCTGGAAATAGGGAGTTCTTGGGTCCTAATTCTTTGATTCAGAAACCAAGGTGCTCCCAGACATTAACAGGTCATTAGTCTTTTTATAGCCATGTACTAATGACAACAATAGCTTCTGTGCGTGTACCAGCAAAGCGAAGTTCTATGGCAGAAAGAGCGTACACCTGATCCTGCCCTCAGACACTTCTCCTGTACTTCATAGTTGTGTAAAGTTCACTGGAATTAACTAATCAGTTCTACAACTAATGTAGCATAGATAATTGCAATAGATCAACATTTTCACTTATAGATTTTTTTAAGACTTGCCCATCTATTTAAATGTTTGTGTTCTTTGGTCTTTTTGGTTTTGTGGGGTTATTTTCCTCTGGTAAGTTAACAGTGACTGCCCTCCCCTCTACAATAGTCTTTATAATTCTCCCCTAAAACCATCATCCATTTTGGGTACTCTATACAAGAGCTTTGAGTGAAGATGAACAAAATGCTTTCAGGGACTACACCCATTCCCTCAGAGTAGCTCTTCAGAAAGTATAGACAGGCACCTTTTGCTTTGTCACCACCACAAGGGTCAGAACTGTCACTCAAGTGTCTTCATGGATTAGAGAAGAGGCCTCTGGGCAGCTCTATTCAGAAGTGGAACTGTTTACAGTGAGCTAAAATAGTCAGGTTTTATTATATACAGATTTTTAATCTTCAAAACCTCTGTGAGAAGAACTTGAGTCTACCTCCACAGGAAAAAAAATGGTCAAACTTAACTCATGTGGAATGAGTGAGTAACACAGGGAACACATCTAAGTAGCCTAAATAGAGAAAACATGAAAATTAACATGCTGTGTTAAGATACCTTGGAGCACTATGATAAATGCAGTTTCAAGTCTTTGATGACAATTATCTATCAACCAATCACTTGTACACATTAATCATGAAATTAGCACTGGTCTTTGTACAACACACTTCTTTCCCACAGGCTCAGCATCAGGTCTTGCCTATAGATTCAGGCTACACAATGGCCTACCACCCACTAGCAGCCATGCATTCAAGTCACAGTTTAGTATTATGGGAATACTTTTGTACTGGCATAACGGTGTTTACAAAGGCATTTTGTTTATTTCTTTCTGGGATGAAGGGTAGTTTGTTATGATATTGACAAGAGATTATCAAAGAACTGTTTAGGGTAAGTGCAACTATACAATATAATACCTCCAATTGAAGCAGTTTCACTGCTGTAAAACCCATGCATGGATCAAGACACATTTTGTAGCTATTTCCATGAAAGAGAAGCATTTAATATTTTAGAATGGAAAAATGCTGTACTGAGGCTAGTACAAGAGCTAAATATTGCACGATTTTTCTGTCTGGTTGCCCAAGAAATGTGTTACATTCCTTCCATTACACACATTGACTATGGTGAATCCCTTATTCACTTAGTATTAGAATGCTTTTCTATGTCATGTGCTAAACATGCTTATTACATGTATAATAGGCATTATGTAAACTTCTTGTCCATCTACATTTTACTTGTTTTTCAGTCACTTAATATGCTCCAGTCCTGATGTCACACATGTCAGGAATTATTTTAACTGAAGTGTTTTACATGTTCCTATTTATATAAATGACATAAATGACAGAAACCATTATATTGGAGAGAACATTGTATTTTAGTAAATGTTGATTTCCAGTCAATTCATGCTCTGTATAATAAAGACATATTGTACTGATTTGCTATTTGAGATCCAAAGCTGTCATATTATCTGTTTGCAATAGTAACAAAATATGAAAATGGTTTTGCAATTAACAGGGAAAATAAGGCCTTCATCAAAATGACTCTGAGATAATGTCTTTTCATTTTGATTGTCTCAAGATATGATGAAATTGGGTTCCAAACTCTTTAGATTTTTCTGGTGCGTATTGCTTTTACCCTTAACCATCTGTATTCCCTTCAGAAGACTCTTCAGTGCCCACAACCTTATCTTCCCCTATTTCTCTATGAGACACTGGAAGGACAGACCTAACTCCAGAAACTATATTCATTTGCCTTTGACTGGGAGCTGAAGAGAAGCATTATATCTGGATAATACAAGCAGTTCACGTGGGAAATTGTGCAGCTATCAGTTGTCTGCATGAGGACAGACACTTTTTCATCTTCCTCCTTCACACAAGCCCCATTCTAGTTTGTATGACGGAAATATGAAGGGTCATATTTGGACTTTGGGAGGTATAGACCTCTCAATACCAACAGACACACATTGTGGAAATAGCAGATATATTTAGGTCCCAATTATTTCCACTACTTTAAACAATTTTGTTACAGACTGATGAAAAGGTTCAGGAAAAGGAACATCCATATTCCCAATATCTCTCTACAGATACTTGTATTTGTTTTAGCCACTCCAGAAAAGAAAGACCCACACCTTTACAGGAGAATGGACGTGGTAAGTGCTATAATTCCAGAGCAACAGATATCAGCAAACAAAGAGGCAATCATAAAATTTGCATGACTTTTTTTCTAATTCTGTGTAAAAAACCCCTAGTATTTGGCAGAGAGACTACAAGGCATTTTTTTTCTCTTTTACAACGACCATTAACATTTAACTATAACATGATTTAAAACTTAGAGAATATATTCACCATTCCAATAAAGTTGGTAATGTTATGAAAGCAGAATACAATTAGGCATATAGTCACAGCCTGAGTTTAACTATCTGGAAACTACTTAAAGAGCCCTTAAAAAAAAGAAAAAAAGAAAAAAAGAAAATAAAAAGTAACATTGCAAGACAGTCATCAATTTATTCCATTTGGAAACAAGCCTTCTTGTGAATTAAGCCCAGTTTGTAATTCGCAGTTAAATCTGCCTCATTGGTATTAGTTTCGGTGAAACCTAGCAAAAAGAAGGGAAAAAAGAACCCAAAAAAGTTGTTATACAGATAAGATCTAGCAGCACAACCCACCATTCACTTCCACCTGTATCTACTATGTACCACTGAAGACTCGAGACACTGCACTTATTTAACCTGCCATATTTGCAGTATGTCAGAAATAAACACCACCATTATTAAATTTTCTGATGCAAGAATACAAGATATGTGTGGTGCTACTATCCAGATTCTCAGCTTTATTTATTTTGAGATAGGTTATTGGTGTAAGAATGTAAGCATATTAAACTTGGGAAGATGAACCTGTACTTGCCCCCTCCAGATTCTTCTGTGAAGTAACAGTAACAGTCAGTCTTTTGGAAGATGCATGTAGGCAGGGAATATGCAATGAAAGGTATCCATATACAATAAACACTCTGCAACTATTGTATATGGATACATTTAATGAGATTATTTGCTTGATGATGATATAATACAATATCAAATTTATATTTCCTACTTTTAAATGTCTTTCTTCCATTCACACTCAATTTTATTTGTTTAATGATTATGTAGTTAATTAATTCCAATTTTGCTTTTTTTAAAAAAAACCTTGCATTCTCCCATTCACATTAAGTTTTGTGTAAGGACACATTTATGTATTCTATTATTTTAATTCATTTACTCACAAAATTCAATTAGTGATATTATAAGATATACAGCAGGCCAAAAATAAAACATAGTAAGCCTGAACAGGAAGGTAGATGAGGAAAGAAGGTGTAAATAGTAACAATACAGAGAAGACTTTGTATAGCAGCAGTGGTTAACATTTGCTTGAACTCTTACTCAGGTCTACATGAAACCTCTGAGGAATAGGTCTCCACAGAAGGTCCAAGCCTCTTTAATTATCTCCTGTTCCCAGCTTGATGCCCCAGGATGAAGATCAGAAATAACTCATGTGATCTTACTTTTTCAAGATGAAAAACAGTTCCGTGGATAATCTGGCCCCTAGCTGATGAATGTGCCCCCTGGAAGCATCACCTACTGCATCCTCCTGCCTCCTGAACCCATCTTTTTCAGTTAAAAGTACTTAAGAAACTAACTCATGAAAGAATAATATATAAGTGCCTTTTCAAGCATTAATGCTGCTTTCTTTTAGAGGTACAGAGCTGTATTTTCTGTACCACTTAAATTTCTATGTGATCTTTCCTCCAGCCACTATGTATCATCATTTAAGAGACTTATGAGACTAGCCACTGAGGAAAACTTAGTTCATGAAGAATGTGTTTACTGTATCAAATGCTAATGAAATGTTTTCAGTGGATAGCGACAATTCACTGATTTTTTTCAAAGTTGTGTGTGAACCAGGATAATAAATAGCTGTAATAGGTACAATGCATCAGCATTCTTGGATTAGTTCCAGAAATGTTTCAACATTTCAGAATCCCAGTTACTATGCGCCCCACTTTATTTGGGCCTATTTGTGCCACAGACAGGGATGGTTCCACTCAAGTAAAGCTAAACACTGGAGGATGAAGGTAGAAGCACTAAAATCTATATTCTGCAAACAATAACAAAGGCAATTACTGGAGAGATTTCTATTTTTTCTGATGTTGTTGATTTCAGTACATCAAAACATCAAGTGTTTTACATTTGACGAGCATATTCCATTAAATGTGGTATCTGCACATCTGACACTAACAGCTATCATTTGTGTGTACCACTATCCGCTTCAGATGGCTCTGATGCCCATGAGTCTGACGTGCCATAAAGTCTGCTCAGGATAAGGAAGGTGGTGAAAGCCCAGCACCACTCAAAACTGGACCCAAACACAACTTTTGCTCTGACTAAAATGTGATTAAATAAGCAGAAAAATGCCAATGTAATGGGACAATTTGTGCTTGGAAAACAAGGAGTAATCAAGTCTGAAATGCAGAAAGCATTTCTGGACTCCCTGTGTCCACTAGAGACAGTCAATCCAGTATCCCTCTGTGCTAAGAGGACGGCATTTAGTAAGGGCTGAAGGAGCTTAATGCAGACCGTATTCACAGTGCACAGCTTCAGAATTGCTACTTTACCTCCTAAGCAACACACTCTTAATATTACTTCACTTACAGGAAGAGCACCTGATCTTGAAAGCTTCATACTTTGCTAATGTTGGACAGGTAGGTGCTCTGGGAGGAGTTTGCCTGTGCAGTCCAGTACATGGCCTCTCAACTGGTAAGAAGACACATGGGCTCTGGGGCTTGTTGCAGTCTAAGCCTGTTGAATCTCTGATTTCCAAACCCAAAGTACCCTTTTCAGCTACACAAACAGACCTACACTTATTTCATTGATTTTCCATGAAGCAACCATTCCTTAAGGTTCTGATTCTGAACTGAATCCTGTTAAGTTCCATTTGCCTTAACAAGGAAGCAACAGCAAGCTGGTACTCAAAAATTTAAAATGAGCTCTTAAAAAACAAAAAGAAAAAAAAAAGTGCCTATTTGTTAAATTAATAAAAGTTGCTTATCATTTATTAACACCTATTTTTTCATTTCAGAGAAATGCAAACCACAATTCTAAAATTCTAAGATCAAATATATATGTGTATATATATGATACAAAAATCTCTTCTAATGGTTTTTGCAGCAGGGGTGATTGATCAGGGAAAAAACCCCACAGCTTCCAAGTAATAATCAACTCAATCTTGCAACAGCCTCAAAAGAAAATGTTCCTCAAAGGAAAATGTACTTCCAGAATATAAAATCTGTATCCTTTATAATTTTTAACTCAGTGGTTGAACTTGGACGGACAATTCCTTTTTAAACATACGCTAGACATGGCAGACGCTTTTTCTATACACCATGTTATCTTTGAACATTTTGAAAAAACAAGCTTTAAGACTAAGGGGGGAAAAAAGGTTGTGATGGGGACTTTTGATTTATCCTGATGATTTTTATAATTAAATACATCTGCAAAAGTATGTTCTGTCATGGTCTCATCAATGGTAAAAGGCAGTACAAGCCCAAACAGATTGCCTGCCAAGGTGATCTATATGCTAGGCTACAGCAAATCTTATTTAAGCATGCAAGATAAGCCAACATTTTGTCTTCACAACACAGTAAAACTGAGGGCGAATTGTTTATTTTTTAAATGATGCTAGTCTATAAATGAAGATTGTTGACTCTAAATCATGTTTCCTTTGACATTTTGTTTTGCAAATGTTCTTTAGGAGATGTTTTTCCAAGTAAGTAAGCAGGCTGTGAAATGGAACTGTATAGTCAAATGTGTCTCAAATATGGTCGTATAGACAATGAATTTCTCCTCTCCAAAGAGGAGTCTACATGGGGTGAGGCAGTTACATATAAAGCCATCTCTTAAAATCTCATTTCTAGTGAACTCAGAAAGACATTTGTTTTAGTTCAGATCACACACTGCATCTACTGGAAAAAAAGCTACCAGAAAAAGGGGTCAGCTCCTCATTTCCCCCTGATTAGTTCTGTTTCAAACTAGGAAAATATATGATCCTGCTTTTACTGTGGCAATACAGTATCACTAAAGCTCCTGTTACCAATATAAATAAACCCAAGATGTCTCATTCAGTGAACATAAATAATCACAAGCACAACTGTTACTCTTGCAAGAAAGCTTAAGGCAGAGTTTTGAAACATGAAAAAAAAAGACCAAGGATGCTGCAGTCTGAATAACTGCCTATCACTATGCTTAAATTCCTATTTTCTGAAATTCAAAACAAAGCGAAGAACCTGTAGTTTTTTGCTATATATATAATTCAGGCCAGCAAGGGTCCAATATTACACAACAGCAACTCAGTCTTGCTGTCAAACATTTCCACAGAAGATTTGGTAAGGATTTCAAAGACAGCAGGGGCCTGGAAACATTCTTTACAGGATGTAGGGGAAAAAAGGAAAGAAAGGGCTAGTGTGCTTCCATGCCACAGGTTTAATAAACAAATAACTTAGGTTCTTGTCATGCTTTCAATCTGCAGTGCTGTGGGGACTGTGAGGACTTTTGTAAGGAGCTGTAAGTACATCACACCAACACCTGCACGTGCTCTGGCAGAGGTACATGCTTTGCAAACAAGCATTGTTTTGCAAGCATTTATGCAAGCTACTGCAATCAAGGTAAGTACATGTAAATCCATAAACCAAGAAGCATCTACATTTTTCATGCCCACAGCTCGTGATTTCATGCATGACTGCAGCAGCCGAACAAAGCAGACTGTGCTGGAGTTCGCTTTCTGGAGAACTAGGAAATGATGCCTGTGAAGATCCCTTCCTGGTCTTGGAGAGACATCCCAGGGAGCCAGACAGTGAATTGTTCCAATCCCTCTCATGAACTCCTAACTTCAGGCTACACTAAAGAGTCGAAGTTTGTATCACTTGTTTGCAACATTTCCAGGAAAGCACCAAGGAACAGAGGGTGGTGCTAATCTTTTCTTTGGACCTAATTGCCTTGCCCTGTCATACCTGCTGCAAAACTTAATCTCATGGCCCATCAGTTTAACCTGATCACTTCTTTCTTTGAATTTTTTGCTTGCTTCTGCTTTCACTGCCTTGAGTATAGGCAGCTAGCATTTACTTTGGGAAACACCACTTAATTGAATAGGTATCTCTTGGTCATCTCAACAAAAAAAAACCCAAGTCCTTTCAAAGAAGCAGGTTTGGAACAAGTAAGAATTTATTTCAGTGACTTCTGCAAACAGAAGTCCTTTGCTGTAGTTTACATCTATTTAAAATTGTACCTACAAATCATGAAGTTATTCCCCAAGTTAAATCCAAAAGAACAAAGCAGAGTGTCTGACTGCAATAGATACAAACCTATAAAGATCATTTCTATGTTTTAATTCTGTCAAGCTAGCTGCTTGACAGATCAGGCCAAGAAAAAGAAGTCCTGGCATTATCAAAGTTTTTTTAAAATGATATTTTTTTACTAGAGCAAAGTCAGAAGCTGAATGAATCATTTCATTTCCACAGAGAACTGCTGTATATGGAAGTTTGCTTCCACTTTAAATTAAAAAATAATAATGACTTCCCTAAAATATGACATGGAAAGTTAGTAACCTAGCATCGTTAGGTTCAGGAAAGTGATTCTGTAGCACCTTCCTGCACTCTGCAGTTGCAGGCTACTAGTCTTTAATCCAACATCTTTTTCTCAGATAATTAAAGGCATTTTCAGCAGTTAACAGACCTTTATTTAAAATATCTAAGGAGAAACACAATTATATTTAGTTATCAGAAATACTCTCTTATGAACGCAGGAAATAAATGAAATTTCACAGGTTCATTCCTCAGGAAGTTTCCTTACTAACAAGAATATGCTCAAAGCCTTAATAAAAAACCCTTGCACATTCCAAATGCTCTGCAGTTTATGAATTAGGTGCCATGAATTAGGTGACATGTCATGAAACTGCAAAAAGGAGTATTTTACTTCATTACTAAATATTCCTGAACTATTTTTACAGCACAATTTTTACACTGTCATACTTGCTCCCCCCGCCAAAGGAGGGCTGACCTGCCCCAAAAGACTTCACAACACAGAAGAAAAGATTTTGAAATGTTGATGTAGGGACAGGCCAAGAAGAAACTGTATTATCAACCATACATGCATTCAGTTATACTCCAGAGTGCTACAGCTTTCTATTAATTATGTAGTTTTGTGTTTTTATTAAGTAAGACTTAAGAATGAATGTGAATGTCAAAAGGCAGGAGTTTTCTGGATTAATGCAGAGCATAAGTTCAATTTGTACAAGGCAGTCTTAGAGCAGTTAATTGATTGGCACTACTAACACAGAGGGGAAAACTAGTCACTTCTGTCAAGAAGACTCACAACTCCACCTAAAGACAGCATGAAACTTAGCTACAGAGTTAGGTAAACTAGGTTATGCAGTGAAAAAATAAATATTTATCCATCTCTTAAGAGATTAATCAACTCCCATTTTCAAAGCATAAAAATTTCCTTTCAACTTGTCTTTTTACTCTAATTTAAACTTTATTTAAATTTTTAAACTCTACTCTAATTTAACTATTTCTCCATCTCTCCTGGTTTTCCTAGCTTCTGATGCTTCTGATATCATCACACTATATTAGCTCCAAATTATCTTAATTGTAAATCGCACATGTAATCTATTCAGTCCTCATGTATAAAGAAGAAACTACTTCAACTACAAGCCTTCATGTGATAAGTGTTTGTGGAGAATATTTGTTCTGACTCCAAACTGTACTGATTTGGAAAATTACTTACTGCGAAGTCACAGCCAGTGCTTTTCTTGATATCATCTACTGTCAGTCCTTCCCAGATTTCTATGAGGGTCAATCCCTTCTTCTTGTCCACATCAAACACTGCCTATTAAGTTTAAAAAGCACATAATTATTTTTTTTTATTATTAAAAGAGAAAATGAGGATGTAAATGCAGTAACACTAAACAAAATGGTGTCCTGACATTAGACAGCATTCCTTCAGTAACATAAGATGCCACTTTTCACTATCATAACTGACTAATACATGTTTCTGCCTCATTTATTTGTACTGAGAAAGAGAATCTAGAATGTGTTAGAATATCTAGAATCTAGTATCTGTTAGTTTTGTGGGGGAAAAGTGCAACTGTTCATCACTGCAGGAAATGTGGATCATGCCTGCTGCTTCAATCTGGTGAGAATGGGAGGTTCAAAGGAAAGGGCTGAGATGTTCTTTGCTGCAAGACAACTTCCACCAAGAGTCCACAAAAGAAATAGAGGAAAATAATGTCTTCCCATTCTTTTATTTCATTTCATGGCCAGTAGAGAAATCATCTTTGGCTGACTATAAGTTTCTCCAACAGCTACTGCAATGCAAATGCTAGAATTTTTAAAAGCTAGCAGTGAAAGACAAGATGCCCTGCAGTATTTTTAAAAGAAAGTCTGAGAGGAAGAGGTTGAAGGAGCAAACGCTGTTCTGTCTGATGTCTTTATAAGATACGCACTCCACCTCTGAGACAAGTGCATCAAATAAAAATACCTGTAAAACAATGTGCACTTTAATAGTGCCTACCAGAGGGAGATACACAGGTTGCAATCTAGTTGCCAGGGAAACCATAAGGTCTAAAGTAATTTTCCTTAAAAACAAAAGTTTGGTAGCAAAAGACCAGCAGAGCTTCAACTTGAATGAAGTGAAGTCGTAAGCTTGTCACAGAAGTGTCCTAAAGCCTAGTGGTCCTTTGGGCATATGAAACTGCTTTTTAAGGGACTGGAAAAAGACAGCTTCTTTAAGTCTTAAAAGAGACGCTGGGCATAGGGAACACTCCAGGACACTACTGTAGAAACAGAATTTGCAACACTATCCAAATGTTGTTGCACATTTGTATCACTTACTAATAAATCCACAAGATCTGGCAATTGATAAATATTACAGACATTTCTACTTGTTTATTTTCTATTAGTCCTTGTTCTCTCTCATTTTCTTTGTACCTTATATTTGTATGTGGCCAGTTGGTAGAAGAATAATTTTAAAAAAAGAAAACTTCCATATTTTAATAAGTTTTCCTTTACTTTGTGAAGAAAAATCCTTTAGATGTAGCAATATCCCACCATGAGAAAGAAAATTCTTCAGCAGCACCTTTGATGCATTGTACTTGGCATAACAGATGGCTCACAGAGGGACTACTCTAAGTCCTTAAAAATGTAAACACCAAAAATAAAAGGAGTATGACTACAGCAAAAAGCCTTAAGTCACTTATCCTTTGCTGAATAGATCCACTAATGTACTTTGAGCAGCAGCAGTATCAGATGCTCGTATGTTCTTCCACTGGAGAATAAATCACTTCACAAATGGAATCAAGTAAGGACAAAAGAACTAAAGCTCTGCTACAGTCACAGGTTTCTCTGAAACAGTATGTAATAAACATGAAAGATGCTAATTGTCCAACCTATGTGTGCTCTGCTGGGAAAAAAAAAAAAAACAAACAAAACAAAAGGACAAAAACAAACAAACAAAAACCTAACAAAAGGAAACAACAATGCACCTTTGCCTCCCAAGCTGTGATTACAGCCATATTAGAAAATTAGCATGTCACAGCAAATTTTCAGAAATACTTTGGGGGAAAACAAGGAGATACTTTTCATGCCTGTCATATGTGGCATCTTTGTTCTGAAGGCATGCAAGGGTACAGTTCAGTAAGCTAGATGTCAAAACTTTAAAATGAAAAATACGAGCCCCAAGACCTCTGGATCTGAACCCCAAAGCCATCTTTTCACTTCAGTGGCAACAGATACTGAATATAGTCTTCATTTTTGCTAAGCTTTGCTATTGTTTGCTATTAAGGATAGAGGAGGAAATTATTAACAAGGAGTCAAGAAAAGTACTTTACCTTTTCTGTAATGATGCGGTCAACACATTGTTTCCCAGTAAGTGGTAAACTGCATTTTTCCAGGATTTTATGGACATTTCCCTGTGTTTAACAGTATACAAATATCAGTTTTTTAAAAACTCAAATATGTTCATGAAAATCACAGCTGTAGCCATTCAGTGTTATATAAATATTCAATGTGCTCAGAGCACTCTTCAAATTCATTTCAATGGCTGACTACTAAGAATCTTACTGTACCACTGAGTGGACTCCTGAGTTTAGAAGTCCTGCGTACTGCTGCTTAATAATCTGCTCTTGCTGCTACAATGTGAGGACAAGAGATAATACGGAATCTCACTGATGTGATGACAAAAATTAGGGAACAACACTATGGGCAACGTATTTCCCTGTCTTATCCTTTATCACAAATTGTATGTGCAAGATCAGCCACACACAGAGGAACTTCAGATCTCCAGAGTTCAAGCGCAGAGTCATGCTGTCAAAACAGTAAATCCAGTTTATTTATCCATGTCGTCTCTGGGAAAGTCCTTGTCTTTTTTTTCCTTTATTCTTCTTCATTTCTTAAAAATAATAGCTAAAAAAAGGTCTCCAGAGCATACTAAGTTCATGTAGGCTGCAAGAGCTATGAATGGAAATAAGGCAGAGGGATCATTACTCTTTTGGTCAGAATTTATAAGTGTTTTACAGAAGTAGCACTAAGTGCACACTTCTCTCATTACCCAATGCTTTTAATTTTTTGTCTAATTATCAATTTTCAGTTACGCATTTCAAAAGTCTCAGAGTGTAACATGTCTCATATAACCATTTAGAATCATCAGTTTACCTTAAGGCTTAATCAGGGGCCATCTCACAGCCAGTTTGACTCCTGAGTGATAACACAATAAGCAATCCTGTGCTTTTGAATTTATCTTTCTCTGTGAGGAACTATTTCTTCATTCCGGTTACTTCCAATTGATCTACTTTTATATCCTGTCCATCTTGGGAATGTCCTTGTGCAATCTGCCTAAGAGCCAAGATGAATCTGTGCTATTTGTAATATCTTCATCAACACATCAGATACACTTTTCAGCCATGTGAAATGAAGTGTCTCTCCGTGTTACCTAATTGAGGTTGAAAGGCATGGACTTATGGAGGTGGCAGCCTGAATGGCTCCTGTGACCCTGAGAACTGATGCATTTGAGCTTCTTTACACTTGAGCTGAAGATTATTCTATCACCAGCTAGCCTTAAAGATGAAATGCATTTCCTGATCTTTTCAAAGGTTAGACTCAATGATCTTGGAGGCCTTTTTCAACCTAAATGATTCTGTGACTTTTGGAATACATCCATCAGGGCACTGTAAGAAGAGTAATTTAAATGGAACTGCATGATTTTTACCATCTGAATTTATTCAGATTTATTCAGGATTTTTACAGATAAAGGAAAAGACTATTGTGTAGATACATAAAACCTTAGGTGTTCCAGTCAGCTTTAAATAAAAAATTCTGGTGTTGAAGAACAAAAATGACCTTAGTCTTCCACAACACGTTAAAATCAGAACTTTTCACAGAAAGGAATTTTCAATTCAGTGTTCCACATTTCAGTCATGCCCAAATCAAGTGCTTAAAACCAGTCTCCATTCTGTTTTTCTGAACAGTGTAGGCAACTCATTTCATAACATGGAACAATTACCAGCCCTTACATTACTGAGCTTTGCAAAACCTGTCAATGATGGTATGGGGTAAGGATTTGACTTCTAATTCTCTCAGGCAGTATTTAGCAAATTAGACACAAATGCACAGGGACTGTTTTGACATTAAATAACAAGCTTACATTATATCATTCTTTTCTTCATGGCTATGAAAGAAGAGGTAATTTAGAAACAAATACATTAAGAAAAACTAATGAATTTGACATAAGGTCCATTTGCCAAGTGTCTCTCAGTGGCCTAAGCATATAGAGCAAAAATTGAAATATTCTTCTGCAATTATGCCCTCTTGGTTCCTGATAATGCTGTAATGCACAGATTTTGAGGCAGAGACTGTTTCCAGGCAGTGGTATTTAATTGTCATTGATGAACTCAACCTTATAGAATAGTTTAATCCCTTCTATATAGACTTAATTCCTTGAGATTTTTGCATCATTCTGCTATCATCCACAACTTCATTAGCTGGCTGTGGAAAGTGTTTCTTCTTGTTTCAACTAATTTCAGTCAGTTACACCTACTTTGTTTATGAGGCAGTGACAATTCTGCATCCAACTACTCCATTCCCTCAGCATTTTGTGTACTTGTCTGTTACCCTTCCTCAAGAGCAGTTTTTAAGCTGGTGATTCTTCTGTAATGCTGATTTCATGTTGTCTCATCTATCTTCTGTACATTTTGGTCTTCATTACACTTAAAAACTTAAGTAATTTAAAATGTAATTAACTTGGGACTGAGCATATTTGTCTGTATTTCTAACATACTGCATATCAGAGTTTTAAAGAGTAAAATTCCTTGAGTATTTATTTGAGTGATAAGACAGTTACTAGTTCCACTATCATAATTTAGTGCAAATTATATTCTGCCTGTACTGCAAGGACTCAGCCTATTTCTGTGTTTAAAAACTGCAACATGTGTACTGAAAGGAAAAGAGCTATTAAACTCCTTTAAAAACTCACCTTAATGTTTAACAAGTCATCACTTTTACCAAAAAAACCCAAACAACCAAACTTGAAAAGGATTAGAAGATCCTTCACAAGATCATAAATCAGACAAAACTAGCACAAGAACTACCTCTTGCAGCACCTCTTGCACATGTCTATTGAAGGCATTGCCCATACCCCATGTCTTCCACTGTATTTCCATTCATCAAATCTTGACTGGTGTTGATTTAGAGGAAATTTTAACGTCTGATGGTAGAGTTCTTATTTATTTGGAGAATAAGATTACAGAAACGTCCTTTTACTAAACACACTGGGCTTTGAGCAGGATGAAGGATTGCTCCTCTGACACAGACATTCACAGGCAGTAAGTCTTTGATAAAATATTGGGTGTAAAGAATTGGAAACAATGACTAGAAAATCAGCTCTGGAAGATGGAGTCAGCCCCAACAAAAGGCTTCTGACTTTCAGCACTGGCTTCATGGGTGCTATATTTATTTGACTATCAAAAAAAAAAAAAAAAAAAAAAAAAAAAAAAAAAAAAAAAAAAAAAGAGCGCCTGAAAACTCTGTAAACTCTGTAACAGCAGTTTTGAGCACTAGATTTCTATAGGACATAATCTTCACATATGAGCAAGCAAGAAGCATCAATATGAAGACCCCAGAAAGAGGCTAGAGGCTAGGTAGGAGGAAAAAGTGCCATTTAAAAATAAGAATAAAATAAAAATAATGCAAGTTGTTAATTTGGCAGTGCCTTTGCACAAAAGAAGAAATCGTTTATGAAAATCTGTAACTGCAGAAGTGCACACCAGGCACACTGTCCACAGAAGTGGACAAGGTAGGTACACATACACCAAAATAAACAATTCTATGCCTGACCTCCTATTAACTGTGAACCTATGTCTGTCTTCCTTTCTTTCCTGTTTCAGTAATCCTACAGACAAAACAAAAACAACCCAGCAAACAATTCCCAAACACTGCGTTGGAAAATATTTTATCAATACTACTTTTAGGAGAAAAACTGGTTTGATTATATTGTGTGTAGACTCTAAGCCTTAACCAAATTCCACAGTAAGTAAACATTTAGCATAAATATTTATTCAGATCACATGAATACCTAACGTGTGTGTCTGAGCAAATGGATAACTCCCTATGTTATTACAGGTTTTGGGAGGCTGTGTGACAGTGATGCAAGCCATGAAGATAAATTCATCTAATACCTTCATTTACTCATATATGCATATGAACATGACAACTATTAGGTTAAACTCAGCCCTGTTACTCAAAATGTGCCCCTTGAGATCACAGTTTAGTATAAATTGTGAAACTAGAATAGTAGTCAATATATATTTGCTTTTATTTTCAAGTGAAAATTAATTTTTCAAATCTCATTTAAAAAACACACAACAGTTATTACATTTACTCTCATATTTACATATTTACTATAGTTTACCATGCAAATTCTGACAAGAGATATTATTTTGGAAAAAGCAAAATTAATTCTTGTTGCAGACATATAATAACTCTGGAATAACAAAAACACAATAATTTTTTAAAAAAGTAAAGATTTTTCTCCTTCAGTACATTTTTTCTCCTGTGTTAGAAGTTTCAAATGCAAAGTTTCCTTTGATCTTTTGTGGGGGACTTCTATCTCTAGCATATACCTATATCAATGCCCTCACAAAGAAGTCTCTAGATTAACAACTCACACATGATGTAAAGCAGCCTGCATCTCATCATGCCAAAAAAATATATTCTATTAAGTTGGCAGTACCAATTTGACTGGCAACTTCAAAGGTAAATATCTTTCCATCTTTCAAATTATTCTGAGGCAAAGAGTTGAGTAGCATCTACTATAGCTTCAGCAATGGCCACCCCCATTAAATTTGCATGAAGTAGCTAAAAAAAAAAATGTGTGCAGCTTTTAAACTTGAAGTTAATATTTCATTTTTTCTCCCATGGTAAATGATTCGCTTACCAGAGGAATGGACCCATATTAACCTAGCCTCCAGCTGCATCACCATAATAACAGCAAAACTGTCAAATCCTCACAAAGTAGCAGAATGAATATGTCTTTTTTTCCCTGTTTATTTTTTTTGGCCTTTTGTGCAGCACAAAACACTGATTTAGAAAGTGCCAGAGCCTTACCTTGGCTGAGTGTTCCATGGTGACAACGACTTTGGTCTGAGCACTGGATACCAGGTCCATTGCACCCCCCATTCCTTTCACCATCTTACCCTAAAATGAAATTTTTAATGGAAATGTAATATTATTTGTTGGTTTGGGTTTTTTTTAAAGATAATATTGTGCCTGGAAGCGACAGAACAAGATAGTCAACATTTCCTGCATTGAAAGCCTACCTATTTCATAGCCACAGTATTCAAACACCAACAGAGGGAAAAGAGCTGTCTCATTCTTGGCTCTGTATGATGCGAATAGGAGAAGAGTGAGGAGTAGAATAAGGAGAGCCACTGCCATGGCTCCTTCCCTTGGGTGTAACCAAAATCTGAGTAGTATCATCGGCTTAGTGGAAGCACTGACACTGAGGAGCAATGAATTTAGTTCCAGTGGTTTTGTCCCATGAAAAGCACAGTGTACATCTATCTGTTGATGGAAATGTCACCGCTTCCTCAAAAGAACCCTCTACTTAGGAAATGCAGCAATAAGAACATCTTAACACTGTACATCCACCTCAGTTTAGAAAGTCTCTTGCCACTTCAGAAACCCAAGCTTTGTATCACTGTATCAGCAGAAACCAATTGGTTTTGTTCTATTCCAGATGCCTGTAGAGGTCATTTCAAAGTATGGGCAAATACATAAATGTGGCTCAGTATTCACTTCTGTTTGTCCCTCAAAACATGGAATTGCTTTCAGCCTCTGGACTCATTCTTCTCTTAAAGTGTGATACAATTGCATGTGTTACCGCAGCAGGTGTCTCGTGGTGTGGTGTTCAGCTACTTCTATTTTTACTTTTTGTAATGCTATGGCATTCAATCCTGTCTGCTTCCATTACTTTAAACTGGATGCATCTGATCTTGGAAGGTAAAGAGGTCCAGACCTGACACACTACTGACAGGAGATAATGAGAAGTACAAAGTTCTGTGAGTATGAGCAGAGCAATCACTTTTGAACAAGCTCTAACCCCAATAACTAAAGACTGCAACAACCTCATATGCCAACCCAGAGTTGCCAAGGAGGAAAGGGGAGTGCAAGTGGGGCTAGTAGGAAACATGACATAAGGAGGGCACTGAGGGTGGTGAAGGGCCTTGAGGGGAAGCCATATGAGGAATGGCTGAGATCAGGTCAGCCTGGAGAATAGGAGGGGAGGCCACATTGCAGTTATAACTGTCTTTATAGAGGAAGAGGAGTAGCAGGCCCTGATCTCTTCTCTGAGACGACCTGTGACAGCATGTGATGGAATGGCCCGAAGTTGTGTCAGGGGAGGATTAGGCTGGAGATCAGAAAAGGATTTTTCACCCAGAGGGTGGTTTTCACCCTGGGCACTGGAGCAGACTCCCATGGAGTGGTCACAGCACCAAGCCTGGCAGGGTTCAAGAAGCGTTTAGACAATGCTCTCAGGCACACGGGGTCTCCTGGGGATGTCCTGTATGGGGCCAGGAGTTGGACTTTGATGATCCTTGTGGATCCCTCCAAACTCAGAATATTCTGATTCTGTGACTCTGTCAATTTTACAGATGAAAATAAATTAATTTCTGCCTCAAGTGGTTTGCATTTGCTTTTGAGTGGTTATATGGACAGTAATAAACATTTACTGTTACAGACATAAAATCTAGAAGTTTGTGATTAAATGCCTGGGAAACTTGCTAGTGCAAAGCTCTTCTCTTGTGCTTCCTTTTATCAGCTATGTGATCCACTACCTTACAAGTATCACCACTTATGGTCCATGATAAAAAACATATGGAAGAGACTTGTCTCACTAAACTGTCAGGCCAACTACTTGTTAATCTCTAAATCATTATGCTCTTTTATGTAATGAAGGCAGTTGTATTGGTTTGGCACTGCCTGGTTTTTGGTAGCAGGGAGTCCACAAAGATGGTTCCTTGTGAGAAGCTGCTGGAAGCTTCCACCATGTCCAGCAGAGTCAAACCCTGATGGCTCTGAAGCTGGACATGCTGCTGGCCAAAACTCGGCCAATGAGAGGGGCTGGTAACACCTCTATGATGATATATTTAAGAAGAAAATCAAAACAAAGTCATAAGATTTCAGCTTCTAGTCAGAGAAGAGAAGGAGGTGAGAACATGTGAGGGAAATACCTTGGAAAACACCAAGGTCAGTGGAGAAGGAGGGGGAGGAGGTGCCAAGATTCCTCTGCAGGCCATGATGAGACCATGGCAAAGCAGCTGTGCCTCTGCAGCCTGTGAGGATCCACAAGGGATGCAGAGATCCACCCACAGCCGATGGGATCCATAAGGATGCAGAGATCCACCCACAGACCATGGGGACCCATAAGGATGCAGAGATCCACCCACAGCCCAGGGGATCCATAAGGATGCAGAGATCCCTCCCACAGACCATGGGGATCCATAAGGATGCAGAGATCCACCCCCAGCCCATGGGGATCCATAAGGATGCAGAGATCCACCTGCAGCCCATGGGGATCCATAAGGATGCAGAGATCCACCTGCAGCCCATGGGGATCCATAAGGATGCAGAGATCCACCTGCAGCCCGTAGGGGAGGTGCCCATGCAGGAGCAGCTGGGTGCCTGGAGGAGGCTGTGATCCAGTGGGAGACCCAGTGGGGAGAAAGGGCCCAGCTTCCAGGGCCCAGCAGCCTGTCCTTGGAGGACTGCACCCTGTGGAAGAGTGACCACAGCCACAGCAGTTTTGGGAGGAGTGTCTGCCCGTGGGAAGGACTCTCATTGCAGCAGGAGAGGTCTGGCTGCTGCTCATGTGAGTGAACCCACACCGGAGAGGTTCACAGAGAACTGTTCCCATGGGAGGGACTCCATGGCCTCACAGGGAAAGGATTCCTGTCCCAGAGCAGCGGATCAAAGTCTTGGTGATGAACTGACCAACTGAACTCCCATGCCCTGTATCCCTGGCAGTGGGAAGGAGGAAGGGGCTGGGGGAAAAGGTGTTTTAAGGCCTTATTTTACTTCTCATTATCCTCCCCTGATTCTGTCAGTAATAAATTTCACTTTGCAACTAAAGTTGAGCCTGTTTTGCCCTTGAAATATTTCTCCCGGTCCTTGTCTCACTCATGGAGCCTTTGATAATTTTTTTCCCTTCTCCCTCCTTTGCCCAGCTGCAGCAGGGGAAGGTGAGTGAGCAGCTCTTGTGGGTGCCTGGTGTCAGGCCAGTGTCACAGGTCATCTGTGACAGTAGTAGTATTCACACACACACACACACAAATATTCCCATTTCCCTACTCTTGGCACAGTGAAGAACAAATCCCATCTCCCAAAATCTATAAACAAGCCCTTTGGCACTGTTCAGTCAGACTATATTTAATATTTATCACATAAATTATTATTACTACTAAATATTTCTTTGCAAATAGAAATCTGAAAAGTATTTATCTCTGTCCTTCACTTCCTGGTACTGCTCAGATCATTTTCCATCCTGTCTGGAAAAAAACAGCTCTTACAGAGACTGGAGTGACCTCAAACCTGCCTGCCAGAAACTCCATGACAAGATAATGCAAAGTAGCTGAATATTACATATTATCTCCACAGTAACTCAGAACATGTTTGCATTGAGGATCAGGCTATCAATACATCTATCCTGGCAATGCCATTAGCTCATTTTCCAGGCCTTTTCGTTCTATTAACTACAAAAGACCTAGAGTGACAAGTAAATTCCTGAGGAACTAAGTGCTGATGAAGGTCAACAGCAAATGTACTGCTGAAGAAACTGTCGTACAGAACTGAGAGAAGAGATATCATCCCTTTGTGCATGAAGAAAGAGGAAAATGCAAGCTTAAGAGAACTTAGGGATTTAAAATTGCTTCATCTGCTCCTCCTCTATAGGAAAACATATTCATCACTACAGGGTGGTGCCTAGTAAAGCAAATACATTCAGCATTAAATGCAACTAACCAAGTAATTACATGCTTTTACTTTGAGGAAGATTCAAAGCATAAGAGACATTTCTCTCAGTGCATCTACCAAACTATCTGTCCTAGGTTACAATATAAAGATGTATTCTATTCCCATCTTCAAGAGCTGTTGAAACCAAGAGGGGCATTGTTTTTTTCCTTCTCTCCTGTTAATGGGCCCATCAATGCCTTTTCTCATGACACAGAGATGACTCTGGATCCCCAGAGGAACAACTGCCTTTTCCACTGGATCTTCAGAGGAAGACTACACTCTTCCACAGGATCACTGCTCCAACAGAATCACATCTGCCACAGCAGAAGGTCTGCGGCCACCAATCCAACTGGACTGCTACACCCTGACCAACAGGGTGTCAGGTCGTATTCTGACTCTTTCAGTGGTTTTTCTTTTGCATTATTGTATGTATTTTGGTTTTGGTTTTTTTTCCTTTTCCTAATAAATTGTATTCCTGACTTGGGAGTCTCTAACTGGTTTTGATTTCAAACCAGAACGCTACCATAATTTGCATTTTCCCCCATTTCCCTCCACACCACACTGGAAAAGGGGACAGCCACAATGCTAAACTTGAATTTAAATATTCAAGGCTAAAAAGTGGTTCCAAAAAGACACTTCACTCATTTTTGTCCTACTCTGTTCCCTTAATTTATTGAAGATGATTTTTGTTAGTTTTTAACTACAATGGTGTTGCTAGCTTAACAAACCATTCAGAAGGAAAGACAGTGCCGTAGTAGAGCACTGGTAATTTACAGCACTGGTATAAAACCCATTTCATCAGACAGAGCTTGAAGTAAGAATAAAGGATTTTTGGATGAGCCATGCACTTCTGAGAGGTCCAGTGCTGGCAGTTATTTATACAGAGAGTTGGGTAGAGAACAGACACAAGCTGACAAATTCCTTGCAGCTTCTCTGTTACAATACAAATTGGGAATTCTTCTTTTCCCATTGTGCTTTCATCAGCAGTTTTCCCCAAGTCTCAGTCCAAATAATACTAGAGTGCAAGACATGGAAATTTTGGACCTGATACTTTGGGTTTTCTTAATTGTCATCATCAGCTGTTCTGCTTCTTTGTGTAGACCTACATAAACAGTTCTAATGAAGTTTCATATAATGACTACTTTTTGCAAAACGAATTGTTTTGTTATTGTGGTACTGGGGCATCTTTAAGAAAATATGAGAGAAAGGTATGTATTTTCTCATCTAGTGCTTTTACATCTGAACATTATTTGAGTGGTCAAAATACAACATGAAAGAGCCTGAGGAATTAATTTAGCCTAATAGTAATTCCTAAACAGGAACCTTTGTGTTTGTTTGGTCACCTGTGGCACCCAAGACAACCTGGCATTCCAACAGAAACTTGTGATACTCCAATGTGGGCCAGACAGTCAAGACATTTTTCAAGAGAACGTGAAATTTTGCCTAAATGCTATTTCAAACAAGTTAGAAAGGAGCTACAGAAAGCAGGAAACAATTTATAAGAAAATCCAAGCAGATAAACAGCTAAAGCAGAGACAGATGAGAAAAAAGAGAAAAAATCAGGAGCCTTCTAACACTCCTAAGGTCCTGAATCCATGCTGGTGCCTCAAAAACATTCCTCCATATTCCCAGGGGAAGGACGTTTCTTCTGTAACTGAATTTTATAACTGCTCCCAATATCGTATGAAAAAATGCACCTGAACTGCTTGCTTAATTTAAAATAACATGATCTTTTTAGACAAACAAGTATTGCATCAACAGTACAGTAGAGCAGATGCTAATGATGAGTTCAAGAAACAATGAAAACTTGTCAGTGGCAAATGCATCTTGAATAATTCCACTTAAAACTGAATATCAAAGCATAGGCAACGTGAAAATGTACCCTTGCTTGGAAAGGAATCAAGCCACTTCCCTCCTAAGAATCCTTGCCAATGTTGCCAACTGCCCTAATACTGTATTAACAAATAACATTCAGTCTGAAATTTCTCTTTCCTTCCATTAGATAAAAGAGTACACATGCCTCACACTATGCTCAAAGTTAGTGAAACTGCTGTTTCAGAAGCAGAAGACAACAAGTATTTCTAGTTTAAACTGCAAGCTTCCCATTTAACCTCAATTTTCAGGCATCCCCCTGAAGACTGTGAACAAGATGCCTAGGAGGAGAGAGGAAAGATGTCAGCATTGTCTCTCCTGGCCACAGACACAGAAAAGGTGTCACGTATGAAAGGAAAAAAGGTATGGAAGGTGTCTTTATCAAAGGAAATTATTGTATCATGCCAGGGACAGACACTAAAATTCAGAGCAAATGGAACAGTATGAGATTCACAGAGAAAAGCAGAAGCTAAGGTAATGCAGTGGATACAAGGTACTGCCATCACAACCATCAATTGTGCTAATGATACAGTCAAAAGGATAAAACTGAAGGCCCCTTCAAAGATCTCTGCTCTGCCCCTCTCTGCAGTAGTGCTAACACATATCAGTCACACAGTCCTCCCTCTCTGCACAGACACTTTCTGCCAGCACAGATGTGTCAGCATCAAACAGCACAGCACAGTGAAGGAGGTCATCAGATCTATACCTAATGATCTCATCAGTTGTGGGGTTACACCTGGTTGGTTTGGGAAAGCGCATATTAGCTCAAAACTTTCTTTTAGAAAAAAAACCACAAAACAATCAGAGGATAATATTAAAAAAATACAGATGCATAAACCTACTCTAACTTCATAAAAATGTAGATGTTTCCTTTGCCCCTTGGTAACAGTCCTGTCCAGTATTTAAAAGATGGGTATATTTGTAGTTGATTCTAAAATGAAAGTCGCAACTCTTCCAGATCTCACTTTCCATTTTTCCAGTGAAGAAGACTGGATAAAAAGATTGTATCAAAAAAAGACAGATTAAGTTCAAGTATTCCTTTTTCTATTTTACATTGATTTTATGTCCTTACATATGTCCCACTTACAGAATTATTGTAATTATACTGTCAGCTAGGACAGCTAGATTAGATCCTACTCTGAGAAAAAAAAACAAAACAGTGGGAAGTCATTAATAGGATTTTTCATTCAGAAGAGTGGGTAATGCAACAACACAACAAAAAGTTGATACTGGCAGAATACAACAAAACAAAGCACACCTTAAATGCACAACTGGGTATTTTTTTTTAAGAAACTAAAAAAGCCTAGTTGTATGGTTTAGCCACACAAGAAATAGCCTGGTTTTGAAAAACATTAACCAATTATCTCCTAGCACACACACAAACACATAGTGAAAATTAAAATCAAAAAGTAAGTCTAATTTCTGAAAGAATGGAGTATTAGTTCTTGAATGACTTATTTTTCTTGGCAAAATGTAGTAATAATTCTACCCTAAAATTTAACATACACAAATACATGCACTAACTACATTTACATTTTTATTTTCCATAATCAGAAAATTAGGGCTGCATGAGACATGTGCAAAGAAAGTTGGGCAGATTTAATTCCTTTACTCTCCCATAAACCTAACTAGAAATAACCATTGGCAACAGATTTGAATGACAGAGTAAAATTCAAATAAATACACTGAGAAGCTGAATCTCAGGAGCAATGCAAAGCAGTCTGTGACATACTTCATTGAAATGGATTTGCTTTACAGTGATGAATGTTATTTCAGTGTAATGGGACAATTAAGCTGTCCATTTACCTTTGCATACCATTTGCAAAACACACACCATAGCATGCAATAATTAAATTTTACTGCCAACATAATACTAGTCTCACTTGAAAGTGATGGCTCCATATCATAGTAACAGTTCTCACCACTAACCCACAGATCAGAAGTCCTCTGACATATGCTTGTATTTTTGAGACAGGCAGAATTTCTTCAGCTGCTCTCATTATCCAGAAAGCAGAGCTGCCACTTCCCACACTGAAAATTTAAGAGTATGAATAAAATACCAATAGGGAGCTCCTACATTCCTTCCATGAAGTCTGAAGAGAAATAAACATGAAGAAAATTGACAGACAAAAGCCATCAGAATGTGGAAGAAGTAGAGCCAACACAATACACTCTGTTTCTCCTCTTCGGCCGCAGGACTTTTGCAATAGTGATAATTTTGTGTTGCAAAGGTTCTGCAGGGCTTTCAGGCACATGTTTGTTGGGAGATAAGCAGTAAGCTGGTATATTACTGTAGGCGTAATTTCAAGATGTGTGTCTGCAAAAACCTAATACACCTTGATACTAAACCAATGTCCCATTGAAAAGTAGATTTCCAAGAAGTCTGGCTGAATGCAAGTCCCATCCTTCTCCTCTGCTGAAATACTGATGTAGCCCCTACTCGTGTCCTAGACATCAGAAAATTTGATAGTATTACTGAGAAAAACTTGATATTATTACTGAGAGAAACTTGATATTATTGCTGAGAGAAACCAATCCTTGAGCATATTTAATCTGCATACCTTCTATTCATACAGATTTTAGCCCATTTTTAGTCCTTCACACATTTCATAGCTTATGGGTAAAATACTTTTCTTGCAATGCTGTACATCTTGAAACAAAACACTGAATTTAATGCATTCAGTGCCACAGATATACTAGGAGAACTAGGAGAGTAACTAGACAATGTGTTTGGATTCAAAATGAAAATATGCCTTATGCAAGGCATTCCTACCTAAGTAAAGTGATGAACAGGCTGCAGTAGGGCTTCTCAGAGAAGACCTACAGCGCTCTCAGGCATTCAGGGACACAATCAAGGATACGTGTTCTTTCTTCCATCATTAAAAATGATAATTTTGTATAAGAAAAACTCTTGGTGTGGAGCCCTCCGTTTCCAGGTTTACCACTACAAATAGCAGAAGGTAAAAATAAAACCAAAAAACCCTCATGCAGACACAGAGCTGGCTGGTCTCTGCCAATTTACCTTTCCATTAAAAAACGCCCTTACTAATGCGGTCTGAGTATACAAAACTGCAAAATATGTACTTTGAATCCCTGTAGAAAAGCTACCAATAACATATAAAATTATATTCCTAATGTCTTAGGTTATACTAACCTCTACAGACTGTATATTAAAAGATTTATTATTGAATTTGAATGGATTTCCTCATTTCTTCTTTTCAGATCATCTTCTTTGATAAAGATTAGAATTTTTTTTTTCAATTTTATTTAATTCTTAATGTTGTAATCCTTTAGGTTTGGCTAGTCCAAATCAGAGAATTAAAATCTCAGGCTGCTGAATCTAAAATTCAAGGATTTTTTTCCCAAAGAATGGTCCAGATTTATGCATTCAAACTTCAACCCCTGCACAAATTACATAATTCTCTTCTTCTCTTAGTGGTAGCTAACTGCACTACCTTAAGAATCTAAAAATTAATTTTGAATTTTCCTGTTGAAGAATATACAAAGCTAAAGTTTATTTTCCTAGTTTGTATTGTTTTTAGAGAAGAGGGATACTAAATAGTGTCAGGTGCTGCATCATCTCTGAGGCTGCTGCTTGGTAATTTCTGGACTCTAGGCTTTGAGTCTGCTGCTTAGGAAACAACCAGCTTCTTTTGCACCTTTGGATGTATTCTGTCTGCCTTTGTGTGTAGAAGGCTCCAGGCCTGCTAGGGTCCCGTGGAGGGAAGAGGCTTAAAATGCCAAGTCACGGTGAAATAGCAAAAGAAGCCCCTCTCTTCTGCCTTTCGGACCCCAGCTTATCTCTCTGTGACCCCATAGGTTACTTCTCCCTAACCCCTGCTATTGGACAATTTCTGATCCCCTCTAGCCCAATATAATGGGATGCTTTAGCCCATTCTGGTCAGAAGAGCTGTCGCTGGAACCCTACACAGACCCCCCAGTAAAACCATTGCTGTGGAACTCCAGGACCAGTCTTCTCATCTCTCGTGTCTGCCTTCCAGCCTGCACGGCGCCTTAGCAAGCAAAAGAGCTGAAATCATAAAAGAACTGATAAATCACTAAAGAGCTGATATCCTTTAGGCTTGCTAAGGCTGCCTGCAGCTAAGAGCAGCTTGGGTACTTGGACAGACTGTCCACAAAGGAATGAGCTATCTGGCCCGTGCTGCCTGCTCGGGGGCAAACTAGCCCGGCAGGAAGGCGGAATACTTGTGAATTTACACAAGTCCAGTCTATTAACCACTCCTTAATCCTCTTTGATGGTGGGTACTAAGTGCTATATCAACACATCTTCCAAATACCTCTAGGGACCACCACTTCCCTGGAGAATCTGGTTCAGTGCTTGAAACCTTTTTGATGAGTAAAGAATTCCTAATATCCAGTTTAAACCTGCCCTGAAAAACCTTGAGGCTGTTTCATCTTGTACTATCAGTTGCTGGGAGAAGGGTCTGACCCCACCCGGCTACAACCTCCTTTTAGGGAATTGTAGAGAGCAGTAAGATGTTCCCCGAGCCTCCTTTTCTCCAGGCTAAACACCCCCAGCTCCCTCAGCTGCTCATCACAAACCTTGTGCTCCAGACCCTTTACCAGTTTTGTTGCTCTTTTGTGGACATGCCCCAGCATCACAAAGTCTTTCCAGAACTGGGCAGTTTTCCAGCCACTCTGTCCCAGCCCTGGCACTGCCTGGGGTTGTTGTGACCCAATGGCAGGACCCTGCACTTGGCCTTGTTGAACGTCCCACCACTGGCCTCAGCCCATGGATCCAGCCTGTCCAGATCCCTCTGCAGAGCCTTCCTGCTCTCCAGCAGATCAACACTCCCACCCATCTTGTTGTCACCTGCAAACTGACTGAGGGTGCACTCCAGATCATCAATAAAGATATTAATCAGGGCTGGCCCCAACACTGAGCCCTGAGGAACTCAACCAGTGACCAGCCCCAGATGGATGCACCACTCAACCAGTGACCAGCACCACTCCCTGGGCCCGGCCACCCACAGTTCTTTACCCAGCCAAGTGTCCCCCATCCAAGCTGTGAGCAGCCAGTTTGTCCAGAAGAATGTTGTCGGAAATTATGTCAAAAGGTTTACTGAAGTCCAGGTAGGCAACCTTTCCAGGTAGACAGACTTTCCATCATTCACTAAGCTGGACACCCTGTCATGAAAGAAGATCAGGTTCTCAAGCAGGAACTGCCTTTCCCAAACCCATCTGTCTGATGCCCTGATTGTCTTGTATGCCCTGCATGATGGCACTCAGGATGATCTATTCCATGACCTTCCCTAACACTGACAGGGAAGGTCAGTGCTGCTGACAGACCTGCAATTCCCTGGATCCTCATTCTGGCCCTTCTGTAGACAGCGATCAGACCTACAAATCTCCAGTTACCTGGTTAACCAAGTTCTCTCAGATTAACCAGGACTGCTGGAAAATGATGGAAAGTCTCAGTGAGCAATTTCACCTGCTCCCTCAGTGCCTTGGGGTGGCTCCCATGTGGTCCCATAGAACTGTGTGTGTCCAAATAGTGTGGCAGGTCAGTGACCAGTTCCCCCTAAGTGTGGAGGCTTTATACTGCTTCCTGTTCTTTGTTTTGCAGCTCCGAGCACTCAGTACCTGGGGAACAACTGGTCTGACCATAAAAGACTAAGGCAAAGAAGGTATTAGGTACTTCAGCATTTTCCATGTCTTTGTCACTATGCTTCCCCCTGCCTCCAATGATGGATGGACAACTTCCTCAGCCCTCCTTTTGTTATTGATGTATTTATAGAAGCACTGTTCCCTGTCTTCTGTGGCAGTAGCCAAATTAAGTTGGACTTCGGCTCTTCTGACACACTCCCTACATAACCTCATAACATCCTTGCAGTCCTCCTGAGTATGCTACCTTCTCATTAATGATTTACTGCATAGTTATCTTTTTCCCTGGCAAGAAGTTTCTGCCTAGTGAAATCTGATATCACAGACATTTAACCCATTTTATGCTTTCAGATTCATCAACTTCGAGCTGCAGGGACCCTCCACTTGCTTCAATACTTTTTCTGCTGCTACAGTGTGTCAGCTGTACCAGTAGTCATATTAGGGTTGTTTAATGTTATGGGTTGTTCAGAAATGCATAATAAAAAGGCAGAGGCCTTGGTGTCACAGGGGAACATGACAGAAGTTCTGGTGTTTTGTTTTGACCTATTCCCAGCCTCTGATATATGTCACAACAATAATCATAGTTACTTGTGTTCTCTTAGGAAGGACGGGGGAAAAAAAAGCACTACTCTGTGCAAGCTGCAGCTGCAGTACTTTGCAGTAAACTTGGCCCTTGCAGAAGGGCAGCAGAAACTGTTTCATAAATGCTTCTGTTCTTAGGGCTTCAAGAAGACACTAGTTGAAAGGAACTGAAACAAAGCAAGTACATGGAGGGATATGTGCAGTCAATCCCATAGCTTTTAAAACCGCATGTGAGATCACTGATGCTGCTGCTCTGTAAATGCTGGGAAGCTGCCTTGCTGGCAGCAATTTCCGATATTAACTGAGACAAACAGACAGGTTACAAGTGTCCTGCACTCATGAAATGAAATGTGGCTCCATCCAGTAGGAACCAGCAGCCATGAGTTGTCTGTTCTGGCCTCTCTGACCTACTCCATGATCATGACCTCCATGTTTCTCTTCAAACTCTCTTGGCCAACTTCTCACAGATGTATTCTGTTCCCAGGGGATTCACAGAAATCTGCCTACTTCTCCTTTCCCTCCTCAGAAACCCTTTTGTTAGTTGGAGAAATACCAAAGTGAGGAAGACGAAAAGCCATTAAGTAGTAGCGCTTAATGGAATAAAATTACCAATAAATGCCAGTATTTAGGAAGTAACTTCTGCCTAAGCAAACAGCATTGTTTACTACATGTGCTTAAAATATTCACACCCTCTTCTTCCTTTACTCACGGGATTTTTCTCTCCATTAAAAGTCAGCAGATAAGAGCAAAGAAAAGGCTGTAATTACTGCAATGAGACTTCCTCAGCTCAGTTCCTAATAGTAAGTGCATGTACACACACACATGCACACACTAGGCCTGAAGTGTTATCAAGCTCAAGGGACAGAAAGGACTGCTTCATAATGGTACTTGTTCAAAACATATAAAGCTACTACTTGCCTCTGAAATAATGGCAAATATCATCAATACAAGAATCCAAAAGCTCCAGTGTATAAGAAATATTTAACCAAAACTAAATGAAAAGTGAAAAATGTTAGAACAAAATACAGCTTGAAGCTTCCTTACACTACGAGTTTTCAGCAAAGTCAATCTTTGTATCATCCATGCACAAATCTTGTGACTAAAAAAGAAATACATCTTGCCCATAATTAAATTTAACTGACAATAATATCTCTTCTGATTTACAGGAAAAGCAGGGAGATCTGTATATCTATGGGCTGGTTAATCCCATTTTTAAAATCTGTACTGTAGAATAGAAGTAACACATCAATAAAGTAGATTAAGAATCATCTATCCAACAGATCTCCATAAAAGTAACCGAAAAGAAATTACTGCTGCTTGGAAAGGCTCCTGGTTGGATTTATGAAGTGTCATTGGCATATTTACTCACAAGTAAACACAGCTCACTGCAAGTAAATTTCCAAACAGCCAAAGATCAGTAAGAGTGGAAAATGACAGCAGCAAAAAGTCATGAGGATCCATCTGATGTATGCTGTAGTATGTAATAACAAGGTACATATCAAAGATAACAAGAAGTCAAACAGTACTGAAAGTTGCATTTTATACTTTCCTGTTTTGAAAACATACCTGTTATTCATAAATTTGGGGTTGCACAGAACTGAGAGGCAACTTCATAGGTAAAATAAGCAAAATAAAAAAAAATTAAATATAAAAAAATAATATTTTATATATATATGAATGAAAAACTAAAATCACTATCTTTTAGAGAACATAAAGCACAGAAGGAAGAACACGTAAATCTGCACCATTTTGAGAAAGATTGGAATCAATCTTAGCTTCAATGTTTCAAGAAATGTATGTGTAAATAAATCTTTTTATCAGTACAAAATGCTGTCCTTATCTTTTGATAGTTCAAATCTTGAAACACTCACTTCAGCCAAGCCATAACCCTTCTCCCTTCCCCCAATTAACACAGACACCTGGACTCTCCCTTCACACAACCCTTTCTCCCACATCTGCTTGTACAGCTCCCATGTCAGATGCTGTCCTCTCTCAATAAAAGCACCTTGTGCTCCATGACTTCCATGCTCAAAGGTCTGCTATAGAAGTCACAGACTTCTGGGTTCAACTAGCTTCTCCCAGAGACAAGGACATTCAATTGGGTTTTTGTCCACCTCTAGTCATCTTTCAGTTTCCCAAGGCCCTTAACACTGCTCAGGTAGATAGAAATATGTCTCATCACTTTAAACAAGGCTAATAAGAAAGTTTGCTTCTAGACATCTCTAATACAAACTGTATCTGAAAGTACCATATTGAAAGCCATTGAAAATATCAAACTTGTCAACAGTATGAAAGTCACTAATGTTTAATGATAGAACATAAAGTTCAAAGAATGGCTTAGTGCTATCCACTGCTTAAATAATGCTGGAATTAGCTTATATTTCTATCATTGAAACCTGAAGGTCTGTTTGGCTAAATACAGTATTATTGTTTTCCCTTAATGTGTTTGAAAGGGCAATGCCACAGTCTTTTGACAGAAATACAGAAAAATAATGCAGGCTCATTTTATAATTTTATAATGAACTACATGCTGGTTTACACTTTCCTCCAACTTACTGCTCCAGGTACAACCATACAAAAGTCATCACTGTCAAGAAAAAGCATCATTCCTCAGCCAAAATAAGGGACATTTGAAAGGCATGGACATAAAAGGCAGGAAAAAGGCTTGCATAAATAATGTTTTGCTTTTCACAATGCACAAGCATAATTTTAGAAGGCTGACTTCTGATAATGGATTGCTTGGTGCCAGCAGTATGCAGGAAAAACACACATATACTCTATTTTACTACTTTTAGCTTCACAACTCCGATTCTACTTCTGCCCTTTTCTCCTTTGCCTGGTCCTCAGCTACATTTATGTTATACAGAACACAGTACACTGCCAGTAGTTCAAAAACCTACTTACAGGAATCATCCAGTTGGCCAGGTCACCGTACTTCGACACCTGCATAGCTCCAAGCATTGTCAAATCAACATGGCCTCTGGTAACAGAAAGTGTGTAATTAGCATATCATGTTCAAGTAACAGCCCACAAATCTTAACAAGCTTTTGTTCATGCTCATTACATCAATTTTAAAATGGTGGCATATGAGAAAGGTAGCAACTGTTTGTCACACACGTAGTTAGGGTTTTTTTTCCTCCTAGATGTATCACTGATGCAAATGTCTCTCTTTATGCCTACTGAGCCTCAGAAATGTTCCTACTTTTGTCTGGTTTGGTTAATTGCATGTGCAGTCAATCATCTCTGAACTCATACTTTTTAGTGCACTCCTTAACGTATTTACATGCACCATTATCTTTTCAGAGCCATTAGGATTTAGTGTTTGTTTGCATCCAAACTCCTTTCCAAAAAACAAACAAAAAACAGGTGCAGACGTTGAATTTCCATTAAGGAGGTGGAATGAGGATCACAATTGCAAGCTGAGCAAAGAAAATATACTGAGTGCAAGTACAGATTAGATACTTGGAAATGACCAAAAAATAGTTGTTAAAATGTCATTATAAATGTGTTTATAGATGGCCAGGTGGTGGTAGGCACAAACATCACCATGGTATCTATTAGTGCAGTGTTTTTTTTATTTCCAATAGCTAGATTTAACCCTCTGAAAACCATAACTGATTAAGTCCATGATAATTTTACAGGTTGTGAAATGCTAACCACATTTGGAAGAAATACTAATGAGTTCTGCCACTGATGCAGTATATTCTTTTCCTGTTTCAAAAAGATCAGAGTTTGTGTTGTTACATACCCTCTTATCATTGCAAATGATTCATCGCTAGAGAAATAGGAAGAACCTGGAAGAACAGTGACTGTCTCCTTACCTGTAAAAGAAATAAGCTACAGTACACATTTTTTTTCTTTGACAAATGAAGTCACAGCTACTTACCAAGAAATAAGAGGTTTTTATCAAATTCCTTTGGATTCAGTACAGCTACAGACCTGATTACACTTACGACATCATGTGTAAACCTAATCAATCCTATTGAATTGTGAAGCAGTTTGTTAGAGTTTCTAATGATAGGATTGCCTGCTGTTTGACCACCAGCAGTTCCAGGCAAGCACCATGAACACCAGAGTGTAGGAAATATCTATAGACTTTAGCTTTCTGCTCCATTCATAGAAAAAGTGAGAAGTAACTGTCTTTTGAAATAGAGGAAGATAAAACCTTCAGAACACAGAGAGACTGCAAAGAAAAGGAAGCAGATCAGATTGAACAGTTTATAGTGCTAATGATGAAAAATACAAAAAAATAAATGACAGGTCTAGTCTATTCTTGCTTTTTTCAAGGGCACAAGAAAATGTGCTTCTGTGCTCTGTACTGTGCTTGAGTCAAGCAATGGAACACATCTGGGAGTGTCTTATTTTGACTCTGCTCAGGACCCTTTTCTTCCTCTTCTGCCTGCTCTTTGAATCAGTCTAAGCAACAAACATTTACACAGGGTGCCTCTGATAAGGCAGAAGAAACACAGATGAAGATGAAATCATAAAAGAAGCATAAAACTTTAAAGAAAAAAAACCAAACTGAAATATTTTAGCAACATGTGACATACTGTAACAACAACGGTGAAGGAGAATGATGCATCATTAAACAGTTTCCAGAAAACAGAGAAAAAAGGACAATGAGATTAACTAAGAGAATGGGAAAAGGGAAAGAAACAGTGCATAAAACTTAAATTACAGATCTAAGATATGTGCTTTAATTATTGAACTCATCTGAGGCATATTTTATGCCTTTTGTATGGAAATTAAGTAGAATAGTACAGAATTAAGGTCATACAAGGGGTCTTGCACACTTCTCAAGAATTCACCATGCTAACACCCAGACCTGCTGAGACAGCCTGAATTATATTTCCCCACAGGGCAGGGCACCCACCCAAGGCAGTGAGAGAGATAACAGGGTTTGCAGGCAGCAATATGGAGAGAGAAGCCTGGGATAAAGTGACAAGGTAATGATGAGAAGGAAGACACACAGACCACAGAATAATGTAAAAAGAGCATCACATTACCCACTTCTTAAAATGCTCTCAGGTCAGTACTTTAAAATATTTCTACTGTAATGCAGCAGTCTACCTTTCAGTTGCAGTCAAGACATCCTTCATGTGAGACATTAAAAAAATGGGACAAACAGAAAATCCCATACATATTTCAGAGAAACACAATTACATTTGCAGAGAGAAATTTGGCAAAAGCCCAAAACAGGTGTATATTTTAAAACCTTGAAACCAGACTTTGGGGCTGATACTGGATCCAGTTAATGAATGATAACAAGATTAATTTCTATTTCTCTGCGATTCAGCTTCTGTTTTCTTCACATGGCTTTACAAATTTGATTGGAAAGCACCTAGAATGGTCCTAATCCAACTATGTGAATGTTTCAGCCATTATAGAAATAATTATATTGGTGGTAGGTCTGATGTTTGTCTATCCTATGTCCTGTTTACTACAGCTTCAGAGGGACATGTGAAGCTGCTCAACACTGAATTAACAATAGCACAATAATCTAATTTTCTTGTTGCATTCTGACCTGTTATGTTAGCTTCATGTCTTCCAGATTAAGTCTTAAAAAATATTTATCAACTTTAAATAACAATTCAAGACCATCTCAATTTCCAGATTAAAGCACAATTTTTTCAGAGAATTTATAAAGTTCTTAGATATTTTTTCACTGTCACTCTGTTAATATGTTCATTTTTCATACGCACCCATATTAAAACTTCAGTTCTAATGTGCATGCATATAATTTCACTCATAGTATTTTTTTCTTCTAAATATTTTTTTTCTTCCAGTGAATCCTCTGACATATTCCTTCATGCAATTCTTGAAACAATTACATATATACTGGTGAAATGCTACACTCAATTTCTTAAATATTTTTTTATTTCAGACCAGAAAATGGCCTCAAATAACTCCACATTTAAAATATAGTCACAGAGGCAATTACCTAGTGCTAGATAAGCATCATTTAGCTGAGCCAAGCAGCAAATGTTTCAACTCAGACAACAATTGTTGGACTGGTATTAAATTAAAATTATTTTATGTCCTTTGACTTTATCTCCTTTGACTTTTCAGAGTTTAATGGAACTTGCTAACAGCCACTGAGAAACGTACTCTCTGTATGAATACATATGTAGACACCCATACATGTATTTGTATGTATGCATGTGTATTTGAATAAAAAATATGAAATGTGTATAGTTTCCATTTGAAAAAACAAGTCTAAAAAATCAGGTCTATAACCTATACCATTAATATCCACCACAAAGTCACAAGGCCTATTTCTGTTTGTCACAATGCAATATTTAAGTGTACTTTTACATGGAGACAGAAAATGTACACAGGCACAACTTTTCTGTGAAAAAAATAGAAATCAGACAGCTGCACTATATCGTAAGAACCTTATATTTTTATATTGAATAGCATCTTCTAAGGTGAAATGCCCTGAAACAGCTGGGCAACAACAGTAAGTGAGAATTGCCATTCCCTGCTAAAAGTGGCAAAAGCAGCTGCCCACAGCAGTGACCTTGGTGTGCCCGGTCCCAGCTCTTTCCCCCTGCCTTGGCTACCACTCCCTCTCTGAATGCATATGAGTTATATTCCTGGCTGGGAATAAACCAACCCATTATACACAGGATGTTTTAAAACATGTCCCAAGCATAAATCATTGAAAACCATTTTCTAGAAGACTCAAGGAAAAGCAGCAGGAAAACAAACCCATATTCCCTTACAGGCTGCTCAAAACAATCTCACTTCTGAAGAGGATGATTTAACCATTTACTGATGGGCCTGGAGGACAGTCTCTGCCCAAAGAAGATGACTATCACTTAAAAGAAGACAAATACATTCATATTTATTATCAAATAAAACAGGTCTCTAGGTTCAAATACTGTATCAAAAGAAAAATTTAAAATTTACATAGTTATTCATATTCCATTAATTAAATTTAATTAAAGTATTTACCTGCATTAATCAGATCTGGATCTACTTCATTTTCAAGTGGATAAGGACCCTGACAACAATAAACATGTATGTCAAGCTTTATAATAAAATACCTCTATGATACAATTTATAATTGCCATATTTCCAATGCTTATTACCAAAGCCAGATCATGGCAGACATGCATTTTTTATATTTTTTTAATCAGAATTCTATTTTTAATCAGAAAAAAATCCTGACATTACAAGCCACAGTTTATATCAAGTAACATATCAGATCTGTTGGACATATTGTTCAAGGATGTTAGAATTACTAAATAATCATTAAGCGAGACGTTGGTTTGATTTGGATTTCTTTTTGTTCTTAATCAAAGTGACAGACATTTTTCAGAAAAAGGTCATACCTGCAACTTCATAAATCCTTATGACAGTAAAAATAGTATTCACTTTAAGCTTTATTTACAATTACATTTGCTAAGGTTTACAATGCCTCATCTTGCAAATTTCTGATGGCTTTGAGTCCTGAAACTTAAGGACATCCTTAGCAAAGTCGCACCATAATCATAAAATAAGCATTTTCTAGAAAACTTCTCTACAGCAGAGTGAGAATTTTATGATGACATAATACAGCACATATATTTTTAGCAATATAATAATCAAGTTGGAGGCGTGCAGGAAATAAAACCCAGTCACAGCAAAATAAAAACACTATAATAACTGACCAAGATATATTCTTACCAAACCCAGGACTCCATTTTCACTCTGTAAGTGAACAGTTATGTCTGGACTGATGAAGTTACTGGCCAACAGCGGGATTCCAATACCCAGATTAGCTGAAAAAAGGTGGTTAAGGCAGAAACACTTATTGCAAACTAGTAAGTTTTAAAAAATTACTACTATACTATGAATAGATTAGAACTGCTCCCTTCACAAGTACTTTTGTTTTTACTTAAATACCTCATATTTGTGATTAATTATTTTGCCATTTGGACTAATTGCATTCTGTCAAATTATATATACGATAAAAATACCAAGGTGCAACTCCTATTTCAATTGGGTATTAATAAAATGAGAGTATCAAGTATCACAGGTTCTGGTAAAGACAATGAGCACGTTAATCAACCTGTTCTAAACAAACCAGATGGGTTTCTTATTCTAGCCAGCAATCACTTCAACATATAGCACAGCTGAAGGATACCATACATGCCATCCTCAAACTCTAATGCAGCCCGTTTGATGATCCTCTCCCTCACATTGTCTCCTTTTTTTTGTTTGGCTGTAGAGTCTTCAGGCTTTCGGATTGATAAGCGCTGCAAAATAAGAAATAATCATAAGTAAAGATTAGAATCCAGATTCTTGCTTCTCAAGGCACAAAAGCTTGATCTGTGATTGCACTGAGATACTTGGTCTAAGAATAAAGTTTATTTACTCATCTTCTACAAAAAACCCAACCTTTTATTTTATGCATTTAAGCTTAGCTAAGCCAATGGAGTCATCAAATATTGCCAGTGACAGCCTTAGAGCAAAATAGTATTTCTTTGTCTGTATTGCCAAGCCTGATACATAGAGAAGTGGTGAAGAAGGCACCAAGCACTAGTGCAAATTCTAGCAAGTCTGAGATTCATTACCCCAGAGATACCTAAATAGATTCGTAAAATGTCAGCCAAAAATACAAATACTGCTCTCTTTCTGCATTCATTCAATTCAATGAGCTATTCTAAATTTATAAAGATGAAACAGACAAATACCATTCATCTAAAGATACTGGAGAGCTAAGAATCAAAATTTTCAAACATAACTCTCTATAATCTTGCACACCCCATGAATTTGTTTCCTGGTATTTTCTCATCTTAAGTTCATGTTTTGTAAATCACATGTAGGTGAAAATGCCATGGCATTCAAGAAGTTCATAACATCTTTCTTTTAAATTATTGTCTACATAGATTATGTTCTTTGCACATCTCTCCTATTCATATAAAATTCATCTGGGAAACATCATGTCCTGCACCCCCATATGTCTTCATATCTTCTCCTACTTCAGGCTACAATTAACACATAAGAAAAAATTATCCTGTTACTTTTCATCATCACAACAGAAATTTTGCAGATTCACTTTGTCCTTAGGTAGTCAGAAACAGTCAATATAAATCCTTTTGAATTTCCTATCACCTTCCTTTTTATGCCTAGGCTATTTTCCCTAGAATTGCTTTGCTTGTGGATTGATAAAGTAGGAACAATTACAGAGGGTTTCTATACAGCAAAGAGAAGGCTGGACAGAAATTATAGCTGGTGCTAGAGAGACCACTTCTAAGCCATATCAGGCAGGAACTGCTATTTAAAGCCAGTAAGAATTATGACAGACTAGCTTCTCTTTATTTCTCACGTTCTTCATCTTCTCTCACTACTTACATACCCACTGCTTTTCTGTGTACAGCCAGTTGATTCATAAAATTTAGCAGAAGAGTAAATAAATCTGCCACTTCCTTCCTATACCTATACCTAGTGAGAGTTACCACTGCCAGAATTACAAAATTGCATAATCAAAATTAATCTCTGTTACAATTTTGCTCAGCAGTTTATAGTAGCTTTCTCCCTCACCCCTGCCCCCTTTTTTTTCTGAACCATATAGGGAGGGGGGCAGATGACTAGGTAGGTATTCACCAGGTATGGACTAAATAGGTATTCACTTATGCAGCCAAGATGCAGCAGAAAGAATGTTTAATAAATGAAAAATTATTTCTGTCATATAAGGTAAAAAGCTTTTCTGGGAGATAATGCAGGCATTCAGAAGAAGAAAACAGGCCATTAATTGCAATCTGACCCAACACAACCAGAGGAGAAAAAAAAAAAGGTTTGACACATCTGTTTGCAGTCAATTACTCAACAACATGCAAAATGCTTTTGCACAATGAACAGATGGAATTAAAAAAAGAGTTTCTTAACCTTAGCATTCACAAAAGAGAATGCTCGGAGAAAAGTCCTTGTACGACTTCCTAGGACTGTGATTTGATTTTAATAACAGAAGTTTAATTATTACAATTCTTTTATGCACTTTTTTTCTCACAGATTTTTTCTCCTTGTGTCATGTATCTTCCCTTCTACCAGTTTATCTGATGAACAATTCCCACCTCCAGACTATGGAGAACACACAAGAAATACAGAATTTTCAACTGCACATGAAAAGCACTGTCACATCACCAAAATGAATATAGGGACATAGCCTGAGTGTGGCAAAGTCACAGAAACAACAAAGAACAATTACATAATCATAATTTTATTGGGTGTTTTCAGTGGTGGAGTATTATTGCAGCAATTTTAATAGCTATTGACATCTTTTATTCACCAGAAAGGCCACCAATTAGAAAAGTTCCTGATTAAAGAAAAGGGAACAAAAGTTTGCAGGACCTTTGCAACATAACATAATTCAATATATGGCACAAAAGGGACTGAGACAGGCCCTACATGCCCACCTCAAAAGCTGTCCAGTGGAAAAGAAAGTCAGATACTTGTCTAGGTGTTCCCCTTGCTGTATCTAGAGCAGGTGAACTGAGAGGGAAGGAGAATTTAGTAGCATTTTCCACTAGATTTTCAACTGCAGTAAAGTCATCCAGGGATACAAGCAGTTGCCCTAAATTATTCAGGAACTAAACCAGAGAGTCTGAGGTGTATGAAAGAAGGCTCAATCCTCAGGCCCCCACCTAACTACATAAGTACCTATCTAAGCTCTGGTTTCTAGCAAAACTTGATGGGTCTTTCCCACACTAATTTCTCAGTGCTAAGACTTGGTGGCTAGACTAAACACCATGCAAATTTTAAATACACCCCAAGCTGAAATATGTTGTGACTGAGAAGCTCAGCTACTTACTTCAATTCTCTTCTCAAACTTCTCTCCTTGTAACAGACGATCAACATAGATTTTGGGAACATGAATGTCTTCTGGAGCAAATGCTCCTATATCAACAATTTCTTCCACCTACAGAGTGAAAAAGAAAAGGGAAAATATTTAGAAAAAATTATTAAATGAGGGTTTTTAATACCAATTAAGTTTTGAAGCAAAACATTAAATTTACAGCAAATCACATCGAGAAAACTAATGAATGGGACAAAATATATATAGTCTTTAAAACAGGTTAACTTACATGCATATATGTTCTCTTTTTTCAAAGTATATTTCTTTATAAAAAACTGAAGGCAATTTATGTTTTTACAGGCCCATTTGTCTGGCCAACTTGAAGAAATATACTGTGTACATCAGGTACATCAGAGTTGTTTGAAACTACCAAAATTTCTGCCCAAACAAAGGAAAACAATATGCTAGTAACAAAATATAAAAATATAAAGCAGAAGTGTTAATTTAGAGGATACAAACAAAGAACCTGAAACAAGTTTGAGAGTACTCAAAACTAAAATAGAAAACATTTGAACTGTAATAATGGGTTGCAAGAAAGAAGACAAAAGATGAAGATCTAGAAGCCTTTACAGTTAGTGAAACAGATTCAGCACAAAATGACACTCATTCACCGGCAGTAGATTTGAGATGACACCTATCAGGAGCAGCCCAGACAACAGGAGTTTCCTTCCTTCTAGGCCTGAGTTGCAGATGATCTAGTTAGAGACCCTGCTATGGACAGATACCTGCAGCAAAGGCTCTCAGCCATGGCTGGTGCTTTCCCTAACAAGTCTGAGGTACACAGAGCACATCTTACTCTGCCACAAAACAGTCCCTAAGGTTAGTGTTGTTTGCAGTTGCATCCAACCACAGGGAAAACATGTAATGTAAGAGCAACAGTCAAAAGTAACATACAACAATCTACTACGCAGGACATAACAACGTACTCAAAGATCAAAAGACAATTTCCAACCTGCTATATCACAAGGGATTCATTAAACTCTTAGGAATACCCAAAGCTTAATAACCCCAAAACAAGACCTGGGGTATGGTAAGGGTAAATCTCTGAACAGCTGTCACCAGTGAAGCAACATTAAAGTGCTTAAAACCCAATTTGACAACCTACTGGACAATATGATCAATACTAAAATCTATAGTACATCTGATAGACAATTACTTTCCTACTGTGCCTTGAAATGTGACAATAAACAAACAAAGAAACCAAACAATCCGCCCTAAAAGCAGGAGAGGGAAAAGAAAAATTAAAAACTAAAGATCACAAAATGAGGTCCAAATGATCCCCAAAAACCCCAGGGTTAAAGAGAGAGAAAGGATGTGCTGTGAAATCTACAAGGCAAACATCCTAAGCAAAAGGCAGGAATAGCTACAGCAAGACCAGCCTCGGTGCTCAAGGTGAAAAGAGCCCCACATCCAGAAAGCCCTTACCCACAAGATAAGGAGAGCCAATCAAATCAAAATCTTGAAAATTCTGATTTGGGTATTCATGAAAAAATGCTACAGTTTCATCCATCTCACTTCAAGTTTCTAATTTTATACACTCATTTTAAGATTAATATGGAGATCAAGTCAAACACAGGGTAAAATTAAAAAATCCTGAAGCACACAGCTGAAGCACACTGCACTTTTAGTGTAGTGACTACTGTCAGAACACTCTCAAAAGAAAGGAGAAGCAGGAGACAAGACTTTCCAATGAAGCAATAGGGAAGCAGATGATCTACAACCAGCAGAATTCCCAAATTCACCTTTTATAATTAAATTTGTCTTCACTTATCAGATGGAAAACTAGGCCTGGGGAATACTAATTGCTCCTGATTTGAACTTTCTCACAGAATAACTACATTTATTTATTGCAGCAGCTGAGATTAAAAAACCAAAATCTTGGCACAATTCAACAAACTCAAACAGAATTATGCTGTCAGAAAACTTGACACACTGAGTTTCTTCCCCCATAGAATACACTGAATAAATTATTCATCCAACAATAAATTGTTGGATTTTGTTATCAGTCACGCCATTCTGCTAATTGGTTTGTATTTTGTCTCTTGGGACACAGCAGTCAGCCTGATAGCTTTTCCTCTATTATTTCCAAATATTATCCTAAATGAACACAACACTGCAAACTGTATTTTGTCCTAGGGATTTCAGATAAGCCTAAGGATTCCTGATGACTGGAACCCCTTTCCATGTTCTACCATTATGCGGAATAAGCATCAAATGTAACTAAAATTAAATATGTTCAAATACTTCCACAGCAGTAAAGAGGAATTTTGAAAAGGGATTAAGAATTTGCATGTGATGTATGAAAAATTAACTGTCTTCCAATTCTGCAAGTGAAATAATCACCACATTCACATGGAAAAGGGAGAATTCAAGCACAGGAAATACAAACATTGTCTGAGTGCTCCAGCTCTCTCTCCCAGGGAACTGGATGATGAGGCACCATACATGGGCTACATGCCATCAGCACTGCCAGAGATGAAGCTGAGCCAGCTGAAGTGACACCAAGATATCTGATGGCTATGGGAATCGGCACCCTAATGCCTCCAGCCACTGCAAGGCATTGCCTGAGTATCTTCCTAGAGAAGAATGATACTGCAAATTCAATAGTACCATCACTGGGAGTATTCACTTCCCTTTCAGGTTTCATATTTCTTTATGAGTCGGCTCTGTAACACCTCTGTAGATGAAGCCTCAAGGAGAAAGGCAGGAGCACATCCATATTAATAATTCAAAGTATGCGTGTGAGTTTTTCTCCAGCTCTGCTCTCATCTTTCCTGTGCTTCTGTTCTTTCTTTTTTGTACTCACCCTGCCTCAGGCTTTATTTTTTAACATACAGAAGAATCTTTGTAAACATCAAAAATCATTATTTGCCATCCCACCTGAGAGACACCAACTCTGGCAAAGCACAGAGAGGCAACTAATCAGGGCAGATCACCTCCTGTACTCTTTCTAATTAGAATATCAAAATCCTCTGGTACCTTTTAGATGGCTTGATCACATGTGTTCATCTTAAATCTTCATTTCATCAATGAACAAAAAGGCAGAAAATGCTTACGTCTTTGTAAAAAGCAACTATGGGAGACCACAAGGTCTGACTTCCCTCTTCTGGGAAGGCTCTCATGCCTGACTCAAAAATCCTTTCATTGTTTCAAGAGTTTCACAGTACTGGAGATTTCTTCCTGGGGACAGTGTTCTTGCAAATTTTCTCTGATTGCTGACAATGGAAGGAGGATGAATGAATTCAGTCCTTCCTAAACACTGGTTTATCTGTAAGTACACCCAGAACATAAAAGCTGTTTTCCACTATGATTCACAAGAGCCTTCTGCCATTCCTTTTTGTATCAGCACTCACAGAGGCAGTGGTCCTTTGTTCACAATATCACTTCCTTCTGTAATTTACATCTACTTTTCCTTTGTAAAGCAATTTTAATTCCTTTTCCTTATAGAAATTCAGCTATTCTTCCAGTATTATTCCAGAATTTCTGAAGGCTTACAGAGAGAAAAATGGAACCTTGATAGATACGGAAGTAAGAAAAGTAAATAAAGAAAGAAAAATAAAAAACTATGGTTCCTTACCAAAAACTGGAAAGGAAATAACAACAACAAACTATTAATGCCAAAACACTCAAAAATAAAAAAGCCTTTGTTTCTAGTATGTTCCTTTTATCTATTTCTGCAGCCTAATTATGTACTTTATGATATGTTAAATGTTTTCAGCTGGTTTGGTTTTAAATCTCAGTTTTCCTAAAACGAAGATAAAACCAGAAATTGCAATTTAATTCCTTATTACATAAAAAATATCAAAAACATGTGCGCATGAAAGAAAAAAGAGATGGGGAGAGAATCACAGCCTAACAAACCTATACATTTTTAAATAGCTTATTTTTATACTAACTTTATTAAATCTCCTTAATTATCTTAGTTCCCTTCAGTTCTTCAAACTGAAATAATGATCATTCCTAGCAGAACATTAGTGAAACAAAACATTACAGTTGGTTAAATGTCCAAAATAACAAGAGGAACGAAATAAAATTTAGCCACTTAGATGCTCAAGACAAACTCATCAGTAAACATCTTCAGTTCGCTACTGGAAGAGTCAGGATGTCACTGCAAAATTCTTTGAACGTTTATAAAATCTTAAAATTTAAAAAAACTTAAAATACATAATAAGGGCTATAAGAATAAATTTTATGTGTCTGCATTCAAGATCATAGAAACTGTGATCAATCATTCTTGATGGTTAATGACAAACAAGAGGGGAAAAAGTTAATATTAATTGTTTAGACTGAATTTCACAAATAGCTTTGATATTTTAAAACTGTGGAAATATACTCTGAAAACAGTTCACTAGAAATTAGGAATATACTATACAAACTTTCTTAACTACAGAAAAAAGCAAAGCAGGTTGCTACTGAGTTCTGCAAGCAGGGAGATGAAACAGAGGATCTTCTGAGTTGAATTCTTTCCTTTTGTAAGATCAGACAGACCATGAAATTTCTATGTCAAAATCCTACAGTAATGGAATGACAACCAGACAATATCCATTCTGAAAAAGAGACTTTTATAACTTCAAAAATCAACCAACTACCAAATAGCCTTATAAAGGCACATCTTGATATACAATTAACACATTATGGTCATATTAGACTTCAAACAGATGTTTTCTAAGCTGAGGGGCAGGGAACAGTAAAAACCTGTAAAGTTCATATTTGTTAGAGAACCTTTCACACAGTGAGCCTGGACTGGGTCACACTGAAGGTCCAGTTGGCCAAACAGCCCTTCTTCTTAGCAACAGGATCTTAAAAGGCAGTGTGATATTGGTTATATTCTCCCAGCTGCCAGCAATGTGTCAGTTGCAGGATGTCCTCAGTCAGAGGCCAGACACACATCACCTTCTTCATAGTTTCTGATGAGCCAGGAACTAATTGTTTTCTTGGAACCCAAGAGACTCTACTGATGCATTTCTTAAATTTAACTATTATGAAAAACATTTCTTATTACCTATTGTAATTTCACTGTGTGCTCCCTTCTCTGTGCCATATAGAAATAGCACACAGCAGTTGTTTATTTGTCTGTTTCATGCTGTTGAAGATCTTATGTACCTTTATGTGTTTTCCTTCTTTCTAGTAGACTGTTATCCTCTGTAAACATCACAGAGAAAAACAGTGAGATCTGTTGCCACTATGTTGTATCTGATGATTAGGAAAGCAAAACTGACATAAATCTCCTACATTTGTCTCCAGGTTTTTCGTCATGTGGCTACAGATCCTCCTAAATCAGGAGTTCCTGCTAGAATATACTCAATTCACGTTGGTTTTCTCTGCTCTAAATCTCCTCAATTACCACCTCCACTTGTAGTTGCCTCGGGCTTAATCTCCTCTCACACTTCTCTGCACCTGCTCCCTTGTTTCCTCCAACGGCCTCTTCCCATTGCATGCATTTGACATCTTCCTCCATGCTGTACTGCTTACAGCAGAGAAGAACACAGACAGCAGTAAATTACCAGCTCTAGATCCTCACACACAGCAGTTCCAGGATATATACCACAAAGAAAAGAGGAAGCATATCTGCAAAGGTTATGTTTATGTAAAGCTGTGTGTATGCGTATGAAAACTTTAACCACCAGTCTCTGAAGAGGTTCTCCCACACACATAGAACTACACTTCAGAAATTTTTCAGCTAGTCACATATTAGCACAGCAAGGATACACAATAGTCCTAACTTTCAAGAACATGTTCAAAGTCTGAAGATACTGACATTTCTCAAAGAAGTTCTTCCATTAAATTGACAGGCTTGCTTATTTGATGACTTGCACTAATATGTCTATATAATTCTGTATTGACTAAAAAGTGAAAATGAAGATAGCCGTTTTCTTACTTCCTTAAATTCACTCACTTGGATTTTACTCTCTTATTTTATGGTAAAATTACCTGAATTGAAAGCATGAGAGATTACTTTAAGATCCAGCAGTCCCAGCATTACCAATCAAACCAGGCTCCTACAGCAGGCACACCTAGGGAGTGATTCTTTACAAAACCCTGTGGTTGCTCTGATATAAGTCATCAGTGAACTCCTGCTGGCTGTGATCACATTTTGAGACTTTTGCTTTCTTGATGAAATGAGGTGACAAAGCACCCAATTTGTATTCAATACCTAGGTTCTTAACACAAAATAAAACATAACCATCCATGTGGAATATATACAAAATCATCTCACATCTGGAGAAAGAAATTTTGGAAAATTGTTTTTTAGATTACATGATGTAATAATTTTTCAGTCATAGAATTAAATAATGGGAGAAGAGCCAGAAGACAACAATCAAAACTCCCACAATCCGTGAATATGGTCTTCATTTGCTAAGGGCCAGTTAATAGCAGAAGAACCTGTTTAATCCTTACTCAGCTGAATAAGGGGACTGACCTCATCCCGAATACTTCCACTCCAGAACAGAATAGCTGCTAACAATAGTAATTCTACTGGAATATAATTTGCCGTTTTTGCAAACAAAACATATGTTGCTTTAAAGACATTACTGCTGTACTTTGTTACTTATTTTCAAATTGCTTTAGATTGACAGCCTTTGAACTTATTAGAAGGTAAAAATAAATAACTTACTTTTTTATTAAAATTAATCACATTTTACCTGCAATAACTGAACCCCCAAAAAAATCCCAACCATAATCACAACAAAAGATTTTATCTTCTTACTCATATCAGAGACATGAGAAATAAAAAGAGACTAGAAAAGCTCTCATATCCTACACATTCCAAGAAACGCAACTTAAAGGTCAGGAGATAAATTTAAGCTTTACTTTCAAAAATGAACAAAGTGGAATTTAAAAACTGAAGTGAGAAGTAGGGAAGTAAAATAAAAATTAAGGAAAAAAAAACAACCCAGAGATTTAATTGCACTATTAAAGAAGGTGGACTTTGTACTTTAAAATCTATTTAAGTGCAACCAAACCCCCCTCAGATTCAAGGAATATCTCTTAACTAAGGATCAGACCAGAGCATGCTCAGCAGAAAATATATAGCAACTTAATACCAATGTAAAACAATGCATTAGCAGCTGATTTGTAGCTAATTATGTTGCTGCTTCTCTCTGGTAAGAAAAAAAAGCCCTGCAGGTATTTCAGTAAAGGTAACAAAAAGGTAACTTCATCTGAAAATGGCATGTTCTATGCATACATCTATTAGTTCTCCTTATTTCAGTGTTCATTAGAGACAGTGGTAATTTTCAAAGAGTTCTGGACACTACTTGACATGCTACTGCTTTGTTTCTCAACAAGGAATTAGTGTGGTCATTTCACCTTCAGAATCATAGCAGATATCCCAACCTCCCAAAATATTGAAGAAAAATAAACTTCTCCACAATTTTGAGGAAGAAGGTAATCAGGGTACCTTTCAAGGAAAAGTTTGAAAGAAAGAAAACAATTTATGTGGCTTAGGCACTTTCAACAGACTACAGAAATGTGGATATAAATAGAATGTCAGTAACATATTCTAAGAAGAATTAAGGTTTTCTTGCACTTAATCATTATACTTCCTAAAAGGTGCCTGGAAAAGAGAGCAACATGGAAATAAAAAAATCCCACAAGAATAAAGTGCTTTATAAAAGCACTTCATTATTATTTGAAGCTGGAAGAAACGTTTAAATCAGTCCTTCAAACTATAGAAATGGAATTTTTTGCTTATCATAGCCTTACAAGAAAATTCAAATTTCTCTAGAAATGGTGAAATATCATCTTGAGCACAAGCGTCCCTTATCCCATTGCTTATAGAGCCAATTGGCTACATACCTTCCCCATTCTGATTGGGATTATTGCACATAATCCTCTGAGTCAGAAAGGACCCCCAAGGATCATGGAATGAAACGCTTAAGTGAATGGCACATATGGGGATCAAACCCACAACTCTTTGCCTTTCTCCACTTCTTTCAGCAACAAGAAGAGAACTGATAACATACATCTGACTTATTCCAAAGGTTAACAAAAAGGAGGAGTGTGCTTGTTTTTCTGCAAAAAAATCCAAGAATACCTGTTCAAACATGGATTTGCTTTAAGATTTGTTTAGCTATTGCTTTCTCCAGATGAATCAGCAGTTGCAAACTAAGGATCTTAGTTTATATTCGTGGGAATATAAATGGGAGTGCATTTCTACACAACAGACACCCTGAATGCAAGTTCTTTATAACAGAATTTAATAACGTTTTGGGGAGGAAACTAAAAAGAAAAAAGAGGAAGACTAGGAAACTGCTAGGACACAGAAAAGGAAAACTACTCTGTTGTCCTTGTTCATTCTTTTACCATTGTCTGTAGCCTGAAAAATCAGTATGATTAAAGTCAAGTCAGTCTTGGTATCTCAAACCATTACTTCTCTTTAAATATTCACTTTTTTACTGAGTAATTCAATAGTATTTGCAGGGGAGGGATGCTGCAAGAGCTAAAAGGATGCTGCTAACATCTGAGCTACTGATTCGATCCCTCAAAAATTTTCACTCCAGCAATAGTTATGAGGCTGCAGCTTTTCAAATCTGAAAAGATATATTTGCTTCATGTCAGAATGCAATTTTTGGGAAGATTTTCAGTTTGGATGTTAAATCTTTCTCATTCTATACTAGAAATCTTAATCAGAGACGTTAATAGCACAGAAAACAAATTAATGCTTTATGACACCAGGATATATGCTTGTAAATTCCTTTAATCATGCCTAGAACTCTTCTATCTTTTCAGTCCTATAATAATGCATGATTTTACATGCAATGACAAGTAAGTAATTGATTGATTCACACATCTAATACACAAAGCAGAGCTGAAAATTTAGAGTATTTTAAATTTTATTTTCAAATTCTCATGATAAAAGACATGAATACTGTTAGTGAAATATACTTCAAATGCACAATCTATGAGGTTTTCTATAAAATGTTATGATAAACCCCCTAAATTTAGCTTTAGAAGCAAACAGAGGCTTTCCATCAGTTTCTCCAGCACATTTAATTCCTGGCAATTTGCACTATCTATTGATCAACTACGAGCTTACTTATTCTTGTTCTTTTTGAATTTCATATTTGTTCTTAACATACGTGACAAGGAAAAAAGGAATTTTTTTCATTGAAGAATACATTCACATCTGCAATGAACTTAGGAAGCTGAATGCTGAGAAAACTCATGATACGCATTCAAGAAAGTATCATTTAGAAAGGAATAAAATATGAGAGACAGATAAAAGAAAAACAAATTCAAATCTTCCAGCAGTATATTATGAGTAGGTAAAATTACCCGAACAGCAGTCAGCAACAATTTGATCTGCTACGAATTTTAACTACTTAATATTCACTACTTGAGCAGCAAAGTGCCAAATCTGAAGCCATTTAATTAGACATTATATATAAAAGAAAAGCAATTGCAGGAAAAAACCCCAACAACCAGGAAATAAAAGAACAGCTAAAAAACCAACATAAAAGCCCATCCAAACAAAAAACATCAACAAACTCCACATTGCTAAATTAACTATCAAAGTTTATTCCACTGAAAATCATAGAATAGAAAAGAGTCACAGAATAGAATTTGCTGTGTTGGAAAGCACCCATTAGGATCATCAGTGAAACTCCTGGCCCAGCAGAGGACACTCCAATAATCACACCATGAATCAGAAGCATGCTAACTAAATGTCACAAGAACTATCATATGAACTCCTTTCTAGCCCAGTACTACTTATATTCCAATACTTTTCTAGTCATTCTAAAAGGTTCTGCACCACAGCTGTATAAGTGTTTCGTTTTTCTATTCTGTTTTTAATGAGCACATGCACACACAGAAGCAAGGAACCAAATACAATTAAGAGAAATAAAACCAACAAAAGAGTATTCAAGTCTGGGGATGGGATTCTTTTTGGGAAACTAAAATTGTTGTGGCAATGGTGTGCAAATGTTTCTAGGAGCTGCTTTTCCAAAACAATACTAGTAGTCCCTGAATTTCAACTCCAATCCTTCTCTGATTTGCTCTTCAACTTTCTATGACTGACATCACTAAAGCTGCCAAACTGGTTCTTAACACTGCTCAGTACTGTAGGAGAAATGGCATTAAACTCTTCAGCCTTCATTGTAATCTGCACAGATAATTTTAGTCCCTTCATTGAGTGGTGAAGTATTCTTGGTCTCCCAGTCAACTATATATGTATTCTTAAAAAGATTTCTTGCTACTTTGAAGTATTCTTTATGTTGTACTGAGCTGGGTATTTCTTAGAAGCTTAAGCTTTTTGGTTTGCTTTGTAATGCTTAGCACCTCAGACATTTGAGCTTGGATCTCACTTTGTATCATGTTTCTTTTCTATGTTTGAGATTACAATGATTATGATCAAGGTCAAACTCCTACTGCTCTTGCAATACTTGCTCCATGTTGGAAAATTTTATTCTGAAACTCATTAACACAGTCTTTCTCTAACTTCATTTCTTCTTTGCTAAACCTCCCAGAAGGCTTCATCAATTCAAGTCTATGAAATCAGCCTTCCTAAGAGACATTTCTGATATTTTTCTATTTTCCTTTCTATATTTTCTAAGAATCACGAGCTTGTATTTCAAAGCTGCTCTCCCACAAGTGTTCACTCAAATCTTTCAACTAAGATTCCTCTGGGAAACCAAGGCCTAGGAATGTAAATACACTTATGCAGTCAAAAGCCCTGACTAACTACCTACATATTCAAGGTACAAGATATTTATTTTATATATTTTGTAATTTATATACATACACACACACACATATATACACACACATATATATAATGTATTATAGGAGCATATTATGGCAACTAGAATTCTACCATCACTTGTGCTGAAAGCAACTGGTAATGTGGCAGGACTATGAAGTTCAGTGTCCATCCTGTGACAAATGGGATTCTCAAAAAAAGCCTTTCTCCCACTGCAGATCCATGGGACCCTCCCTCACAACCATTGCCTCAGCACACACAGCCTCATCATTGAGCAGTTAAATAGTATCAACAAAAGTTATAGCAACACAAAAACTCAGTGGCTACAGCATTTGAACAGAAGGGCTTTAATTCTATGTCTTTCATCCTGATCTGTGGTTTCACAGAAACACACACTGACGTAAAGTCTGCACCTATCCCAAAGCCATCCCCTACCAGGGTTCACTTTTGAGTTCATGACTGGAGCATCCAGGTAACAAAAGTTTCTATTAGATGACTGTTTCACTTTAAAGTGGTACTTACAGGTTTTTTACAGTAAACTGTCACTGCACAAAAATCTTGAAGAATTTCTCAGAACAGAGCTGGGCATGAGACGAAAGTTTTGCCATTGTTAAAACATTTGGAATACAGACATACACACAAAAAAAGGTTCATTTCAAGTTTCCTCAATAAAACCAAATGCCATGATCTAGCACAGATAACAGGATACAAACAGCTTATTTCAGTCTGATTCCGTCCCTTAGTGCCACGCAGTTCATTGTACCTGAGAAAATGGTGCTCACTGATGTGGCTGTGTTGTTACTAGGCAACCAGAGATAAAATGCAAGGCTTAATGATTTTTATTTAATGCATTTTTATGAGAAAGTACACTCTCTTTTTTTCCCTCCCCTGATATTATTTGAGGTATAAATGTTATTTACCCACGGAGATATATTTGACCATATTCTGTGATCTGAACAAGAAAATTATTCAAACTGGATATTCAAACAGCCAGTCAATAAATATTTCTAAACATATTGACCATTACTACTACCAAACACTTTCACGGTGGCAGTGGCTGAGATCTCAAATCACTTCACTAGGGAAAAATATTCAGTAGGTCTCACAGCAGAGAATAAAAAGATAACAGATAAGAGCTCAGGGTCATTTGGGACAGTTACAGATATTTATGTACTCTTCTGTGGCAGAAAGCAGGAGCCCCAGTCTGTATCACTCTTTCCCGTGTTATAATGACACCACATCTGGCAAGGTCACACACTGCTTTCTACAGTGGCCTTGGGTAGCCCCAATTCCCCACAAAAAAGAGGTGTCATGACCAAAAACCCCATGGGGCTCTGCTCAGAGGTGTCTCTACAGGGAGACACACATATTAAGAAGCACCCTGTTATCACAGCCCTTACCCTAGGAGTCTAGGCACACATCCAAAAGGCCTCCCTGCAACTCCAAGCTGCCTTGCAGTTCATTTCCCATCACAAAATTCAACAGAGCTGTTGAGGGTCCTGACAGCAGTGACACCTCCTCAATTCAGTTTCACCTTCATTCTACAGTGTAGGAAGTGTAACCACATCTATAACACCACACAACCTCTCAAGTTTTTTCACAGGCCATGCACTTCCTTTCAATCTTTACAAGGGCTGGTGGCTTGTATGTTACTTCTGACCATTGACTTTCTTTTGTATTGGCCAATTTGTCAACTTTCCCATCTTTGCTACAGGATCAGGAAAGCGTTTACAGCTCTGAAAATACAACCTGAAAGCCTCAGGCTAAGTGTCTGCATGAGAGCTCAGGTTCAAACATAACTACAGGTCTGACTGCATGCTTAAGTTCTGCAAGCTGAAGTGAGAAGCAGATGAACTCCCTGCATCACTTCACTTTTTTATATATATAAAGCCAAAATAACTGATGCTACCAACATTACTTAACATTTGTCTCTGCAAAGGTTAACTTCCAAATAACAGGAATCATTCAATTCAGTTGAAAATTTTTTCTGACCTTTAATAATGGGTCACCTTCAAATTAAAGTAGAAATTCCATTGGACTTGGCACAGTTAGATTTTTATAGACAGTTCTCTGTTCCTCAGATAATGCATCCTTATTATCTTGATAGCAGGTTCTACTCCCTCTCACTTAGATAAACAAAAGAGATGCATGCAACAGTTCAAAAAATTTGTGCAGATCAGTAAGCACTTGTTGTATTTAATGAGAAGCTTTCAATCAATGTATTTCTGATCCCAAAATGAATACTGAATGGCTACTGCTGACCATTTCTCTATTCAAAATAAACAAGACTGAAAGTTTAATATGATATTTTAAAAATCAGTAATTCTTCACTGTGTGTCCCAAACATAACAGCTAACAGTCTGACTTCCTCCTTCTTCAGATGCCTCCATGTGCAGCCAATCTCCCATCTCACAATACAGGAGAATGTTTAAGCAAACAATAGCTATCAGTCTCTAAATCTGAGAAATGGTGGGGGGGTTTACCTCTTATCTCTTTTTCTTTTCTCTTATCCTTCACATCAACAAAATTTGTCTGCCTCTGAATTGTTACAATTATTAAGTGTCTGTACTTCAGATAAGAGTGTGTAAAACACCACACAGACTAAAATTAGAGAACAACAACAATAACTAAAGAAAAAAAAGTCCTTCACTGTATATGATGTCAGATTTCACATCTCCTCAGGTTAATTTAACAGGACACGTTAACAAATGCAAGCGATTTCCAGTTAACTTCCTGTTTTCAACAAATTCACAGGTACATTGAGATTGGATTTCCAGTATGTATATTTCATTAGTATCTTACTATGCCAAATGCCATTCCATACTTGTATCAATGATCAGAAACTAAAGTAAATCTCAGCAAAGTGAGAAACAATCCTAAAAACCCCAGTTAATCACTGTATCTTTGAAGACAATCCTGACCTGCAGCTATTTTGATTAAAAGGAGCAGGGCTGGCTTCAAGTCTCTAGTCCTAGAGACTGGAACTCTCTGCTTAAATTCAGTTAAATGTTCAGAAAGTTACAGAAACAGAGCTGGGAACAAGCACCAGAATTTGGAAATCCCTCCTGCCAAGACGGCATCTGAATTACTACCCTACACAAACCTTTTTCTTCTTCCTCAAATGGATTTGAGAATTTCAGTCTCCAGCCTTGAACAACACTAACTAAGGAGTCAGGCAAAACTCAAATTTTTAGTTGCCTCAGTTCCCTATTGAAGAGCTAAGACAGCTTACACTGCTCAGTACTGAGGATGTACTAGACACCATATAGAGAAATTTCCTTCTGATTCCCTGGGCTTTAACTTACACCCAAACCCAACATTCTGAATCCCACTTTGAAAGAATGACATTTAGAAGTTAAGTCAAGGATGGTTCAAAATATTTGTCCTAAATCTGTGGTTTTGCATCTTCATCTAATTTGTCCATAAAATACAGAATTGCAAAGTAATATTAATAATGCATCTTGCAAAAAGACTGGCAGTTTTTTAAATGGCATTGAAAATGCAATAAGACTCAGAGTGGACACAGTTCACAGCAGATCTACGAACAACTGATAAATGGAATTACAGCAAGAACGATGTCACATCAGCTGCTCACTGACAAGAAAATTCTACCCTATCACACATGGATAGAGGAGCAGAAAGAGAGAATGAGATGGAATGTAGGTGGAAGGCTTTGATCTACTTAAATTCTTTAAATGCCAGACTGAACAAGGTATAAAGGACAAGTGTCTAGAAGAAAAGATTCCTTATTTAATTTTTTGATAGAAAAATACTTGAAACCTTTCTTAAAAACAAAACATGAGACTGTTTTGCTGTATTGTCATTGTAAATCATGTGGCAAATACAATGGTATTTTTTTGATAGTTCTGCAGAGCACAAAGAAATAACTGAAGTTCCCAAATGTATTATCCAGAGATGCTTATATAACCAATATATTTTCCAAATAACATCTTACAAATAAACAAACAACAAACAAAACAAAACCCCAAACCAACCCTCAAACAAAATAAACAAAAAACCCTGAAGAAATAAAAGGCTTTTCCATAAACCATTTACTAGAAATAGTCAGAAGAGCTTGTCTTGATCTTACTGCCAAACTGTATTTAGCTTTTATTAGGCATATAAAAAAACTTAACAGAGAGTAAAGAAAAAGCTAAGAGAGCAGTCTATCTTTTACATATTTCTATGCCTTAGCAACTCTCCAGGCACCAATATTTTTTCAGAGTAGTACGCTTCATGTTTTTAAAAATTATCATTTCAGACAAAGAAAAAGGGCAAAAAGATTGGAAGAAACTTCTAGATCAGCGAGTTCATCCTCATTCTCAAGACACAGCCAAATGTGTGTACCTCATTGTGGACTGATATTTATGAAATTTATTGAATTTGAGAGACCACAACTGTGATAGCTCTGTGGTTTGTCTCATCTATGTTGTTATGTACTTGATTTTATTTTCAAGAAGTTTTGCATAAAATCTTATGTGAATCTTCTCAAACACAGCCTAAACCTATTCTTTTCCTCTTTCATCCAAGTATTACTTTATTTAACAAATTTGAAGGCTCTTGCTTTGTTTCCTTTTCAAAGGCTGGTCACAGTGAACACAAAGTCCTGATCACCATCAGATATACAGCAACAAAGGAATTACTCACCAAAGCAGAGCATAGTGTCAGGAGAAGGCAATCCAAGGAGAGAGGTTAGACCACTGACCTTGATTTGAAATCCCCCCCCAGCTGTCTCCAGAATACCAGTATAGAGCTTACTATGTTTCAGTTCCCTACCTCTACTACAGTTGTTTTTGCAGCTTTGCACATAGGTTGGTTGAAGTTTCTTGCAGTTTTCCTGAAAAACAACAACAAAAAGAAAATTAATAAATATTAAAGGCCATAATAGTACAATGCAAGACTTCAGAGATAGGCTACTAGAGGAATGTCTGTATTTTCAGCATCACAAATCTTTTTGCCAAACAGCTGAAGAACTAATAAAAAAAAAGTATAAAGGGAGAAAAAAGTATAATGGAATTGTGTAAGATGCATCTGAAATGAAATCATATTTTGCTACATTAGAAAGTATTTATCACAGTTCTTTTGACTTTAAATCAGCACACTGTTTAATTGAAATTGGGTATGTTACGGATATCTTTATTTATTGGATCCAAAAGCAGCAGCTTTGGACTTTGTACAATGCCATTATTTCACTGCACAAAGAATGAAATTAATCTCCACAGGGGACCATTAGCAGGCCTAACAATCTCTCAAGTAAGCTTCCCTAACTCAGACTAGGATTTGGGATAGCACTTTACCCAGTAGTAAATGTAATCCAATTTTTTAAATTAAAAACAAGCAAACAAACAAACAACCCAACAAAAAAACAAAGAAAAAAAACCACACAAAAAAACCCCACACACCAAAAAAACCAAAACAAAAACAAACAAACAAACAAACAAACAAAAACCCACAAAAATTAAAAAAAAAAACACCAAAAACCCCAAAAGGTTAAAAAACCCCAAACCTCTGTCAGTTTTGGCACTCACTGTAAGACTCTGGCATTCACCCTAAGTATTCCTACAAAGCATTTCTGTGCTAAGGAAAAAGAACCTCTAAAGAATAAAAGCAACACTTAACATGTGTTCCTATGTTGGCAACTGCACCAGGATCCTAGGAGCACGGGGGAAACAAGTGACCTGTGTCAGCCACTCCATGTGCTTTTCAGAAAACAAACAAAGCAGTGCAGCACATTTAATAATTAAGAAATATTAAAACGTTTTAGTGGTATTCCTCTGCTAGCTGATCAGCATTTTCTCGGTTAAAAAGCAGAATTCTTGAAAATTTTTCATCAAAATCCACAAAACCAGGTTTCAAAACAAGATAAAACCTCCTTCCCCACATCGTTTTTCCACAGGAGCAATTTTTCCTCCCTGACCACCCTTATTTAACAGACTCACAGAATCATTTACGCTCGGAAAAAGCCCTTAAGACGGAGTCCAACCCGCAAGGTGATCCCCCAGCCTCTCTCCCTGGGTCCCTCGGCGCCAGGACCGTGCCCGGCGCCGCAGCCGCTCGGAGCCTCGGGGCGCTGCTGCCACCGCGCGGCTCCGGGGCAGCGCCGAGGGACGGGGCCAAGGCCCGGCCCAGCCCAGCCGGCAGCTGGGACGGGATCCCAGCGCACATACCGACACAATCACAGCTATACCCAAAGGGGGAAACCCCGTTTTATTGGCAATATATAGCTGCTGTGAAGCCTCTAACAAAGGGTCAACCCTGTCCTGGGGGCATCAGGCACAGCATCACCAGCTGGACAAGGGAGGGGATTGTCCCACTCTGCTCCGCACTGGGGCGGCCTCACCTCGAGTGCTGGGGGCAGTTTTGGGTGCCACAACATTAAAAAGATACTAAACTACTAGAGATTGTCCAAAGGAGGGTCACAACGATGTAGGGTCTTAAGAGGAAGCCAAATCAGGAGTGGCTGAGGTCACTTGGTCTGTTGAACCTGGGGGAGACTGAGGGGACAACTCACTGCAGCTGCATCTTCCTTTCGAGGGGAAGGAGAGGCACTGATCTCTGCTCTGTGGTCACCAGTGACAGGGCCCGAGGGAATGAACTGAAGCTGAGTCAGGAGAGGTTTAAGCTGGACATCTGGAAAAAGTTTTTCACCCAGAGGGTGGGTGATTGGGCAGCAGAAAGACTCCCCAGGACAGTGGTCACAGCACCAGCCTGACAGAGTTGAAGAAGTGTTTGGACACCACTCTCAGGCACCAGGTGTGACTCCTGGGGATGGTGCTGTGCTGGGCCAGGGGTTGGACTTTGATGATTCTTGTGGGTCCCTTCCTACTCAAAATATTCTATGATTCTATGAATACCTTCTGGCCATGGGTCTTTTTGGTAGCTATACAAACGCAAAAGAAGGATGTAACAATAAGAAACTAAAGAAAAAAACCCATAACATGAATTTATACTCTCCTCTGAGAGACGAAAACAATACTAGTTAGAAGTGATTCAGGGAAAACTCCCCTAGACTAGACAAAATAGCAAATGACAAGAATAATAGAGATATAAAACCTGAATTAAAATAGCTAAGAAATGAATGCACATGGGGGAAAGAAAGATGACAAAACTAACAATTCAATACTTCATCCCATGTAACTCCTTTTCTGAACCAAAGACTTTCTCAAGATTGTAGTGCCTACTCTGCCAGTAAAAGAAACCGATATAAAATTATTTTTACATAGGGAAAAAAACTACAAGAAAACACTTCAAGGTTAATTTGACATTAAAAAGAGCTAATGGTCTCTAATCTGACGTAATTTATAAAAGCTTCAGCCATTTAAGCTGTACTTGAGTTAGGTAAAGTTGTTTCAGAAGCAGCAGTCTTTTCCAGGATCAAAGGCTTTATTTCTAAAGAACACACCATCCAGAAGTTTTATGGGATCAAAGGCCTTATTTCTAAAGAGCACATCATCCAGAAGAAAAAAAAAACAGAAGCACTACACTTATTTTCCATCAAAGAATAATGTTAAGGCGTTAACAGTAGGAAATTAAAAAACTAGCTAGACTAAGTTGCCTTTTTATTTTAAGAAAAATTTCTGGACATCTAGATTCAGCGACGTCTACAAAGTTCCACTGTTCCACTGGATTTCTAAGTTCAGCCAAAGGCATGACATCTTTTCTCCTAGAGGCAAAAGATAGCAAACTAGCTCGTAGCAAACTAAACCAACAAACTACAGCCACTACATAATATCTAGTGATATGAAGATGCAGAGACACCTCAGGTATGAGCTCAATTTATGTATTGCAGAGCCAGTTGAAGCATGAAGAGATGACCTGACACGACTGTCACAGAAAAGGCTCCAACTCAAGTTATCCCTTCAGCATTTCTGTTTCTTTGTCAATAGTCTATTTTTATCACCAACAAGCCACATATGTGCTTGTAAAGTCAAGGTACATTGGGATAGAAGAACTACCAGAATGGGACCAGGTGAAAAGGGAGGGGAGCCAAAGGAGGCAGATAAACCACTCTCCATGATATTTGAAAAGTCATGGCAGTCAGGTGAAGTACCAGGTGACTGGAAGGAGGGAAAGATGGCTCCCATCTTTAAAAATTATATAAAAGAGGACCCCAGGAACTACTGACCTGTCAGCATCACCTCTGTGCCTGGGAAGATCATGGTGCATACTCCTAGAAGCTGTGCTAAGTCACAGGGAGATGATTCAAGACAGCCAGCAAAACTTCACATCTGTTAGGCAAGTTTTACCTAACCAATATAGTGGTCTTCTGTGGTGGAGTGACTGCATAAATGGATGGGAAATGGCTATAGATGTAATTTATCTGCACTTCTGTAAAGCCTTTGACAAGGCTTTACAGCCACACAACATCAGAAAGACAGATTCAATTGTATAGGCGCTGTTTGGAAGATGAGGAATTGGTTCAACAGTCACACCCAGAGGTTAATGATCAATGGCTCAGAGACCCAGAGGACATCAGTGACAAGTGGTGTTCCTCAGGGGTCTCTGCTGGGACCAGTGTTATTTGATATCTTTAATAATGAAATAGACAAAGGAATCGAGTGCTTCCTCAGCAAATTAGCAAATGACACCAAGCTAACTGGTGCTGTTGACACTTCTGAAGGATGAGATACCATCTAGAGGGACCTGCACAAACTCAAGAAGTGGCCCTTGGGAATCTGATTAGGTTTAACAAGGCCAAGTGCTGGTGCTGCACCTGGGTAGGAACAGCCCCTGGTACCAGCACAGGCTGGGCATGAGCAGCCCCAGAGCAGCCCTGCCCAGAAGGACTCGGGGTGCTGTGGGTGAGAGGCTGCACATGCCCTGCCATGGCACTCACAGCCCAGAGAGCCAAACGTGTCCTGGGCTGCACCCAGAGCCCCGTGGGCAGCAGGGCAGGGAGGGGATTCTGCTCCTCTGCTCTGCTCTGCTGAGACCCACCTGGAGCACTGCATCCAGAGCTGGGCTCCCAGCACAGGAAGGACCTGTTGGAGCCAGTCCAGAGGCTACCAAGATGATCAGAGGTCTCATACAAGGAAAGGCTGAGAGAATTTGAATTGTTAAGCCTAAGGCAACCAAATTACAGCCTTCCAGTACCTGAAGGGAGTATTCAACATAGATGGACTTTTCACGAGGGCACATAGTGACAAAACAAGGGAGAATGGCTTCAAGTTGAAAGAGGGGAGGTTTAGTTTTGATATTAGGGATAAATTCTTTACCTCAGGGTGGTGAGAACTGAAACAGGTTGCCCAGAGAAGTTGTGGATGCCCCATCCCCAGAAGTGTTCAAGGCCAGGCTGGATGGATCTCTAAGCGACCCAACTCACTGAAGGGCCTTCCTGGCCACAGCTGGAGGCTGGAACTGGATGATATTTAAGATCCCTTCCAAACCAGGCCATTCTGGGATTCTCTGGCTATCCACAGAAGCAGTGGCACTCCCTGATGTTATCCCTAATGAGCAAAGCCCCCAAGGAGGTTAAGACCTTTCTTAGACAAAAGCTAACCACTGCTAAATGGTGCAGAATAGTTCACTCAGCATGAGGATGCCTGAAATGAAAGCCACCACAACATGCTGTATGGGATAAAATATCTAGGACCCATGAAGTAGAACTTTAAAAAAAGCAAACCAAACCATTTTAAAAGTAGCTTTCTAAAGAAGTTGGTGCCATTCTGAATTCCAAGAAAACAGTATAGCTTGATGCATGAGAATAGGGAAAAAAAATTATTGCCAGCCTGTGGTCCAAGTGTACCTAAAGTACCCTTACACTTACATCCTCTAAATTTATAAAAGCTCTTAGCTTGACGGCGATTAACGGTTTGGCAGACACATCATTGCTACTGGCTTCACACAGTCACAGGAAACACATTATGAATAGTACCACACTGCTGCAAAGGTGGTAGCAGACAGCAAGTTCTAAGATGACCCTATGTTTCTCTGTTCTATTTTATCAGATAATCATGTCTCATCCAGAAACAGAATGGGTCACTGCTTATCATAAGCATGTTCCTTTGAGCTAGCAATATTCTATATGGAATAGGACACCTGATGATGATCAGTTTCAATCTTCAATTAGTTACAGTTAAAGGAAGGAGTCAAGATTTTTAGGTCTTCATTCCAAATGGAAATAGTATCTGTTATCAACTCTATTGTATGAATGTGCGAGACATAACGAAGACTTCTGAAAAGAACAGGAAGAAGGAAAGGCATAGAGAACAACAGGGCATAAAGGAAGAGGGGAAAAGGAGTATGCAACCAGTCTTTCCATGGAGAATGAAAGAACTTTTGAAAGGTACCTCCTGTGCATCAGTAGAAAGATACAGGATAAAAGCACTGAGAGTTCTGGCTCAGGATCAAAGACAAGGCCAAGGGGGAAGAGTGTTTCCTGTATTAAACATACCAGAGCCTAAGGAGAGCAGTTTAGCAGCCATCAAATTCATCTGCATACATACAAGAAAGTTCAGCTTTCAATCAGAAACTACATTGTCTTGCCAGTGGGCAAGTCAGGATGCCAAGGGTTGGGCAAAATAAAAAACTTATTTATAAATTTTCAAGTATTTTAATGTAGTATTAATTATGTAGATATATAAATATGTATATATATTCATATACACATAAAGAAAACCATTACTTTATGGGTGTTATTTTATACACATATTTTTCAGTTGCTTTTCCAACTCCTTGTTTGTTCTGTACAAAGACAGACTCTCAATCAGCATGTGCTTGTAATAATCTGCACATGATAACTACAACACTCACCTTTTCATCTGATAGCCATAGGACAAACAAATAAAAACCAGGCATTAAACATAAGCAAACCTCTCTCCTGTTTCAGTTAAGGACAAACCAGAACACAAAGAGCAACTCATGAAAAAGATTTTCTCAATAGTGCAACATCAAACTCTTCATTGCAAAGATGTTTAAATTCATATGATGCCTTTCCCTACACCACTGAGATGAAATAAACTTTAAACACAGTTTTCTTTAGACAGAATCAGGTTTCCCTTCACTAACTGGCTAGAAGACTGACTCAGTTTCCTTCTCTTCTGTTGTGCATGAACCTGTATTTCTTGGGTTAGCCTTTAATTGCTCAAGAAAAAGGACCCAAACTAACATCAATATTGGAAGACAGAGAATGTCACTAAGTTTCTCAACAGTCATCATAATGACTTCAGTCTGCTGTGTCTCATTTTTAACTATGAATGCTTCACTTCATAGCTATGTTTGAATTCTCAAAAGTCATTAGAAAAAGCAATTACATTTTGGTGTTTTATAGCAGTGTAATTTGACAGTAGGGAAAGGCCAATATGAAAGAATGTGAAATCAGTAAAACATTATTTTTGCCATAACACAGGAGACAGGATTCTCCTTCTCATTCATTACCTAAACTGTAAAATAATCTTTTCCCACCAGTAAACAAGTCATACCTGAAAATTATGTTTCCTGCACGATCAGCCTTCCATGCCTTCACAAGAGCAAAATCTCCTGTAATAGATTTCTCTAGAATAAAGTGACGGCCATCAAACTCCCTCACCTATAGAGAAAGTCCAAAATTGAGATGTAGGTTTCTTTCAACAGATATCACATGTAATACTTATTTTTGGGGTTAATTTTTCACACTGTTATATTTCAACTTCTTTTTGTACTCTGTAAAGCTTTTACTGAAAAACTGTATGATAACAGAGAGGCATGGAAACCCCAGTTTTATCATAGGCTATAAAGCCCAGTTTTATCATAGCGTGTCTAGTGAAACATCATGAGAATCCATATTCCTCCTGCTCCATCTACTGGAATTAGACATGCTTTGTCTGGCACATCTACCAGCTAACCAAAAACTGAAGTGCTAAAGCAGAATTACTGAAAAAGGTCATAAGCACTGCCCACCACCAAATCCAAAACTAAGTCAATTCAAGATAGACTACTCAAGTCATGTCATCTAACAGGCTGAGTTTCATTTGGTTTTCCCTGCATTAATGATCCGTATTTGGAATGACTGATACTATGCCTGAAGCTAAAATATGAAAGAGGGACAGAGCTAGTCTTTCAAACCTATATAGAGAGATGAAGGACTACCTCTCTTAACAATGTAGAAGGTAAGAGTATGCACAAATATTACTTGAGAGCTTTGTAAAGTTGCTGAAAAGGGAAGTATGAGAAAAGTGTATCAGATATCAGTTTTGCCAATACCATAAAAGGAGATCTGAGCCTTTATAAAATGACATTTCTATGCTAAATGAATGTGGAGAATGGAATCAACAAATCATGCTAGTCATGTTATTATAGCACTCAATCATTATTAGACTGAGGAGAATAAGGGAGATTTTCCCACAAATGTCAAAAGAAAAACAAAATAAGAAAACTGTTATTAAAATTATAAGCTGTTTATTGAACAAAAACATCGTTATGATGTTTTACCAAATGGTAAAACATCATTACGATGCATGCAGTAAAAAAATTAAGGGAATATAAAAGATTAAGACAAAAATTAAGGGAATATAAAAGATTAAGACAATGTATATATACTGCAAATAGTCATGTATGAAATACATGAAAACCATGGGTTAGGGTGGAATTACCTTTACCCAGAAGTGCTCTTGAGGTGTATGCAGCCTAATTGGAACACACAATATGAGCCCCACCCATTTCTACAAGAAACATTATGGCACTGAGACATTTCTTCCCTTCTCCAAATTCTACATCCAACTTCAAAATGGAACCTTTGTTTCTCCCTTGAAAGCCACAGTAATTTTATTTCTTTGCAGTTTTAAAAACTGAGACTAAATTGCATTTCAAATGTTGGGAAATGCATTTCCTGAAATTTGTGTCAACTGAGCTCTGTCCAGTTTAACATGAGAGTGCCCCATTTCTTATAAGGCTGAAGCTCCATGTGCAGCTGCAGGGCTGCTTACTGCAGCTGCACATGGAGTATTTAAGGAGCACCTACCCCACTAACAGGTTTTACTTTGAACTTAGTTTGAATACACAGCAAACCTGGTCAAAGAACAGTCACTTGAAGAGTAACTCAGCAAGGCAGGCTTTCACTTGGACCAGGTCTTGATGCTAAATCACTCTAGAACTGTAAAAACTTCTTTAACACATCACAGAGGACAGCACTAAGCAATGGAAGCAAAGCTAATATCTCTGGTACCACAGACATCCAGTTAAATGAATACAGTAAAGTTAAACTTAAATCCTTCTTGAACACCTGTTTCTCTTGAAAATATGTTAGAAATTAATTTTTCAATGCTGAAGGCTTCCTAATGGTGATCAGACCTCTTACCTCTCTTGGCTGGCTGGCAATGGCAATGGTGCCATCTGTGTTGTACTTGATGGGTGCACCCCCTTCCTGCACCAGCGTCCCATAGCCAGTACTGGTGTAAAATGCTGGGATTCCTGCTCCTCCTGCTCTAATACGTTCAGCAAGTGTACCCTATGGGAAAACACATTTAAGAAACCATCATTTGGGAACAACAAATCAAACTTTGATGAATGGCTTGCATTAACTTTATTTTATATCCTGTTCATTCCTTCTGCACACAGTAGACAGGTCTGATCATCTATTTCTTCCTCACATTTTAGCTTTCCCATGTGGAACTAGTACTGGATATGGAAAGAAATGCTTGACACACAGGCATGAACTGCTAAAGACGACACTGTCATACAACTACCTCCCAAATGCCAGGCCCCAGCACTTGGCTATGTCTGCTCTCCTTCAGTTTGTTGCCCAACCAATTATTCTTGAGAATAGTACAGAGCTATTCTTCTCTTTCCCAGCTGGCTACATATCCTAAAGGTTTTTCTTCTCTAACAGATGTACATTCTTCAGCATTCTAAGAAAAACTTCAGAACCCACTCCTAGTCAAAACAGCCAAGCATGACAGATTGAGGAAAAAAGAGGGAGTCCAGTAATCTGGGTTGCCCATGCCAAGAATACCAAAAAGCTAACAGAGCAGTTTTTATACTCTCTTTGACCACCCTGTCTGCACTCTTCTCTATGTCCAGCAATAATACAGGACACTAACAGCAAAAATTCCTCATTCGCCTTAATTTTGGACTTATGGCCAAAGATGTGTATTTGCTTTTCATTAGTGTAATTTCCCAGATATTTTTTTAATACTGTCCTCGATTCAAAGCAAGACAAAAACATCATGGTCAATTATCCAGTTTAACAGCCTCTACAAGATAGATTTTATTTTCCCCAGTTATCCTGCAAGAAGCACAATGGCCTCTAGTTAGTTTTCAAAATGGTGGCAAGATGCTGATGCAAACCATGCAATGATATAGTCCTGTGTTCTAAGAATCATTTCAAGATCTCACCATGATGTCTTCCTTACTGTGCAACAATAATACAAAAGTCTCCCATTTTGCCTAATACTATACTATTTTAGGAAAGGCTATTTTTCTTGATAAAAATATTTCAAATCCCCACATCTCCTAGCGGGTAATTAATTCACCTTACTGTTTCCTCTTATATACTGTAGACCCATTATTTCCATGCTGGATCTACATAACTTATCTGTAGTCCACAAAGCCAACTATGTGTCTAAGGAGTTCATGGTCACCTAGGTGAAAGTACTGAACATTAAACAGGAAGGTAAAATATGCATTGTGAGATTTGTGACATTTGAAACATCAGACATGACAAGTGTCTGGCTATTTTCAGGTCTGCTGACTGGGTATAAAAGGAACTTTCCCCTCATGTCTGTAATTCTAAGAAACATTCTCTCACAGCATCCTCATAGGCAAGCTCAGGTAGAGTGGACTGGATGAGAGAGCAGTGAGATGAGTTGAGAACTGGCTGAATGGCAATCCCAGAACATTACAATCACTGGCACAGGATATAGTTGGAGGCCTGTCACTAGTGGTGCCCCCAGGAGTCAATACAGGGCCCAGTATTGTTTAACATTTCACAATGGCTTGGAGGAAGGCAGGTGCCTCCTCAGCGTGTTTGCTGATGACACAAGGCTGGGAGGGGTGGCCGATACCCCAGAGAGCTCTGCAGCCCTTCAGAGGGACCTTGGCAGGTTGGAGGGATGGGCAGAGAAAAACAATCTGAAATTCAGCACAGGAAAACCCAGTGTCCTGCACCTGAGGAGGAACGATCCCATGCACCTGTACAGGCCAGGGGATGACCTGCTGGGAAGCAGCTTGGTGGAGAAGGACCTGGGGGTCCTGGTGTCTGTGAGCCAGCAGTGTGTCCTTGGGGCCAAGGCCAGTGGTGGCCTGGGGAGCATCAGGAAAAGCATCTTCAACAGGAGATGGGAGCTTCATTGTGGGAGCTGACTCTGCCCCTCTACTGAGTCCTGGTGAGGTCATGTCTGGACTGCTGTGTCCAGTTCTGGGCTCCTCAGGACAAGAGAGAAATGGAACTCCTGGAGATGATCCTGGAGTGAAGGGTAACTAAGATGCTTAAGGGAATGGAGCATCTTTCTTATGAGGTAAGGCTGAGGGAGTTGGGCCTGTTGAGCCTCAAGCAGAGGTGACTGAGAAGGGATGTTAATAATGCCTGTAAATATCTGAAGAAGGGCTGTCAGGAGGAAGGACCAGGCTCTCTTCAGGGGTCCTGAGCAAAAGGGACAAGAGACAAGGGGCAGATGCTGATGCACAGAAGTTCCACCTGAACATGAGGAAGAAATTCTTTACTGTGACATTGACCACACACTGGAACAGGTTGCCCAGAGAGGTCATGTAGTCTCCTCCACTGGAAATATTCAAGCACCATCTGAACACAATCTTGTGCTGTGTGCTCTGAGATGAGCCTGCTTGAGCAAAGCGGTTGGACTGGATGACCCACTGTGGGTCCCTTCCAACCTGACCCATTCTGTGATTCACAGGAGA